>NW_009648061.1:5111486-5188972 GCF_000708025.1 Charadrius vociferus
AAGGAGCTGGGACTGTTTAGTTTGAGGAGGAGGAGGCTGAGGGGAGACCTCATCACTCTCTACAACTATTTGAAAGGACACTGTAGAGAGGTTGGTGCTGGTCTCTTCTCACAGGTAATTAATGACAGAACGAGAGGGAATGGCTTCAAGCTCCAACAGGGTAGATTTAGACTGAACATTAGGAAAGAATTTTTCACAGAAAGAGTGGTCGGGCATTGGAATAGGCTGCCCAGGGAGGTGGTTGAGTCACCATCCCTGGATGTGTTTAAGAGCTATTTAGATGTGGTGTTGGGGGATATGGTATAGGGAAGAACTTTGTAGAGCAGGGTAGATGGTTGGACTTGATGATCCCAAGGGTCTCTTCCAACCTAGACAATTCTATCATTCTATGATTCTATCCCTGCATCCCATAACGAGATCCATAGCCTGCTGTCAGTGACCTCCTCCATCTGTAAGGTGAGCTGGGGACTCGCTCTCATTGACCCACCTGGCTGATGGCTGTCACACCTAGACACTGGGGCTGATGGCTCTCCTGTGACACCCCAGTGAGGAGCTGGGCCAAGGTGCCCCAGTTGCTCTGGTTGGGTTATTTGGGTTCCTTTGTCATTGTTTCCCTGCTCCTTCCTATTTTTGGAGATTAGCTTTTAATTAACACAGACCTAACAGTCTATCCAGCTGATCCCATTTGGGAAGAGTCAGGGGAGTTCAGAAAGTACAGGCATGGACGCTAGCAGAAGGTTGTGACAAGGAAAGTATCTAAAACCCTTGTTAAAGAAGGGACATGCTTTTTCCAGCAAGGACTGGCTACGAGCAGCTGCCATGATTTCTCAGCCCAGTAGTAGCCTGAGGAGGGTGGGAGTCACCGCTGGGGCTGCTCCAGCAGCACTGAACATGGCTCTCCAGCACAACTTCTGCTGCTTAACTGCTGTCTACCCCCATCAGAGGAGGAAAAGTTGCAGAGCTTTGCTGTCTGGGACCCATCAGCATCAGTCGGACATCCGAGCCCTGAATCAGGCAATTCAAATGCAGAGCTGGGTTTAACACTGACTCTGCTGAGGAAAGGGGTCTCACACAGTGAGATATTTATTGTACTCTACTCAATTCTATTATACTCTAGCTGAACAGGAGTTTGACGGTGATTGACAAAGCCCAGGACTGTTGACACAGGTAGGCCCAGGGAGGATTCAGAACATGTTTACAAAGGTTGCTGCTTGCTCCCCCGCTGTCCTGGGCAGACCAGCTCTGCTCGTGTGCAACCCCAGGATTTGACACAGGAATATTTTTAGCTAATGCAGCTCAATGGAAGCTGAAATAATGTAGCAGAGAGAAAATAACTAGAGACTGATTTAGGGGATTACGTGTGTAGCATGTACAAGAGACTCTGAAGTGACACGGTCAATACCAATAACAGTAGAAAGGGAATAATCTCTGCCTTCAGAGGTCATCAGTGCAGCATCAATAAACTAAACTGAGGTGAGAAAGTTAGCCAAAAACCCAAGGAAAACATTCACTGTCTAAACTGCTGGGTAGCAGAAAAAAAACGTGTCATCACCGATGACTGAACAGCAAATGAAGCAAAATCTTAGAGCAAACAATGCAGAGCATCACTTAGTACCATGTACTTAAGAGTTTTATTCAAGGTGCCTTATTATCTCCTTTTAATTTTCAGCATTCTACTTCTCTTACTTATTAGCATTTATGCTTTTGTCACCATTTTTACATGGATAATTTCCATCTGTTTCTTCTTTTTCTGCTTGTTCTTTTTGCTGCATGTTCTTTTTTTTTACATCGTGACCATTTCTACTGTTTCAAGAATTTTGGAGTGTTATCCTATGCTTGTTTTACTAAAAAGAAGGGGGTGGGCAGCGACTCAAAGACAAGCCCTCAGGGTCTTAACCAACCTGAGTGGATTCGATGTTACGAAAGTAATTAAACATGGTAAGTGAGTGGACCTAAATAGCATGTTAGCACAAAAGCACTCATTCGAAATGCCACCACTTCACTGCCCAGTTAGGCTCAGTGGACACCATCACTACAACAACAGCCTCTGTGGGTGTCACACTGGGCGCACACCATCTCCTCTCTCCTTTCCTCCCTGCAGGTCTGCACGAGTTGGCTGTAGCTGGCAGACAGCCTGGGAGTGTTTAATCATTGTCACTATGGGCCATTCTTTCCACAGGCCAAATGTTAATGCCTCTTTCCCCAGGCCAAGCAGCGTATAAGCATCCAAAATGCTTCTCAGAAAGAGAGAGTGTGTGTGTATGCAAAGGTCAGCAACAGTCAGCATTTGGAGACCATCAGCAAAACCCCAGCAGACCGCTGGCACAAGCTGAAACTCCATCTCACCACCTACATACTAGAGGGCACAGGATTATTGCACACCTCGTATTGGCATTCAGAGTGTGAAGCTTTCTCACACAAGCTGCCGCAAACCTCCTTGAATAATCCGAACAGTTTCACTAGAAGTAAGTATGTAAGTGCTCATTAGGACACAGTCTCTTCCCGTCTGCAAAAAAATTTGCGCAAGATCTCATCTCTACGAGTCATGGGACAAAGCATGGAAAATAATGCTAGTAAACAGGACAGCCAAACCCTGCTGTGGATAGACTGAACAAATGTTGCTGTGACAGAGCCGTTGCTGTGACAGAGCCATTGCTGAACTAAGACCACACAGAGTGAGACAGTATTCAAGACAAAGAAGATTATTCAAAGGCGGCCCTTTGAAATCTTTTAGACAAACAGAGCAAATCTCTTCAGAGAAAAACTCAATTTATCTCCTTAGAGCAAAACTCAGTTTTGGCTTCTAAAAGACAAGAGCATGTCTACATTGAGGAACTCAAAATCTCATGCTTCAGAGTTTAAGATACTTATTTGCATGGGAACAGGCTGAAATAATTTCCCCCAGTTTAAAACCGTTCAGATGAACTTTTAAGTTCTTTTCATCCTCTTCTGAAGTAGCAGATACTGGCAACAACTGCAGGAAGGACAGGCAGTGGGTTCTCAAATAGCTAGTCCTGCGTGCATGAAGTCTTCCTACTTACAGGATCAGTGGAACCAGTTATTCTTGCTTAGGAATCAAGGAGAAAATTTTCTCTGGGTCAGATTGATAAGGATGGGGAGGGCACCTGCTTGCTTCTTCAGCACTGAGCACAAACATCTGCTGGGATTATTTAGGGTGATTTTGCTCAGGTGTTTGATTCTTGCATTGCTGAGGCCTTAATTATTGGCCACTTAGCAGTCTGCCTTAGTTCTGTGTGTCTATAAGCAGCTGAATCTTCTGGACACCTAAACTGTTTCAACATTGATAATTCTAAATTATTTGTTAAAACAGTTTAGAGGGTTGTGGATTAACTGGGCTATTGTATACCCGAAGACGCTGGAGCTGGCCTAAGGTTCAGCTATACCTCGGCATGCGCAGCTCTGTGTTTCCAGAGGAAAATAAGTGCTTTCACAGAGCCTGAACTCCTAAAGCCCGTGGACCGGAGCTGCAGAGCCAACTTGCTTACTTCAAGCTTGTGTTCTTACGTCTTCTGAGCTGACAGCCCGCTGTACATCTCTAAGAAAATACATCCTCAAACAGACAAAGAAAATAAAACTCCAAATAGATTCACAAACATAACTTTATGTCTGATAAGCCACAGCCTATGCTCAGACTGCTGCTATCAAAGCTAAAACATAGAGAACAAAACCGCAACAGTGGAGGAGCCCAACATCAGCTGTAACTAATACTGTCCTACTCACAGAGGTAGCAGAGTCCATGCAGGTGACCTTTGCAGCAAATATAGAATCAAAGAATCATAGAATGGTTTAAGTTGGAAGGGACCTTGAAGATCATCTAGTTCCAACCCCCCTGCCATAGATAAGGACACCTCCCACTAGACCAGGTTGCTCAAAGCCCCATTCAGCCTGGACTTGAACACTCCCAGGGATGGGGCATCCACGACTTCCCTGGGCAACCTGTTCCAGTGCCTGACCACCCTCACAGTGAAAAATTTCTTCCTAATGTTTAACCTATTGTTTAATCAGTCGACACGCTGGAGGGAAGGGATGCCATCCAGAGGGACCTGGACAGGCTGGAGATGTGGGCCCATGCCAAACTCATGAAGTTCAACAAGGCCAAGTTTGTTTTTTTCCCCTTCTTAAATATGTTATCACAGAGGTGCTACCACTGTCTCTGATGGGCTCAGCCTTGGCCAGCAGAAGGTACGTCTTGGAGTTGGCTGGCATTGGCTCTATTGGACACGGGGGAAATTTCTGGCATATTCTCACAGAAGCCACCCCTGTAGCCCCCCTGCTACCAAGACCTTGCCATGCAAACCCAATACACTAACCAAAGGCTTCTCTACACAACAAAAGGTGTTTGTGCTCCTTATCCCTCTTATTTTATACTGTACTAAAAGTGGCTGACAGGATGGGGAAATGTATCCACATCTTGATAGTGAAAGGCATTTTTCTTCTACTGAATTCTTGAAAATAATGTGTAGAGATAGATGATAACTCTACGAGTACATAAAATGACAAAGCATCATGTCTAGAGTGAGTATCTCACCCAGAATTTTATTCTTCAGCTACAATAAGAAGTAATTCACAATAAATTTGACAAATAATGTCAAGCCATAAAGGTACTAACTCAGCTGAAGGAATTAAAGAATCTTTACTCTAGAAAAATTACCTGGAAGGACAGTATCACAAAATTCTGAATGCATACATTTAGCCTTTCACTGATAATTTATTTACGTTAATGTAATCCTTAAAAGGACATGGAATAGAACTCCCTTGCAAAAGGTATTCTGTACGGTGAGAGTTTGGTTGCTGCTCCAGCAATGTTATGCGAGAGAGGAAGGTACAGCCGGTACAGCACGCTGCTTTCTGTTCCAGTTTAGAAGTACTGGAATTTCCAATCACTCTTATATTTTCAGAGGTATAGCAGCCTCAGGATTGAGCATTCTAACATAGACATTTCATAATTTATTTAATATACTAAAGGACTGTCAACTTGTTCATCAAATAAATTTATATTTTGGAAAATTAAAACTGCTAAAAAAATTTCATTTTTAGGATAAGAAATGTAAGCTAAACTAGTATAAGAGTGATAAATAAATATACAGGTGAAATTAGTTGCTGATGCAAATATTAACTTAAATGGAGTGAACACAAAAGGCAATCTGACCCTTTCAGTAAAGCTTAAGAATCAATGCTAACTGGAGATATTTCCATGTTTTTAAAAAAATTAGGCATTTATTACCTATCTTATCTGTTTTGCTGATTTCCTACATATCTCACCAGAACTATTTTCTATGCATTTCTTAGATGCTGATTTTGGGCTGCAGGTAAATGCTGCTTTTGAAAACCCACATGGCAGCTTGCACACATGATTTCATTTCACCATGGCATTGTAATTCTCTGACTTTGCTGAATTTTCCATCATATTAAGTACTGCAGGTCTTCTCTTTACAGCCTTAGGGATTTTCTGGAAGATGTTCACATTCTCCATGTTAATGCTTGACTACTATGAAACACAATTATGCATTCTCCTACAGATCTATACTCTTGTGTGCAAGTGGGCTCGTCATAAGCATAACCAAACTGTGCAGATTGTCTTAAAGAATTAGTGAAACCCAAAGTATACCTGCAGATTGTAAAAATTAGTTAAAAAACCACAGCAGCTGGCATTTCAATATCTGCCTAGATTTAAGCATAAAATGAAGAGTAAAGAAGCATGTGCAATGATAAAAAATATGCCTACTTTCCTGTGCTATGGAGGACACAGCATTCCTCTGTCAAACTGGTTCGCAGCTGCTGCCCGACGTGGTGAGGCAGACTGCTGGCAGGGTGGGGAGAGCAAAGGGAAAAACGGGGCGAGGGATGGGACAGCAATAGCTGCTGCTGCAAGAAATACAGTCTCCCTCCTTCAGCAGCAGTCACTGCCCCTCCACCCCTTCAGCAGGGATAACAGCAACTCACGTCGCGTAACTGTGCAGCAGAAAGCAAGAGCTGTTTAAGCTGCATTACCTTCATGAATAACTGTTCCCCATGTCCTTCAAAAAAAGGTATTCAAGGGAGAAGGATAAATTCAACCCACAGCAACAGCTCTTAGCCATTCAGACTAGTGAAATTCCTGTGTGCTTTAAGCTTTCACTGTGTAGCTATAAAGCCTCAGGGGTTGTACAATAATGAATGTACTTAAAGACATGGTCTTTTTTCCCAGCCTTTTCTTTAATAAACATGATTTTTTCTTGTACTGTATGATAACAGCATAAACCAACTTCTATTCTATTTCCAAGCCTTAGAGCCGTACATTTTCTTCTTTTATTAGCCAGTGAATAGTGATGCTTTTTATTTTTATTTTGCTGTCATGCCACTCTGTTACATAAAACATTTTTTTGTAAATATCATCACCTATTAAATATGCTCAGTTAAAAGATTAGTTTAAATTACTGGTATAAACAAAATGTATATGCCTATATGCTGCATATTGATTAGAACATCTAAATGTATATTACAGATGCCATATCATACAGATGCCCATCTTTGAAGATCCGGTCCACCATCTGATACTGTCAATTATATATTTTTCTAGGAGCTGATGAGATATAGAAGCATAAGAACCACTATTAACTCTGAAAAAGCTAAGAAGATCTATGGAAATATTTGTAATTTAGATATGGTATGTTCTTTTAGAGATTTCCCTTAAGTATGAATTGCAAAACACGTGTTAAGCATCATCTCATGAATCTTGATAGAAATAATCATGCAATTATTGTTAGGTTAAGTGATCAAAAGCAGCACACAGGCACACACACACACACACACACAGAGGAGCACAGAGAGACAATGGTGAGGAAAAGCCCGAATAACACCCAGCTACTCCCAGACCCATCACAGGAGCCATCAGCCCACCTGCACAAGCCCAGAGGGGCACAGAGGCACAAAGGCAGGCAGGAACCCAAATTAAGGACGCAGAGGAAGGGACAACCTGTCCAGGCCCCTCTGTGGGCTGTCCCAGGGGAGTCTCAGCCCCAGTGGCAGGTGTGACACCCATCCCTGTGGGTCATCGGGAACAGCTCTGCAGACCACCTCTTGGACTAAGGGAGGTCGCTGCCCAGGGGCATGGGACACATGATGGATGCAGGGCAATGCAAGACAGTACGGAATGCTTAGGGCAGGAACCAAAGGTAGGCAAAAGGAAAGATCATCATGGTTTGGGAAGGGACAACAGAATAGAAGGAAAATAGAGGGATGAGAGGATAAAAGGAGTCAGTCCCATGTAAACAGGTTACTTGATGGTATGGTGGCCTGGCCATGCCCTGCGCCTGACCACTGCAATCTGTCCTGCCTTCTCATTAAACTCCATTTCTAACTCCTTTTCTTGGTGAGGGACTCTCTAGTCTGTGTGAACGTGTGTGTGTGAGGGTCTGCGTGCAGCCACTGGGGTACGGCCAAGGGCCACAGGGGCCCCTGTGTCAGCAACTGGAGCGAGTGTGGGTGTGCAAGTGAACGTGTGAGCACCAGCAACGATCAAGCTGGACCAGCTGGTGGGGAAGTGACATGACTGGGGAGACTGCCGGAGGGATGTCCGTGTGTGTGTACCCGGCTGTGAGTGGGGGGGGGGGCTGCACCAGCAGCTGCAGTGGGGCTGGCACGTCCAGGTGCCAGCAGCTGGGGAGACTGGTATCCAGGGGCAGCTACTGGGCAGACTGAGCCCAGCTGCTGGAGGGATCCACATGGCACATGTGCACTGATCGATATTCCACTGACAGACCTTTGTCCTGGTCGGCCAGAGAGAGGAGCAGGATGAGGCCATTGGTTCTCTTTGTGTTTGTGTGAGTGCTGCGTGTGTCGGTCTGTGTGGCCAACCACGTATACATGTATATGTGTTGTGTACATGTGTACAAATGCAGTACACTTTTGCCAAATACAGGTCACATCAGAATAACCGTTTTCCCTTGACAAGACACATGAATTTTCCAGACAGAAGACACATAGAAGATCTTATTTTTTTAACTTCATAGAAAACCCCACACAGTGGAAAACCACTCCAGAAAAACTCCAGAAAAGAGAGGAAAGAATGTAACTGCCATCTGTGGAAGAAGATATACAACACAAGCCATAAGGCTCGTGTTGCTGGTGGCAGTCTCAAAGAATCAGTATGGCAAAGACAGCCATACCAGACAGCTTTTTGTTCATCAGGGAGTACCTGCTGAAAATTCTCTGAAGGTTGAAAAACTTAATGATCTAACCACTAGGACCCCAATAGCAGGCTTGTAAGTAGCCAAAAAGAGGAAGGCCTGCCACATGCTGTCAAAACCATCTACCTTTAAAAAAAGTGCCCATAAAATTTAATCTACCAATATTTTCAAAGAATAGGCAGGGCCTGGTTACAGCCTGCAGAATCTGGCCCCAAAAGGAGGCATCTGGGCCACCAACCCCTGCATGCAGGAACAAAGAGGTTCTAGTAGCAAGAAAGTTAGACAAAGAAGATTCACCTGATTGCCAAGTTAAAAATCAATGGATATGGCCTATTCGGGAAAAAACAAACAAACCAACCAACCCACAGTGGGTTCAAAAGGCGAAAAAAATTACCAATTTCTTAGTCACTACAGATCTTAAAACAAATTATACCAAAAGCTCATGAATCAGAAGTCAAACAGGAACCATAATCTGGATGTACACTAATACTAAGTGCATATACACCAGCAGATTACATATGAATAAGGCAGCTTCATCTTTAACTGCCTCTAGCATGTAGGATAAAATTTGTATTACAATAGGAGACTTCAGCCTAGTTGATGGCAAATGAACAAGATCTTGTGGATGTAGCCTTGGAATTTCCCAATTCAAATGTTCTTGAAAATAAAATTTTCATTTAGCACTTTTTTTTTGTCTGCCAGGACAGAACATTATCTTAGGATTTATACATGCTACCGGCAAGGAACTGATCACACAAGCAAAGACCAAATGCTACTTACATAAAAGTACGCATTCTTGAACAGAGTAAAAAAAAAAAAAGGGTATATATGTACACATGTATGCTGCCCAGTTACAATTTTGTGCCTCTAAAAGGGACCCCTTTTACAGTGCTGCAAGGAGCTGCCAAAAAACTCCCCAAAGGTAAGGAACACTAGTTTAAAGGAAAAAAAAAAAACCAAAACCAAACCATGAATGACAGTTTGTAGTGATTTAGCCAAGGTTTGGAAAACATTTAGCCACAGCTAATGAAAAAAAGATTACAAGAGCAACAAAATTGCTTGTGGATAGAGTAAAACAACAATACTTTTTTAAAAGACTAAAATAAAAGAATCACACTCCTCATATATAACAAAGGGAAAAAGAAAAATGGAAGCTTATAGGATGTTTAATGATTTTGGTTAGCTCTTTTAGAACAAATTAAGATCAAAATGACCTCTAACGATAGTATCAACCCATTACGAGATCAGAATGGTTGAGCAGTTGATAACAGAGCAGGAAAAATACAAGTATTTGATTAGAATCTGTTCTGGTTTGGGGAGAAACAGTTTATGTGTTTATAGAAAGGGATGGCAGAGAAATACTTTCCATTCCAGCAATAACTGAAAGGGATGTTAAGTCGTGAAAGTCTTCAGAGCCAAATGCCTTAACACCATAATGAGAGTCATGTTCTCTTGCAGCAGTCCTAACCACCAGGCTCAACAACATCCTCTGCTTGGCAGTAGGATGCTCACCTGGAAAGAGGGGGCAGAGTCCTGGATTCCAGACTGTGCTCCTTGTAAGGGTTAGGATTAGAATTTTCAACAGGAAAAAAAAAAAAACAAACCAACCAACAAACCAACCCAAAGCATACATACACAGTTACCGTCTCATAAACTGAGACTGGTACACAGGATTCTTTTTCCTCCTCTCTGTCACAGATCCCACAGCTGTGCATTAAACTCCCCACAGAACTGCAAGGTATTTTACTGGTAGAGCCTGTGTCTCTGTGCTGAGCACCACAGCACACTGACCCCTTTGTAGACCTAGCCCCCCGTAAGCATTTGGCACTGCTGCAGCTGCTCCTGGCACGCTCCTCTAAGGCTAATGACCACATTGGAAGAAAGATGTCGACGAAGCACAAGTAAGAACTCAAAGAACTGTGAGCGATGAAAGGCTTAGCTCATGCAAAAGCAAGCAACTAATTTATTTTACTGACAAAAAGGTTATGAGGCAAATTCATGATAGTCTAGAAGTACTCTCATGGGAGAAACAGAAATTGGATATTGTTGGGTCTGTCAGTCTACCAGCCAAAAAGAACAAGATCCAGAAGCTGGGTGACAAAGCTAGATAAATTCCCACCAGGGAACAGGAACAAAACTTTAACACTGACGGTCAACAACTGTGGAAAAAATATGAAGGCTTGTGGAAGCCATATCCATCATTGCCAATTTTTAAGCCAAGGTGGATTCCCTCCCCACTAAAGACATGCACAGGTTAAACAGAAACTAGTTCTCATAACCAGCAGAGAGTGTGTTGAAGGATTCTTTAACCCAGCAGGAGGCTTTTATCTCAGTATCTCTGATGGCAACCAACACCAGATAATCAAGAGCATGCTAAGCCTTTCAGCTTTACTGAAGCCAATTTTGGGTGTAAAGCTTTACCGAGGACAACAAAAAGAATGACAAAACCAGTAAGATAGGCTCTGCCAAATGTGAAAATAACAGAGAATCAATGGAAGACGATGAAAAATTGGAAAGAGTCCACCAGAGGGCTGCATTATAAGGCTGAATAACTTGACAGAAGAAAGACTGAAAGAAGGGAGTTTGTTCAGCCAAGAGAATAGAAGGCTCAGAGGAGGTTTAATCAAAGTCTTCCAGTACATAGGAAATAGTTATAAAGCAGATGCAGGTGCTCTCTACAGAAGGATACCTGCTGTATGTACAGGATACATATGCTATAATAGCTGATGTTTACCTACAGGTGGATTTGTTATACCACTGTCTTTCTGTTTCTTATGTGCTTACTACTGGTTCCCTATCTATCCTCTAGAAAAAAAAACAACCACATGCCAGAAGGAAAATACTCTGTTCATTGCTAACATTGTCATGTATTTTTTCTGTTTTGTTGAGACAAATCAGTAGCCCTGAAATCAAAATAATATATTTTTGTCAAAGATAAGTGTAGTCAGATTTACTCTACTTAGCCCTGAACATGTTTCTGTAAGCTTTCTGATTTCAGTCTACTGGTAGTTTCTCATCTCTGGGCTTTAGTGACTGAACATTGCAAAGCAGCTTCAGTTCAGGCCTCACCAATATATTTTTTTCTTTTTCCCCAAAAAACTCTATTCAACAGCACGGTCCTTTAAAACAACTACACCCCAGTTCTTTTTTGTTGTTGTTGTTGGAAATTACACACACTTTCTACACCAACTTGAGGTATATCACTGACAAATGTTCTTTCTCTTTTTAGTGTAATCGGTATCTCTAATCTAATCGTTTATTTGTGGTCTCGATTCCAAAAGCAAAGAACACAAAACAAATATGGTTTTGCTTATACTCCAAAGTATAAACAATATTAATCTAAAAGTGTACAGAGGGCAAATAAACTGCAATAGTGGCATTTAGTCCCACACATTCATAAGAACACAGTGCACTCAGTACTTTCAGTGACTGCCAAACTATTCAGAACATTTAATACATTTTACAAAGAGAGAATAGAAAATTGATAACATCTTGGAAATTAAACACTCTTAACAAATTTACAAATTTCTCAGACTCTCACTCTTTATGAATGAAACAGGAAGTTACAGAAGAGATGAAAGGCACTAATTGTACATCACAGCCCATGCTTTATTTCTTTTGAGTCTGGAGACCTGATGTGTCTAAAAATATAACATCTTCTGAAAGTACTGTTTTAGATACACCAAATTTTAATGGTCTAGAAAGATAGGCAGGAAAAATAAGTAAATTCTGCAAACAGCAACTTTAACCCAAAACGCTTTTAGGGAAGGAGTGCCAAACATTAATTCTGTTTTAGCTGAATATCCATGCCTAGAATAAAAGCCATAGGTTGACATAAAACCAAGAATAACATTCTTCCTGATTTATTCCACTACAATTATCAGTAACTGTATTACTGAATTACTAAAATACTACATTGGGTGCAGATGACCACAGTCCTTGATTAACATACAGCACAACTTTGCAACCTCTGCAAAAAACATGCAACTAACCCAAATCAGCAGAAGAAAAGCAAACCCACTTATCTCACCATTTAAAATTTCTACAGAGATCTACATCTTAGAACACATTTCGTTTATGTGACTTCAATTTCAATATTACATATAACACAGATATGCAGCCATATCTGGAAATAAAATCTATTTTCCCGAACAACAACTTAGAAGGCACGACTTTTGTAAAATTACTGCAATTTTGAAGTTACCTGTTGAGGCACAATGTTTTTCAAAATAAGGCTCAAGTAGCTTAAAAGGTAAGTAGAAACTATTTGCTGCATTCTTCGTGCTATTCACAATAAATAGCATGGTGTCTACCTTGTTCTACTGGTATGTTTATAAAAATGTACTTACTTTTAAGCTTCAGTGTCATTTTGATGCAAAAGTTAAAATAATTGTGTTTCCCCAAAATGACATAACTACATTAAAAAAAACCCCATGTATTTGCTTTTCAAAATAAAAACTAAATTTTTCCTTAAAAATACAGATTCCTATCAATGACAGCTGGGATCATCACAGTACCACAACAAAAACTGTAGTATTTCACCGTTTAAAAGATCTTCTGCAAAACAGTAAGGAAAAACAACTCCTAATATTTGGATTTTTAGAAATTATTAATCTGCAGTATGTCATGTAGTAAAGTATCAGAGTTGAGATATCTGCAAGCCAAGACCCAACTGCAAACACAGATGGGCTCCCTAAATGTCATGGAGTCTAGAGCCAGCCAGTCCCCTTCAATCAGGGGGCCCAACCAGGAGGAGGCTGTAGAATTCCTATAAATGGCTGAGAATTACAGAAGAAGGACAAGCCCTACGGCACACTTAGAGAGGGCAATGTCTTCACAACAGATCTTCAGTCCAGCAGACCACAGGGTATTCAAAGGAACAATGCTTTTTTGAGTCAAAGATAACACTGATACCTGAAAATAATCCTTGGTCTTGGAAGTTAAGGCATTAATGAGGTGAGAGGAGCAATGTGGTTTACATACCAGAGTGGTAATGCATCTACCACAGTATGGCTGCATCACATAATTTTTCGAGCAATGTTAGTTTTCACATGAGTTAAGTGCTACATGGCTGTAGATTCTACCACTTAAGTGTGCCATTCAGCAAGACATAACATTACTGACACTCTCATTATCAGAGAGTGCCGACCTGTGAATTAAGTCTGTAGCAATTCAGAAATGAAGAGAGAAATAAGTTTATACTCCCAAGTACCAACTGAGGCACTCCTGGCTCATTTACCAGGTGATTCATTGCACAATTAATCATTAATTCCACAAAGCACCTACCTGCCAAACCAAGTGTTCCTTTACAACAGCTGTACCCGATAGACAGACGCTCAGCACAATCGTATGAGATGCAGAGGTCAAGACGCTGGCAACTATAGCGTCCCTCATGTTGAAGGGCAGCATGGTATACACCACAAAAATAATGAACAAGAAAAATGAGACCTGTGCAAGACAGCAAGACAGAAAAGAAGCATGTCAAATTCACGTTGGAATAACATTTAAACAGTAGCATTTCATTTTGAACTGTCTTCAGCATAAAGTTACACATCAGTTTTTTACAGGAAAGTTACTGCTAAGCACTGCAGCAAATCAAATTAGAAAGAATTCATTTTAAAAAGTGTTGGAAAATTTACATTATATTTGATTTTAAAAGTTCAGTTTCAAGACACTACATCCTGGTTCGAGAACTACACAATACTCCAAACTTTTCAAATTTAACTTCAAATTTATCTTTTCAAATTTTAATTTTATTAAAACTCTGTTTGCAGTTAGAGTGTAGTTCTCCTGGGATTGGTGGTTTCTGATTGTGAACTGCAGTACAAAACAATTTGCCAAAACCCTCCACAGGGCCTAAATTTCAATGCAGAGAGATTTCCTTCATCCTCATGCACTAAAAATTCACATTTTAATATAACATCTCATTATGCAAAAAAGCCCAAGTTCAGCCAAGCATTTTGGTTTAATAAGATTATACTTCATGTGTATCTACATGAAGTATGCCAAATTCTACTAAAAGACTACATTTTAAGGTAATACATTTATTTGGACATGAAAAACAACCACAGCCCATAACCAAAATTTACCACTACCTTCTTTTAAAGGGTACTAGCATCCACACTAAATTTATGGAACAAATTCTCCAAATGCACAACCCAACCTGTAACAGCAAAAGGGATTCCTATGCTATACATACAAAAGATTATATATTTGATTGTATGCAGAAGTTCCAAACTCCACCACATATTTGAGAAAACGTAACTAGATTTGGGACTGTCCTGGTTTGAGGATTGCCCAAACCATGACAGGGACGCAGATTTTGCACGCTTAAGTAGGTAGGCACTTCTGAGAATGTGCCAGTTTGCGTATATTTATATCCCTTTGTAAGCCTTTCCATCAATTTTAGTTGACTTATAAGCCTATTCACCACCTAGCAGTTGTATACACAGTATTTAACTCAGAAAGATCCCAGGCAAGTATGAACAATAATCATTTGCTGCTCACTTCTCTTATTGTCAGTTTGTTTTCTTCACATCTGCATGTGATGATTCCATAGTCAAAACTGAACCCTAATGTATGTGTATCTACAAGACAGAGGAGGTGTTCTTCTCCATCATGGAGACAGAATTAGATGGAGAAGGAAGTCCACATCTGTTTTCCACTCATCTTTCTCCAATTCCTCCACTAAGATTAATACAACTCCTTCCTGATCAGTTATACTCTTTTGGATGCTGCCCAACTGTCCCGTATGCTCAAGAGTCAAAAAGTTCAATGGCATGAAAAGCAACAGAACTGCAAAGGACATGAGGGATAATAAGAAAATAAAGTAACAAAAAGGCAAAGGGAAAACTTTGCTTCTCTACTCTTCCAATCTACCATCTGACAGCACCAGGAAACAGAAGTATTTGGTATCTGTTTAGTTTCAGTCAGCCCTAAAAGTTTTAACTGTGATCAGATGCTGCTACAACCAACAGCAAAGAAAAGGGTGTACAAACTTGGTCTAGATAAAAGAATGGTTATGTAGGTACGGTGTTTTCAAGGTGTCCTGGCTGGGTAAAAATCAGCTGTGATACTGAGAGAACTAACTGATAGTCTCAAAACTTGGGAACGATGTAGAAAGCTCTGGCAGGCTAGAAAAGAGAAACAAAGCACTTGTCTTTGAAGGGCTGGGAAAAAGGCTAAGGAATTAAAAATTGGTCAGTTTAGCATCAATTCCTGGAGCAATAACAGACCAAATAATAAAGCAATTCATAATCAAGGGTTCTGAAAGCAAAGAAAAACTTAAGTAACAGCCAATGTGATTTTGTTGGGAACAAATCATGTTAAAGCAATCTCATCTTCTTCTGTCACGATAACAGGCATCAGTGTAGGGGAAAAACCTGAATAATGAGTTAGGCAGCAAGAAGGGATGTGAAAGGTCCTCTAAAATAGGCATAAGATGAATGGATGCCAAAGGCAAAATACCTTACCAGCATGTAAGACCAGCTGCCTAAGACATGTTTCCAGTTAAAAAATGGTTTGAAGAAGAATCCTGGACCCTAGTCCTGCAAGAAGGATTTCAAATGCTTCCAATCCCAATGACTTTTAATGAAAAAAAGGTTTTGTTGTTTCTAAGTTTAGCTTTCTAATTGACTGGGGGGAAGATGGCATTTACGTATTTGTGAGGATTTTATGATTAGAAAATAAAAATTTACCCTTTTCTAACCATCTTGTCTCCAAAAAGCAGAACTTGCATATTTTCTGTGCTTGAACATGGTTTCACTTTATAGCCAGACTAGATGATCCACCCGACTTGTGAGGTACATAATAGGATCATAGAATCGTTTAGGTTGGAAAAGACCTTTAAGATCATCAAGTCCAACCATTATTCCAGCACTGCCAAGTCCACCACTAAACCCCATCCCTAAGCACTACATCTACATGTCTTTTAAATACCTCCAGGGATGGTGACTCAACTACTTCCCTAAAACTCCTTAGTAGATATAAGATATAGTATGATGATGTTGCTTTTCAATTTTGACATAAACCAGACTGCTAAGCAAATAAAAAAGATTTTGGTATATTGCAGTACTTCTAGTGGTATCAGTGTACTTCTAGTGGTATCAGCTGTATCAGCTCCAATTTTTTTATATTGCTGTAAACAAGTATCCTTTCTTTAAGTTACCCCACTACTTTCCTTGGTCAAAATACATGGATAATTTCAACCTTCCACAACTACAAATAGAGAGACTTTTTAGTAATTTCAACCCCTCTTGTCACTACATATTCAGACCTCAAATGCTCTGTTGCTCAACACCAAACAGGGTGAGTTGGACTGGAACTGTGTTAAAGAACACTTGATAACAAATTGATCTGTCAATTCTTGTATTTGCATCTTGAAATTTGGGTCTGAGAATGCTGTTGCAAAGCAGGAGAGATATCAGTCACGCTAAGACAGAAATTCTCTTCCAAAATGCATGTAGGAACGGCTTCTGTCAATAGTTCTTGCTTCTTGGCCACACTCCTTTTCTCTTATTTCCAGTAATGGTCTAATGACCCAAGGACTTGAGAGCTCCGTTTATCACAGAGGTTTCTTTTTTATTTCACCATGGCTCAAGAATATTCTCCCCAAGTACCTTGAAATAAGATGCTGCTACTCGTCATCTTGATAGCAGACATTCATAATGTGTAAGGCTCGGGATCTTTCAACATATTTCAAAATGTCACTGTATTTAAGTTTGCTACTGTAGAAGTTGATACTCAAAGGCTTCTGAGTCAGGTGGTTCCTCAGGTAGAAAGAGGAGACAGGCTTTCTGGACTGAGTCACAGTCTGCAGAATGGACAGCGGCCCTTCACCTTTTTCAGGATCTTTTTCTAAGAATTGGCAGAATATTGCTGATAGAAACATTAAAAAGCAGTCATGTCAAGCTCTGAAGGACCTCACTATCCCATTGCAAGAGTTGCTAAGTGCATCACATGCATGTCTGCATTTGGTGTGTGCACCCCTTGGTAAACACAGTATCAATTGACAGTGCACTATTTTTGACACTATTAAAAGCAGCCTGTTCCACCAAAGCGTGCCATAACCACAAAACCTGTCACTGTTTTGAAACTGTGTTGGAAGGAATCTTTGATGTGAGTCATCACTGGGACTGCCTAGTTGAAACATGCTTTTTGTCCTGATCTGAACTTAGATTGCTTTAGGAATTTGATTCTCAGAGACTTTTTCAACGAGCTTATGTTATCCATACCTTGGACACAGTGGGTATTTGGGCATTGATGGTATGCATCATAGCACGTAGCATTCGCTTTTCGTTAACACTGGTGTAACATTTTACAGAGAAGTATGTGGCTCTCCTGCTTTGATTGAGGGGTGTCCAGGGCTCTTGCCCGTCATTTTTGACTGTCAGAGCATAGCAAACTCTGTGTGAGGGTATTTGTTGCTCCAGGTATCCCTTCTCCCACACTTCAGTAGTGCCACATTTTCATCTACTATGTAAGCAGTTATTTTCCAGAGCAATTTAAAGGAATATGAGCTGCCATAGAGTGGCTAACCAGACAGGTATGTAAAAGACTATTTTTCTGCAGATTTTGTGCAGCTTTAATGTTACCTTAATAATTTGCCTTAATTGGTTTGGGTTTTTGGGGGAAGTTGTTTCTTTGTTTGTTTTATCTAAGGCCAGTGAGAAAGGGATAAGAGCACATTGTTAAAACCAAAGCCTTGTCTTCCCATGCCACCCTAAAAGTAAAACCCGACATATTTAACTCTGGCTAAGACCATGCTGCATCCTCTTCAGAACAATAACCACACAATTCTAAAGTACACTTCAATTAAATTAACACATTTTAAAAGCAGAAAATCAAGAGAGATCCAAATGATTGTACAGTATATGTAAACAGACTGAATTCCAAAGCAATGAAAAGTAATTTCACATGGACTATTAATGAGGTAATTTTGCAACACTCAAGCACTTGTGCCTCAAATTTAAAAGGAGTCTAATAAGAACATACATTGAAAATATTTTCAAAGTTGCCCTAAAAATGAAGAAATACACACAGCTGGGAAAGAAGCATAAATTGCATAAAAATCTAACCTGGCTAGAAAGGATCAGAAAGTCCATGTTAAAATATCCATGCCTGCACATACACAGAAAATATGAGCACTGACAGCAATTAGTTTAAATCGGAATTATAATAAGCTAGCAAGGGCAGAAGATGAATAAAACACATTTCAGGAGATCCAAGAAGATTTTTCTGCATGTTAGGCATGAAAGAAGTCTAACAGTGAATTTGATCAACTATTATAAGAGAATGTAAAACTGCTAATTATAATAAAAGAAAAGCAGAACCATCAAATAAAAATGTCTGTTCTCTATTAAGGGAAAAAAGAAATGATATATTTACATTATGCTAAAGAATAATTGTGGTACAGTTTTCTGTTCCAAATATTAGCTCACAAGTATATATAGCCCCAGACACTAATGTTGAGACATTTTTAAACAGTAGGTCAAATAAACTATGCTCAAGCATCTTATAAGAGTTCTGGATTATGTATGTTGATTATCAGTACCTCCCAAACACCAGGACAGTTCCAGAGAACTGAAGGCAAATTGGATTGATAAAAGGTAAAAATAGGAAGTAAAAAAAGCAAGTAAACGGTCAACTTTTACACTGAAGGGACTGTGTT
Organism: Charadrius vociferus; assembly: GCF_000708025.1. Taxonomy (NCBI): domain Eukaryota; kingdom Metazoa; phylum Chordata; class Aves; order Charadriiformes; family Charadriidae; genus Charadrius; species Charadrius vociferus. The sequence continues at coordinate 5,130,345 of NW_009648061.1, forward strand.
GGAGGACTCAGAGAACTTATTCAACGTCTTCCTAAATGTTTTATAAAATGGAGCGGAATAGTGATGTGGCAACGTTTGATGCGTTTTTATTATTACTCAGGGTATTCGAAAGCAACAACACATGGGAAAAGTTGCAGAAGTACCTCACACTACTGTGACCAGGCCATAAAACAGCAGATGAAATCCAAGACAAGTGCAAAATAGTAGGCATGGGGAAAACAACTTTAGCTGAACACTTACAAAAGCAGCCTCCACCTTAGTTGCTACAAACTCAGAAAAAGATGCAGGAGTCACTGTGAGCAGCTCTTTGAAAAAACAAATGATAGCAGTGGCAAATAAAAGGGCAGCAATTATTCAGAAAAGAATAGAGAATCAAGCATCACGATGACATGGTATGAACCCATGTTGTGCATATTTCTTGATTAGCTCATGCAGTTCTTTTCTCTCCATCTTAAAAAAAAAATCCAAGGAACACACGCCCGTGTTGATAACATCCCCCCCCCGAGCCTTCTCCAGGCTGAACAGTCCCAGCTCTCTCAGCCTTTCTTCAAATGAAAGATGTTCCAGTCCCTCAGTCATCTTTGTGGCTCTTCACTGGACTCGTTCCAGTAAATCCATATTTCTCTTGTACTGGGGAGCCCAGGACTGGACCCAGCACTCCAGATTTGGAGTCACCAGCGCAGAGTAGTGGGGAAGGATCATCTCCCTTGACCTGTTGGCATGACTCTTCCTAACATAGCCCAGGGCATGATCGCATGACCAAGTCCAGCAAAGTACCACCCAAAACCCTGAGGAAACCTAAGCCCTGACAGACCTATGCCTCTGTCGTACTGACCCATGAAAACTTTGCAACTATCAGAGTGTGCAAGATGTTTCAGAGACCTGGATACGGTACCCAGTAACGAGCAGCTTCCCAGGGAAGGAGGGCATGCCTCTCCCTGACCTCATCTACTATCAAGCAGGTATGCAGATGATAACATTGAGAAGAGCAGTCACTTCCCCTAGAGAGCAGGAGACCTCCTTTCCTTGAGACGCACAAGGGCCAGCAAAGGACAACACCCCTGGTGAGCTGATGTTTGCTGTGGTAGGTGTCAGAATGAGGGGAAAATAACCAGAGGCGTGATAAAGCGTCATGGTTGGGGTATATCTGGTAGAAAAAATTGGAATAGTGAAGAGCTTGAACAAAGGCCATTTGGATTTCCTTTGCACAGATCAATAGTGCACAGATCAATAGTGTCATTTAACAGCTCAAGACAGACTGCTGCAAAGGAAAGACATGGTAAATTGAAATGATTGAGCAGTATGACTCCACTTACAGAAACCTGATAACCTGAATGGATGATTTTTTGCAAATTATGGTTTTTTCCTAATCATTTTTTGGAGGGCAAACCAGAGAAGAAACACAAGAAATCACCAAGGAAAGAAGCCTCTCAAATGACTTCCATGAAATACTGCAACTGTGTACAGAGTGGTAATAGCATAATGTTAATAGAAAGGAAGGAAACAGATTTCTTCTTTAGGAGAGCTGCCAAAATAGGACGTAACACCTCCTTGGAAAATTTTATTAATCATAGAAACAACATGCCTAGAAGTGTATGATGTTGGAAGAGTGGACAAAACCATGTTCAGATAATCTAAACTTTGAGGGGAAAAAAAAACCAGGAAAATGCATTTGTCATGAGGCTAAGACAGGTTTTGTAGCACTTACTAAAAAATCTGTGTTATCCTGCAGTGACACCTGCCTTTCCCAAAGGTATTCAAATCATCTTCTAATACATTCCCAAAGACTTTAATACAGGATGAGATTACCACTTTGGTTGTTGCACAGCACCTTTGGGACTTCAGACTTTCGTACTGATCAGAGCTTTCTATTTGCAACCCTGGCTGTTACGCCCATGGGCCTGCACATGCCAACCCAGTGTCACTGTGTCACGGGATGCAATTGCCACTGGTGTGGGTATCACCTCTTTTTTCCCCTTTTCCCCCCTCTTCAGCTGGGCGTTTTGGTTTACATTAGGGGACCCGATAATAAGCGTGCAGAGAGCTTAACAGCCAAGTAGCATGCAGCACCTGCCCCTGAAAGAAGCACACTCCAGTCAGCACTAACAGCATCACATACAGGAGCAATCATCTGGGAGTCTGAGCAGGTCCTGAAGAAAACCATATAGTCATTACGGGAAAAGAATTACAGGGAGAACCAACCACCACCCTAGAGAGGACACACAAGGAAGGATGCTCATCTAGGGTCTGCCTGATGCTTCTCCTCCCAGTTGGCTACTGGGGAGAGTTTGTCCTTTCCCTTTTCTCTTTCTCCTATTTTGCTTGTGTTTCTTCACCACTAGAGTCAAGGTCATCAGCTACAAACCCTGCCGATAAATCTTTGTGCATGGCAACTTGTCCCAACATCCTCTACGCAACATTATAATTCCCCTCAGTTTTTGAAAACCACAAAGTGATTTCCAACTTCAGAAAGTGGTCAGGTTTTGGTGGCCACTAAGACTGCACCCTTTACGTTAACCCTGGGGAGCAACCTGGATGCTGCTTCCTTCAGAATAAAGTACTGCTGCTGTGAAAGAAGCAGCCCCGGTTTCCTTTCCTCTTTCACTCCAGCCAAACCTTTTGGCAGGGCAAAAGGCGCAGGTGTGAGATGCAATGGCTGAACATCAATGTAGGAATGGACACATGTACCAAACCTAGTAATAGTTTAATAATAATCATCATCATCATCACCATCACCATCTCTTTTCCAGTTTTGACATGTAAAATTTGCATGTATTTTACTCATAAGGCCCCCCAAAGCAAAACAGAAAGAGGGAGAGCGTACTTATACATTCATTTCCCACTACCCCATTCTTAAAACACCCTTTTTTGGGAAAACTAATCCCTACTAGATTCATGGATAGAGATCAAAGCTGTTCATTCTCTTATAGAGATTTATTTTCAATTGCCATTTGGGAAAAGGATGTGGGTAAAATAATTCCATGGTAATTCATAGAAATTCAACCTGTCTTGATAACAAACATAGGCCTTCACTTGAGAATGTCTGTCAGAGGTTTGGCCTTTTTTACATAAAGACTGAAAGAAAAAAGAAGATTAAACTGAAGAGAAACTACAGAGAAATTATATTAAGGCTTGAATTCAACCTGACAGCCACGCAGATTCACCATTAGCACAGTCATCCCAAACTTCTCTCACTGCCTGCCTGTACACTGCTCAAGGTCAAATGCTTTTTTCAGCTCCAGTTTTCACAAGGAGCTTCTTTTCCTCCTAAATCCAAACCTTGTTGTCATAATGCAGGTGGGGTTTGTGCTCCAGAGATTTTTGTGGATTTCTTTTGGAACTGTGAGTATAGAGATGTGGAAATCAATCAAAAATGGTAATACAGATAATGTCTTTGTTGCTGAGAAATTTTCAGCTGAATTTCACACACACACACACACACACACTTTGTTATGGTCATGAAAAATACAATCCTGGTCACTTGTGTGTATAAGTAAATAATTATAAACTGATATTACTTTAATGTAACATCTGTATTTAAAATAATACTATGTAAAATTTAAAGCAATTTTGCAATAGAGATCAGCAGTGGAGCATGTCCTTAGGCTGAGTGATTTTAATAATCTGAATAATCCTGATTTTAAATACAGAGTCCTTCACACTGGAAATATTGTAATTATTTTTATAAAGTGTTTATTCATTTAATAAATAATGTAGGCCCAAATACTCACAGACTAGTGATCATGTGCAACTTTTAACTGTAGCTATCTTTTAATTACAAAGAGATTCATTATGTAGCTATAGGATTAGTTGAACTTGTTAGACTAAATTAATCCCAGCAGGATGAATACAGAGAAAAAGTTATGCCAGTCTGTTTTAACAAGCATGGGGTTTCATGTATCACTGCATTGCAAATATTAAAATTAATCAACAACTAATTTACATGCTATTTTGCAGAAGGTTCCAGCCATTGCTTGCTGAAAAGGTTGCGTTATTTTGTTTCACCTCTTCCTTTTCACACCTTTCACACCACAAAGCCTTTTCTCCTCAAAAGTTTTCAGTGGAAGAATTTGTATGGAAGTTTGGGTCCCCAAAGGAAATAACAGCATACTCAACATCCCCAAAAACTTGTCAGAAGTTCTCAGGAATCAGAATAGCACCTTTTTACAGTGAAATGTGTCTAGGCAGTGTATACCACACACAGCACAGGACAATTTAACTGAATTAAACAATGAAATACTTGGCATGTTTCTCCACTTAATAGAATCATACAGTAATTTAGGTTGGAAGAGACCTCTGGAGGTCATCCAATCCAACCTCCTGGCTGGTTTCAAAAACAGATAAAGTTCAGGTTGCTTCATAGAAAGGGCACAAATCTTGAACTAATTTATTCTTGTCTACCAAAACTATATGTGCTCTTATACGGTGATGAGCTAATTAAAGAAAAGCTTTAAACATAAAAAACTGAACTGTTCTTGAATTTTTTTTTTTTCATAGTAGGAAATAACATTTTTATTATCAATAACGATGTTCAGTTTTGCAAGTGAACAGAACAAGGCAATTCCCCCAAAATGAGAGGAATACTTTTCTTTTCTATTTTGACATACCAAATCACTATCAGAGCCTGATCCCCAAATCCAGTCATGTTCCTGATCTTAGCAGATATGACTGGAAGAAAATAACTGCCAAAATTAGAAGAGTCACAAAGCGTTAAAAAATAAATGGTCACATTCCGCTTAAATTATGCGACAGTCTCACTCAATGGAACCACACAACTTTGCCCAGGAGAAAATAGCTGGAAAATAAAGGCAAGAATTTCCAGGTACTGTTGAGAGTGCAATGATGAAAGAGACATGCCAACAGAGGCATGAAACACAAACACGCTCCTCACAATTATTACAACATAGTAGTGATCTTCTCTCTTTTTTTCCTATCTGACTGTTCACGTGCACAGAAATAGACAGAAATGCACAGGCATCCACATTAACAGATATGGCTAAATGCTACCTCCTAATAAATGTTTATGGATCATACTACAGAAATCAATGGAAACCATGCATGGCTTGTAGAAGAATGCAGTCATAAGACGATATGCCCAATATATTTCTGAGGAGACTGGCCAGCTACAAATAAAAGCTCTATGCCAAAATCCAAAGTCACTGCTGACCTGATTTAGTGCTAACAAAATAAATGAAAAAAAATACACTGTGCACTTCAGAGGCAGCTGGACTTCACACCACCTCCATGACAGCTGAAGTGAAAAAATCTATTCTTGCATGCAATTCAAAGCCCCAAGCATTTAAATAAGCCAGAGAAATAAAACGACATTTAAAGCTAAACATAGGTCTTGCATTTCTTTCCCAGGTAGCCTATCCAGAGGACTAACACATCACCATCACCAACAAATCTATGCCAGCGTATATTCTTATACAACCTAAGCTGCCTCATTCCTTCTCCCTGAATGGATTTGGCTGCCTCATCAGCGGTACAGAGAAATCTTACAACACCTAAAATGAAGAAAGCTTCATTCAGGTCAGGGGCAAATGTTTCATCTCTTTTTCTTTTTGCTCACCCAGATGGAAAAAAAAGGGAACTACTTGGGGGCAATGGGATATATTTTTGCTTCTACCCATTAGCATGCCAACTGTCTCCCCCTATTGCAGTGGCAGGCTAAAAGTCAGCCATAGCAAAGTGACTGATTATCACTGTCTAATCTAAGCCACTAAGCCACAGGTATTAATTCCACTTAAATGACTGGATAAAGCAAGACTGACAAGCTACAGATGTAACATACAATCAAAGACTGAAAAGACTACGCACGGAGTGTGAACGCTGCTCTGACTGGTGAAGGAGACCGTTTCACCTCACGTTGGCCTGGCAATTTGTAGGTTAATAATTTAATGCAGCACCGGGTCTTTCAACAGTCCAGTGAGAGTGGACTTAATAACTATCTCTGCCATCAGGTAGGAATGGCTTTATCCAGGCAAGAAAGGAGAAAAGGATGATGATGTGAATCTGAACAGAACGATAGGCCAGGTTGGCTGTAAAGGAAACATACACGTCCAGATCAAATTTCTGTTCCATGAATAAAAATGTAGAGTTTGCGTAAGAACAGGTTTCCTGTGCATAAGAACATGATGCCCAGCCACACGATTAGATGGATGCTGCAAACAACCAGACGGAACAAGAGACGCTTTGGAGTTGATCTAAGGATAAGTAAACCTAAGTGTAATCTTCCTTTATTTGTTGTATTCCATCTCAAAAACATTTGCAACTGTGTAGCTTTCTATTTTCCTGTTGTGTAAACAAATTTCTTATTTTACAATTATTTTAACCTGGGTTGTGTTACGGGTGATTGGTAGGTAACTGCCAAATACAATCCCCACCAAAGTGGTAATCCTTAAAAATGAGATACTGAATCACACTCTCACAGTGCTCAGTACAACTCCAGAGAATGTAAAAATAAGTGTCAAGCCAGATAAAATGCTTGGAAACTGGGTCAGCAGGAGTCTGTATGGAAGAGATGTCTTCTGGTGATAAACACAGACCAATGACTTCAGAAACACAGGAGCAATCGCTTTACCTCCAAGAGCCTTCCAGCAAACTTGGAGTGCCTAAGAAGATAATTCAGTTTATTTAATCTATTCCCTTGCATCAGGAATCATAATTCACATCTGTTTTTTTTTTTCCGTTCATGCTAAGGATGTCAATGAAAGCAATATAGCTGCACCAAAATGCCAAGTGGCTGACACAGAACAACTAATTCTAATACAGTGGATGTTCAAATCCGTTGATAGTTACATATCTCCAAATTTTACAGATGCTACTGTTTTAAGGTGCAACATTATTACGTCAGGAACATAATTTAGCAATTGGTAAGCTCTGAAAAGTCCCAGACAGGTTAGATAAATATCATTATGCTTAGTGCTTGAAATAAGCCAGTGTATGCCACTACACCCTAACAGCATCTGAAAGAGGTACGCCAGTACTTACCAAGAAGCAGAAACGTAGAGAAAATCACATAGCACAAGACTTAGGCGTTCCCATACTCATACTTTTAAAAATTCATAAAAGTACTTCTGAACTCCCATTACAACATCTAATTATACACATTTTACAGACACTGTAATTATTTCACCAGTATGACAGGAGAAAACTGAAACAGAACTCCACAGCTCTGAGACGCAATTTTCTACACTTTGAGGTACTAATGGACAAATCTCAGCATTATTCTGCATTCAGTCCACCTCTGCAAGCAGCTTTCTCCTACAGGAATAGTTTAGTGAAAGCTTTAGCGACAAATGGAACGAAGTATGAATTAAAGATGCCAAGATTAAAACTTAAAAACAGGCCACTACAAAAAGTGGGGCTTTCAGTGGCACCTTTTACAATCATTGCTTCTCTAAAAAACAGCTCTCATAAGAGACAGCTAACTACTTTTGCAAGGCTGGCAATATTTGTCATCACCGTACTGAAGCTGAATAAAAAGATAATTTATGTATACCCTCATCTATTTCTAGGTGAAATTATCATTATTCCAATTATAATTTTCTTTTTGCCACAGGCATCATCATTTTTATTCCTGAGACATTTGTAGTGTATATAAAAGCCTTGCAAATGCTTCTTTTCCAGATCTGGGCATTTTCATTTACATCTTCATATGTGAGAATATGTTCTCTACTATACAACACACAAATTCTCAGACTAAGAAAAACCCTCCTGGCCCCTGGTACCAAAGCCTAACAGTAAAATGTCCAGTGATATTACTACAGATACGTGCAAGGATTTTGCCTCAGATTGCACCCTGAAGATTCATGGCCTAAAGGATTAAACTTGCTGATTCCTTTCACTCCTATCAATGTCACAGGAATGCATCAGTTTTCCCTTGTTGTGATGTAAAATGATAGAAATGACGTACTTCTTTCTCACTAATTTCCTTCCTCTTTTTATGTGTTACCAAAATGATTTTTTTTTTCTGTAAACATACAAAAAATATGCCCTCCAGGATCAGTGTATCTTTATCAAATATGAAAAAAGCAGAGTAAAGTAACTTGACTTTTACCACAGCACACATCCCACGGAAAGGGAAAAAAAAAAAAAAAGGTCTGTTCTTCTGTTGCTGCCACACTCTGACAGATGTTTCCATACTACATGATGGGGGAAAAAAAGGTACAATTTAATGCAGATGGGATTGAATGGGACTAGGAAATGTCAAGAATGCAAGAGTTTCTCTTCCATCCTCACACATGAAAAGCCAAATGTTTCATGCCCTTTGAAACTTTTTAGTCAAGCTGTTCTACAATTTTGACTTATCTCAAAATGATAGTCAGAGATCTTAAATACTATACTTGCCACTGTTCATGAAATAATAATGTTTTTTATCCCATGATTTTTTTTTAGACAAACAGCAGAACAGAAAATCCTGTTGGGGAAGGAAAAAGTACAGGCTTAATTCTGTTCTCATCTGGTTATACTAAGTTGGTAGCAGAGGAGTTATTTTTGATATACAATAGTATGAGACCAGAATCAAGTTTGATAAGTTAGGAACAGGTTTGGATTCAGGCAGTCAAACCAAAATTTCTAAACTTGTTCATTTTTATACTTTATTGACTTTGAACATTTTTAGCATGCTCATTTAACTCATTGCAGTAGCTGGGCAATAGCTAAAAAAAATCTTGGAGAAATGATCAGTAAGGTGACACTGAAGTGAGGAGAGGCACAATGCCCCAAAACTTCAGAATGCAAATAAGTAGAAGTGAAAATATTCAAGTTAAAATGTCATCATATGGGAGAAAATTATGTTATATGTCTAAAATGAATGAGAAATCACAGTGCACATTAGCTAGAGTATGATTTCATCAACAATGCTTTTCTTTTGCAATATAGTGAAGTGTTTTTTCTTAAATCCATTTATCTTTATCCCATCCTTTTCCTTTAGGTGCACAGACTTATTCACATACTTAGGATTAGGCACTGGAATAAATTAGAGTTCAACGGTTCTGCAAAACTGGTCATTTTCAGTATGCTTTATCTTCTCTCCCTCCCCTCCACACTTCTTCCCATTACTGTTTGGAAATACTTACTGAACCAAACATCCAAGTTTTGCCTGACCAAAAGAATCACAGATAATCTGCCCAGAAACCGAGGAGCATCAGTGCCATTTCTAATGTGGAGCCTATGGGAGAGGCAGCCCACAGAGCTGCAAATGCTTCCAGAGCCCCACCTTGATCAAGACAACCTCTGTATTACTCAGGTAAGGAATAATGTTAAATGATTTCGTTTGTCTTGCAATATTCCACACGCTTTGCAGAAAAACATCTTAAAGATATTTGACAGAGCTCTGCACATGCTGTCACAAGTGGAAGTTTGAAATGGGGAAGAATTCATAGGTTTTATAGCTTTTACACAGCCACCTAAGATGGATTATCAATATCTCACGTCACAATTCAAAGGTTCAATACATGTGATCCTGCTAGGGATAGACAGAGGGTCTGAGCAATGATCAAAACCTAGGAATCTCCCTTTTCAAAGGGTGCTAAATAACTATTTTTAGCCTGGCTATGTTATTATACGTGTAAAGTAAATGTCTCTGCATTTTCAGTGTAAGAATAAGAAGGACTGTGATGTCCACTGTAAAAACACTCTACTCCCAAAGGCGCTACCTTCTGTTCCCAAATGCCTGCTAATGTCATAAAATATAGTTACATAGAGAGACAACATCCCCAGCCTCCAAAGCAGCCAGGCAGCCCTCTTCCCAGATGCTGCCCTTCCTTCGTGATGACGTCAAGTCTTTACCTCTTCGGGTCCCTGTTTGGTTTGGGGTTGGGGGGAGGGAGTTGGGGGTTTTGATTGGCTGGCAGCAGCACAAAGATGGATACTAGAAACAGTTAACTCTGCCTTAAAAACAAAGGGAAAACCCGCCCAAGCCAAGAAGGTGAAATAATTTGCAGAAAAGGGAAGAAGGAAGCTGATAACTGGGAAATAGCTGTAACGTTGCCAGACTATTATGCAGTAAAACCAAAGAGAAATGTACATGTTTTTCATGGCAGCGTGCTGGACCTGAGGTTTATAAGCTCTTCTTTTTAACATTTGGTTGCAGGCAAAATGGTCTCAACTTGTGCGATTTTCACTTAATGAATTGCCAGCTAACGCCAACGTCTGATCACTCCTTTGGTTATTGGAGAAAGAAAAGAACACGAGCAACTAAGCCAGCACTGCCCTGGCATGGGCCACCCACAGCCAGCGTCCCTCGGAGATGTCCTTGACCCAGCGTGGGTCACCCATGGCCGCAGTCTCTTCAGAAGGGCGCCCATTTGGGATGGAGCACCTTATTCCAGCAGGACACCTCCAGCCACACATCTTATCGTCAGCCTCTCCCTCCCCGTGTCTCCCCCAGAGCATCTCCCTGCCTGCCTCTCCCCCAGGGCAGCGGCTGGCCCTCTAGAGTCTGGACCTCACTGTGACCAGCACAGAGCACCCTGCAGCCCCCGCTGCCAACCCCTGCCACATCTGCCCCATACATGTCCCCAGGCCACGCGGTTACATGGTGTATCTTCCGAGTTTTGGTTATTGTTAGCTTGCTGCTTGTGGAAACAAAAAGAGTCTTCTGTCGTCATTTATATATAATTGTTCTAATTTGTAAATAATTAAATGTGCAAACGCATATTTACAAGAGTCTATAGCTCTGCTAATGTTTGAATTTATTTGTAAGTAAGCTGGGTAAAAGTTCTCAAGCGCTTTCCCACACAAACCTATCAGACTTATACAGCTGTCACTACCAGGCAGAAGAATTGTTTGTCACACAGAAAATACCTACTTTTTAAATACGCTGCAACACAGATACCTCCGCATACGCTACCAGAGTGGGAAAGAAATCTAAGCAGGACACAAAGACTTCCATTAAGGCCAGAAACTGAAAACAATGATAATAATTTAGTTACAAGGCTAGAAAAATGTAATAAATATCACTACATATTCATAGCGCTACTTAAATAAAAATTAAGAAAAAAATAAGAAAAAAACGCCAAATTAAGAAAAAATATTAAACCCCAGTATTTTGGAACATTCCACTTCCCCACTTTTCAGTGACTCTCCTATTGCAGGAAAGCTTAAAAATGGATGAGCACTGGGCAGGAAGAAGTCTGCACCCAAACTGAGCTCCACTGAGGTTCCTAGGCTCCAGATGTATTTGTTTCTCATTCATAACAGAAAGCTCCTCCTGCTGGATCATGTGAGATAGCCTCCCTCCCAGATGAGTAATTCCATATCGGAAACCCCATACCACAGATTTACAGAGCAGAAATATATACAACTAGGGCATCGACGTTAAGAACAGACTAAGTGAAACTAAGCAAAGCAAAGCATAGCTGAGTATATATTCCACAGCGGCAACACCACAAGTCTCATTCGTGTCATGAGTGGGTACTTGTCATAATTACTGAGTGTCGCTCTAGAAACAAACTTAGAAGAAATCTGTTTGTCTTTTCAAGGTGAAATATTCTATCAAGGTGCCCTTGTTTGTCCAGAAACTCTGAAATGAGCCATTAAAATTTACAAGCAAAAGTCAAACTGACTTTCAAATTTTCCTTTTGATCTTGGTAAATAAGGAAGTGAAATTCCAAATAAAATTCCCATTGTTTACAAAGTCAAGTCCGTTTGATTACATCAATAATAAACTAAGAAAATTATTTAAAACTTTGGGGTTTTTTAATGGCATTGTTGCTTTAAAGGCCTCCCTTGGAGAAACTAAAATCTGCTGCTTTAAGCACTTCTCTTAGACAAATAAGTAGCTCCACCACTGACCTTAGAAATAAAACACTTCACACCTCCTGATGTGTCATTAATTCCATCCTCTGGGGAGGCTATGGAAAAATAATAATTAATGTACTGCCAGAAAATGGTCTCAGATTTAAGGCCGTTTCCTTAGCTACCAACTGATGTGTTAGTTATTTTCCTTTTATTAAATGTGTAAATCAATGGTCACTATTTTTTAATGGGGATAGTAAATAGCTTTTTGCTTTAAACTGCCAACTTTAAACCTGGACCCACATCTCCGCTCAATAATAATATTCTTTTGAAATGCTAGCCTATATGGCAAACAAAAGCCTCAAACATAGATTCTGCTTTTATTAAAAGGATTATTCTTTTAATTTTCCTCTATGAATTCTAACTTTTTTACAAAAACTTTCAAACCACTTAAGATTTGCACTTTAATCAGGGAATTTTCACTTGATACTCCAACCCTTGAAATCTTGAGGAGACATTTGCTTTCTTTGCTGAAGAATTAATGTAAGGCAGTAATGTTGGAAAGGCAGCTAAAATTCCCTAGGAACACTAATACAGCATTCTCTTCCTTACACCTTTCTCACTGCTTTTCTCATTTTTTTCTTTCTTTATTTTTAGATTTGCAGAGCAAGAATAAACAAAGACACTGCTTTCAGAATGCCAGGTTATTTGGCACAATTAAAAGTACTTCCAGAGAAATGTCACATCACAGTAAGATTAGTTACCAGCAGCACATTATATGGTTTCTTTCCTGTTCTCATTTAAATCGTTTCACAGTAATTTACTTCTTCAAAGGCTTATTTAAGACAGGTGTTACTGGGTCCTAGTGGTAAAAAATTTGGCCTTCAATTTTCTGGTTTTACTGCTTAACAAAATCCAAACAAACAACTTTTTCTCTTTCTTGTCTTCCTCTAGGACCCCATTTACCAGTTGTTCTCAGACAAAAACTAGACAGTGACAAGAAGACACTGCTACAGCATTTCTAGTCTATTTTGTCTTCTCTCTTACGTACTTCCCTCTTCAAAAAAGCCAGTAAGCCTAAATAATACAGAAGCACTGTTAAAACCTGTGGATCTGCAGAAAAAAGACCCTCTCCACACAAACTGTAAGACTAGATGCCTGGAGAGAAATGAGCCTTCAAGAGTGAGCAGAGAAGGAGCCAGGAGGAGGGGAGCAAAGGGGCCTGGGGGTCACCACTCCACCTTCTTGAATGTGATCATCCTCATTCCTCAGGGGAAATCAGAGCTGCAGCTTCTCAAACACTACCGATTCAGTGGCACATTTACATTTTGGCAGCGGCGGTATAAAACTCACCTCCCTGAGCCCTCAGTCCTCTTCCATAGCATGTCCCCATGCTAACACATGCAAGCAAAGCTAGTGACAACCCCCCTCAAAATGGCCTTTTCAGGACATCCTCTTGTGAGGGCAGTAAGAATATTACAGTGCCTCTGTATTGTTGAAAGGAGACACAGTGCTTGCTGGAGTGAAAATGATATTCCGGATGATCCGATTCTTTTCCTTCTTTACAGTAACTCAGTGAATGCTTGCACTATTGAAGCTAGAGCAGCTGCCTGCTACTACCGATACGCGAGACGAATCAAGTTGTTCAAGACTGGTGAAATGCTTTCTCAACATAAATATCAAGGTTTTGCAGTAGCCCTATACTAAAATATGTTTCCATTTACTATTCCAGTGAAAATGCTCTTCTGTAACAGCAATTTGAACTCATGATGCACACATTAATGAAATGTTACTGTTATTTTCATAAAAATAGAGTGCTAATATGATGCAAAATTCTATTGATGTTTCATTTTGAGATTGCTGTCTTCCACAGATGTCTTCTGAGAATAAGGAACTAAGATGCAGCATCCAGAGTTACTAATTCTGCCAGCAAGCTCCCCATTCATCTCTGCCAAGAACAAATTTGTTCTGATGCAACCATTCCTCTTACTTCCACTCCTGAGACAACGTGTTACCTACAGCTTACGGCAATCAAGAGAAATTGTGTGTTGATCTACTTGTGAAATAAAGACAAATTACTAACTACCATGGAGTTTGGTTAAACACACTGCATGCCATCATCTTCTCTTTTTGATGCCATACTTTAGGTTTTGTACTGTTTTATGAAAGGTGGGAAAAGGATGAACAATGCAACGGCATAGTTTGGTTGCTTATTCGCAGGGTAGGGAATTAACCAGGGCCTTTCATCCATACAACCAACAATTTTCCTTGTATGGCAGTACAGTTGTACTGGTATGTTTAGTAAGCTTGTCCTTTGAAAAAAAGACATCTGGAAGAGGATGAAACTTGATTTAGAAGGGAAAATGGTCCCAGTGGTCGGGGGGTTTTGGCAGGTGTTTTTTCTTATTGAAAGACCAGGGTCTTTTTGCACATCCTGATTACTTCCCAAATTGTCCTTTCCCAAGCACATTCTTGAAGTGTCCTTGCATCGTCAGGCTCAGCATTGTTCACACAAATCTTTCTGCCGCCAAACCAAAGATAATCTTCATCTTTTATTGCTGTACTGCTTCCCAAGCAGTAAAAAAAAAAAAAGGCAAAAAAAAATAGAAAAGAAAAAAGACCAAACAAAATCATCAGATTGGCTTTGCTTCAGACAGAAAAATACTTCTTTCCCCCGATTTCTGGTTTACTCACATGCAGATTACACCCTGTTTTGTCCTAGCTCTTCTGTCTGCAGTCATCAAGGCTAGAAATTTATTCTTCTTAGATGAAAGCTAGGATTGTCTGATGCTAAAGTCTGTGGCTGTTTTATTGAGAATCCTAAGACACAAAAATTAAAAATACTTACGTTCTCTCCTCTTTCTAAATTTGCCTTTTACTTCCTTTATTTATTTATCTTACAAAAAAAAACAAACCACCACACCTTTTTTTCCTCTTGTCTTTCATCTTTCTCCCCAACATTGTGAATGTTCCAAAACATGAGGTTTCTTCCCCCTTCCAGTTCTCTCCTCTACTGAAGGAAAGTAGTATTTCCAACTTGTGAAAGTGACTTCTTGGTTTACAATACGAACTCTGAAGACAGAGCTCAAGCAGCCTGTCTGGAAAACCAGCTACTGGGCACACACAACGTACACCTGTGTGAAAGCCGCCATGCTGGGTGGAAGAGATGTGTACCCAGAGTCTTCACGCCCTACCAAGGAAGATAACCCCATTACTCCTGGTAGAGCACACTGCAGCTCCCTCCCTCCCCATGTGTCTGGATTTCCTTCCAAAGGAAATGGCAGTGTGGCAAGAACAATACGCACCCAGGTCTTGTCAAAACATGCCGTTCGGCCAGGATTCAACCACGAGTATCAGGTCTACAAGGCATACCACAGAGTAAATCACATAGTCTCTGAGGCCTAAATGATATAAAGGCTGGCTTGCTTTCTGTCTTTCTTTCTCTGAGGCCTTCTTCTTGCTCAGGAACAGCAACACCAAAGACTATTTAAGAAGCTGTTAGGCAACGTCACTTGTCAGAAATAGGGAGAGTAGCTTCAGAAGAGCTTCAAACAATCTGAACTAGATAATACTGCTAACCCACCTGTAGACTCAACCTGTTGTCAAAATGAAACTCTGACTTCTCAAAGGCAAGAGCAAAGAGTTTATGAAATGATTCAAACACAGGAGGGCCCAGGAGGCCACCCAGGAGGGGAAGGGTTTGAGGAAACATACAGGGAGGGAGATGATAGCTCATCTCCGAAGAAGATCATCAAACACACCTGCCGCCAGCTGTACCGTATCTGCTAGCCAGGAACAACTTCAGACCATCAGCCTACAGGGCTGTACAAAACGGCAATCAAGCCTTCTCAACCACCACCAAACATACCAGCTTCAGAAACACAAACTTCTACCCATTCAAGACTCAGAAAAACTTATTTTGGAGATAACATGGCTGCCAAAATTTAAAAAAACACTCACGTGCTTATACTGTGTAGACACCTAAAATGTACTGAACATTTAAGCAATGGAGATTTTTTACCTAGTAATTAGAGTTATAAAAAATAGGGAGTATTATGCGGCACGTTATTTTTAAGTATCCTGCAGACCATATGGAAAATATCACATCAACATGCCTAGGTTTAATCATATGAAACCTCCTACTGAAGTTCTCATCAACAGTAAAAGCACCAGTTATAAACCAGTCCTCCCCTCACATATGAAAGACAGCTGTCCATCGCGAGTACCAATTTATTCCACCCCAATGTGGAAAAAAAATAACTCCGCATCTACTGAAAAACTCTACTTTCAACCCAATTTAAGCAATGATAACCATAAGATCAATACAGTACTGATGTGTTACACTTCTGCTTCCCTTTCTTTACTAATGCCAGTTGTGATCACACCATTTCTCAGTAGGACTGATGCTATGCAGCACTTATTTTTCAACATTAACAAAAAATAGGTAACAAAAATCTGTAACACGTAGCTCAGTTTTCTTCTAAGTAAAAGAAAAGTAAAGCTCAATTCTTTGCCTGATTCACATTTACACAATCAGGCAAAACGGATTGTTTTCTGTAAAGTAATCCATATCATCTTGAGATGATTTGTTCAACAGAAGGGAAAACCAGGTTTTCTCTTATCCTTTATGTTAGCCAGCAATAAACTATTAATTTTTATATATAATTTCATGAGGATATTCTCTTTAGATGCCATATTTTGCAAGATAATAATTGTTTCAAAATGAGAAACCTCTTTTACAGCCTTTTCTAGGAGAACAAGAAGATCTAGTGCTTTGCAGAAGGCTCCCAGACATCTTTACAGTACAGGCAACATATTTATAGGGATGGTTTATCTCACAAAGCCATTACTCACCTACTGGCAATTGCAGAGACCAAATTCATTCCCAACTGTGAAACATCCCCTAGCAACTTCAGGAGCTGTTTTCATATGGGAAAATAACATTGAGATCATATTAAAAAATTTTAAACTCTGCTCAGCCCATCTTTGGTTTTTGAAAAGACCCATGCACAAGTCATCTCCTACTCTTTATACAGGTATTGCAAGCCACACTGATTACCAATAAACTTGAACAAGCTGAGAAATGGTAGTATTTGTGCAGAAGGCGACCATATGCATAACACGTCTGCATATTGATAGTATGAGAGTTTTGGGGAAAAATTAGCAACTATCAATCACTCAGGTAAAAATAAAAACACGTTACTGATTTATTCACAATGAGTTACAAAATGGTTGGTTTTTTCCTCCCTCAGCGTCCCCTAGATTTCAATCAATATACACTAGCGACAGAGTCAACCTTACCCAGGAACTTACCAAGCACTAACACAGTTCTGTTTATTTTGCTGTCGGGACTGCAGCTGCCCATGGTGAATGAAAAGATGCGTGGCTCTCATAAATATTTGCTGTTGGTGTAACTTCTTTCACTGACCCTGTTTTCAAGACGAACGACTTTCATTTCTAGCATAGCATCTTTCAGTATGGTATTCACTCATCAAAGCTACAGCAGTGTATCAGTCTTAACACACTTGGTGTCTGGCCTTCAGCGCTCATGAAACTTGAATTTAAATACAAGGTAAAATATCTATTTCAAAGTCAGTCATATTTTACACTGGTCTTCTGTTACAGAGGAATTCAGTCCTTAGTAGTTCAGGGTTTGGGAGAGGTGGAGTCTACTGTCTTAGGAGAGATTTAGTCTCTCAGTTTTACCAAAGAGCATACATAAATTCAGGCAAAGCAATGACCTGTATGATTTCTCTAAACAATTCAAGTTTCTGAATGCACAAAATCTTTGTGGAAGTGCCCGGGAAGAACTCTATTTTAAGGCTGACATTCTAAAATCGGCTTCAAAAGATATCTGCAGTCCTGTTTTCCTCTAAAAGCTGATGTTTAAAATCAGTCAGAAATTTCAGACAGAATAATTGTTTAACCTTCAGACTTCTTGACAGTTTTTGCTTGCTTTTTCTGTGCACTTTTTAAGATAAAATGTGGTTCCTGAAGAAATCATTCCTTGGTACTCCTGTTTTTCATCACTGACCAAGTTATCTGCGAGAAAATGTCGCCTGTCCTGCTAAAGCAGGAATCTTCAATACATCACATAATAGAAAGAATTTTTTTGAATGGTTGGATTTAGTATTTTTTATCAATAGGTAAAATAATTAAATGGATGCGCAGATTAAAGTTAACATACATAAAACATGTTACAGTATAATAAAGTGTATGTGCTGCTCACACAAACATAACTGGGCTCTCCAAGGGGGCAGCTACACAGGACAAACTTAGAAACAGTAAAAGAAGGAGCCAACCATACCTGCTCCTCATTCAATGTCATATTTTCTGTCTGTTTTGTGGTGTTTTTTTTTTCCTAAAATAAACACATATTTGTGTTGAATTGCTAGCACCTAATGGCTCATTTGTGATGATCTTTAGGACCTATGTATGACTTAAGAATTCTGATCAATTCTATGATTTTAGCATGCAGCTTTTACTTAAAAACGGTAAACCAAAAAGGTCTCTTCATCATGAGAGGCTTCCAATAGCATCCAGTAGCTAAAGGGCAATTGCAAAGACTCAACTTTTGACATCACTTCAAGCAACAGTGGTTACGATAGGAACCAGGAATTTTTTCCTGCCTCCTAAGAGGAGAATGCAGAATGTAAGTTCCCACCAAGGCAGAGAAAGAAGCCTGGGAATTTTAAAGATACCTGGCATTAGACAGGGGATACCTTTGATTCTTTGACAACTCTTCACATTCAGATATCTAGAAACTCTCTAGACATTATATATCTATAGAGACAGTTACACATTTTGAATTTGAAAATATGCAGTTGCACCTGACAAAGGCTGTAAGGAATTGGGACAAGAAGATGGGAGGATTTGATGCTAAGCCATCATGCTTGTAGTGGCAGAGGGAGCAGCAATCACAACTGGGAAATATGGGAAAAGCAATATCCCACACTAAATGACACAGTACTTAAGAGCACACAGTGGAAAATTCTGTGTTACACAGAATACAGCTAGCCAGTGCTTCAGGTAGCTAGTTATTTTAGAATTACTGAAAGCTCTGATAGGTTTCTTTTTCCTGATACTATTTTAAATATATTTTTTAAACACATGCCATATACTTTATTTTTTAAGGAGCACAAAACAAAGGCCAGGTGTATTCCCCTAATAAGAACATGACTATGAAATGAAAATATGAGTGTTCAATATTAATTTTTCATCAGATGAACTCCTGACAAATCCAGAACAAGGGCTCCCAAACAGCAGATGGCACATAAACACTCTCAGGTTCCTAGAGCTGCTGATGCTGTTGCCAGATGAAGCATTCAAGTACGAATGCTTTAAAACCCCATATCTAGATCTTTAGAAACATTGTTCTATAAACTAGAAATACACACTCAAATTGGCATCTGGAACATCAGCTGCTTTCCTCCGGCATCAGACACTGTCCCTTCTGTAGCGATTCAGCCAGCGTTACGTGAGGCAACACAAACAGCAAGACTAATGCTAAGCGTTAGTTCTTTCACATGGGTACACCAACTGACCAAAGGTAACTGAAAGACATATCAAATATTATTCTAGTCTCCTTATGTTGCTTTCACAGCAGCATAACTATTAGGATGTTTCCAGATTGATTTCTGATGTGTTATTTCGCTGATAGTTACTGGATTAGAGTTGTTCAGTGATGAAAATGAGAATTCAGAAGTACTCAAATGAACATTTAGAAACACTAAAGCGGGGGATGGTGGGTGGAGGAAGATCTGAATATGTGCCTACTTCATCCCATTTATCCTGCAGTGCTGGTGTATCTCTTTGAAGTGCTGGTATGGGGGAAGAAACTGCATTACCCAAATACCATTTACATAATCGTTTTTTTCCACATTTAAAGAAGACATTTCTCTCTGTTGTTACTTTAATTTGTTCCTTGTAATCATACACCTGTGACAATGAACGTAAAATATATGTTAATTTCCTCCATCCTCTCTACTTCAAAAAAAGAGGTCACCTCTAGCAAAGCAAGTATTATCTTTATGTCACTGACAGAAAAAACTGTGAACTGACTGGCAATTCATTTTTTTGCTTCCGTCTGAATCCCTTCCCTATCCTTGAGAGGAAAGAAATCTCTAGCTACTATTTAGAGTTCTGAAGCTCCAATCAAGTACAGATAGCTAGATACATATAAATCACATATCTACACCCAGGTTCTGGGGACTGCATAACACAAAATAATGTGCATATTCAGTCAGACTTTTGTTGCAGCTGAAAATGGAAAGTGTATCTACGTGAAGATTATATTCACAAAGTACACTTGAAGTTAAGGCTCTGATGCATCTGACAGGAGCAGTGGGTCCAGATTGTACTGCAAATCTGTGCGTATTGTTTCATGCATGTGGTTACTTCTGTGTTTGTTATCATCACTGTCCAGTATCATATGAAGGCAGACAAACAAGAAAGGTCAGTGTTTTCGTACTGTGTAATGTCTGGATATTATCCTTACGCTCACCAGGACTATACTGGAAGTATTAATTTGTGTCATTTTTTTAAGTGTCTATGTCATAGCCTGGATCCTCCCAAGGGAAACCTCCAAGTCAGCCAAAACTTAAGTAGAATTACCTTCTGTGGGTTGCTACGCACGTTAATGCCAACCTTCAGATCATTTCACCAACCCTCCATAGCTCAGTGCTCTCTCTCCACCAGCAGTGAGAACTGGTGGGTGCTGGTAACACTTAAAAGAGAGGCAGAGAAAACAGCTCCAGAAACGTGTGCTCTTCTCTCACTGTAGTATCTTTAGATTGAGCACCTGCTGCTGTAAATCCTACTTAAGATAGGATAGATAACTGTGATCATTTAGATAACTGTGCCCCACGGCCCGTTCCCCACCATGGCCCCGGCTCTCTGTTGGGGGCAGCCAGCAGCCCCCAGCACTCGTTCCTGCCAGCCAAGGATGAGCAAACCAGTAGCACGCAACGCTCCTTCGTGCCAGCCAGGGCTGGTGTGGCACAATGACTGCCCGCTGAGCAGGGGACAACGGAAGAGGACAACAGGTCCATCTGCAGTGACAGCCAGATATATATGTACACATGCCAATTTAGCAAAAAAGTACCCCATTTCTTGGTCCAGAAAACAATTCAAGTATCACTGAGGATAAAACATGCTCTTTCCCCTTCTCATTGTACTGATGGCACAGAAGCTCATTATCACCATCCTTTGACCTAAAACATACTGCCTTCTCCATACCCACTTTCTCTCACATCATCATATGGATGAAGCATTGGAACAGGCTGTACAGGGAAGGGGTCGAGTCACCATCCCTGGAGATATTTAAAAGACGTGTAAACGTGGTGCTTAGGGTTTAGTGGTGGACTTGGTAGTGTTAGGTTAACAATTGGACTCAATGATGTTAAGGGTCTTTTCCAACCTAAAGGATCCTATGATTATAGCCGTCCTCCAAATAACCAGCTGCACAGGCATGCATCAAACCAACCACTCCTTTCCCAAATTTGTCAGTTTACATGTCTTCCTACAGGCAAAACTACGCTGCAGGTGAGCAATCACACCTTTGATAACCTCAGCCAAAGGGGAACGCTCCGATTTCTTTCTTATCTGTTTTCCTACGCTGTTTAATTATTTTCAGCCAACACCGTGAACACATCTCTGACGCAGCCGCAAAGGCTCGTCCAGCTGGAAGAGCTGCCACAGCCAGCTCCTCATCAGCAGACTGGCAGGCAAAAACATTGGCCAAAAACTCTTTGCCACTTTTGCCTTCACCTTGGCTTGCCACCTTGTGTGCTCTCCCAAATCAACGCTGGACAGGAATACCCTCTCTACAGCATTACCTTGATCCATCTCAAAGCGGTCCTCGGAGGTGTTACGCCGCTACTGAACCGCAATAAAGTAGGACGCTGCCCAAATGCCGCTGTGACAAGCGATCGATTCTGCATCGCAAGGGCTCCCTGAAAAATCTGAGAGGTAAACGCTCGTGACGGACGCTACTCCACAAATACGATCCGATGAGGGATTGCCAGTACTTCCACCAAAATTATAGCCGTTGTTACTAGTAGCTCTATTTATTCTCCTACAGGAAAAACCTTCACTTTTGACTGTCAATATAGACAAAACAGTAGTTTTCAGCTGTAAAAGCTGCTTCTTTTACAGCAACATACAAAAGATGCCAGATGAAGTAATTCACTATTCCACGTTACCTCAAAAAAGTATACTGTTGCAGGGGAGAAGGAAGATATTTTATTAAATTTCATATTCTGCAAGTGGTAAATTGATTCTTTTTCACATCAAACCACCTCAAGTGGGAAGCTGAGATGCTAAGTAGAGAATTCAACAGTTCTTGGCTTCTGAGACCAAGGCTCTTCTGTGTCCCTTACTGTTTTTTAAGGAATGAAATAAAAATAAAAATAAATTAAAAAAAAAAAATTTAAATCATTTCAATATGGCATGCAATTTGGCTAAATACATTCTCTCTTGGAAATCCAGGGTAATCAGAGCAGAACAAACATTACTGTTGATATATTTAATAACCTGTCATTTTTTTATTCATCTGAAAGCAATCTATTGAAGGCTTCATCACAAATCTGAACGAAGTTGGTAACAGACGGTATCTGTATTTCATCTGAAATGTAAATGAGTCATTCTTGTCTTTTGGGGACTAGGATAGAAGAGACTGCTCTTCAGTCTTGTAGTTAAAAATAACTTTCCACTCGTCACACACAATATCCCCTTTAATGATCCCTGCTTAGTATTACTTTCATGATGACCTATTAAACAAATGGGGACATGACGCATCCTCCAAAATTCAAGTAAAGTCAGACATTTAAAATGAAAATAAGCACGCGTAACGCAAGACCGGGTATTGCATTACATCTAAAAATATCACACCAAGATTCAGGTAATAAAAAAAGGACAAAATAGGTGTGTGAGATGCTGCACAGAAGGGCTTTGAACTATTGCCATTTCTGGACGGTGCTCCAGGGAAAATCTCCTACTCGGCTTCAGACCCTGCCGAACATTGGAATTGTTCCAGCTGGTTCCTCAGCTGTTCTCCCTTCCCTCAGAGTAAGCTGAAAAGCCATTACCCCCTGAGCACGAGCAGGCTAGATCATATGTCACCTTTGCCTGTATTCATGCAAGTATCTTCTGATAATCATGATAAAATGCTTGCCCAAGCACAACAGATTAATGATTGCAACATATTCACTTTCAACTGAGCTCTTCTAGGGTAGTTTGTCAACATTAAAACTATGTAAATGTCAAAGTGGACAACGGCAATGCATCATCTGGGATTTTCTAACTGTAGTAATCTAATTACAACCTTTATAACATTGTTTTCTCACTGCAAGAGATTTAAATCGTAATGAAGAACCCGAGAACAATCTTGAAGGAGCCTTCTTTGTAGCTTTTAAGCCAGTTTTCTGGACTGGAGATGGAACAAAGCCTTTCGCTAGGAGAACGAATGGACAGATTGGATAAGAGATGCTATTCTGGGGAAGATTCCACTTTGGATACACGGTGGAAAGAATCGCTGTCCCACATCCTGCTTGCCCCATTTTGGGGGTCCTGCACACTAAGAGGCATGTAGAAACAGACGATCTCTTCAGCTATATCTTCAGCTATATCTGAATTAACTCAAGTACCAGAGGCTGCATCAGTGTGCTAACGACGATATTATAACGGGGTTAATTTACTGTGTTGACAAGGTCCACTGTCAGAGATTCCTAAACCTTTGGGATCAGATAGGACTACCCACCATAAAATTACTAGGCAGCGAGGTGGGGAAGAAGCTCTCACAACTGTGCAGTGATTATGTCTTAATATTGCATAATGATTTCTGATCTGCTTTACTTCAGATGTTTTTATTCGTTCACAGAAATTACATACTTCAGTCATTAAGTTTTTTTTAATTCCCCACATTTTTTAATATTTTTTTTCTCCAGTAGTAGAAACTTTTTCTTTTTAACAAAACCTGAGAGACATAAACTAACTATTCTGTAAGCTGCCTAAATATTTCAGTTATGCACTGTCCAACAAGTTTAAATGAAAATTAGCGAGATGGCAATTTGAAAATCAGAATTAATTATTTGAAACGTTTCAGAAATTATAAACAAGTTTAACTGTATCATTAATAGATCTGCTGTGTCCTACTGCTTCTCCTGCCCTCAAGAGTCTTGTCCAAAATGATTTGGTAAGTAACACCTGTCTGAATATTGAAACCATTCCAGAGCAGAAGTTGCGGATGTGCTTCTTTAAAACAGACACGGCTATTTTTAAAGACCAATGACAGGCTGCTAATCTGCTGGCAAGCAGTGGAATACCATGTCACAATGCAGTGAGAAACTACAGTAGCATTGATGCTTGAGCAGACAAAACTACAGCAAAAACTGAGGATGGAAAGCCTAAGAAGTGAGTGACAGAGGGGAGCAGGGAACCTTGACTATGGGGTTGCTGCCTAGGAGGACTTAAAAAGGAAGAATGGAAGGAACGGGAGGAATCACTAAGAGAGAATTTTAGGAAAAATTCAGATCCTCTGAAACAGAAGGAGTTAGGTATTTGAGTTGGGGAGAGGTTTGAGCTTTCAAGGAAAAGGGGTGGGAGTCCAGGAGCAGGAGACGTTTCTGGGTAACAAGGACCTGGGCTTCCACAGGGCCACTTGGCAGCTCTGCCTGCTCAGGCACCAGTGCTACCATGGTTTCTCACCCCACCAGCTGCCTAGTGCTGCCCCTTCCCTAACTTGTGGCTTCAGTCGTGAAAAACGTATAGCACTAAATAGTAAAGTTCCATAAAATTAATTCAACACTAAAAATACTCCCAATATCTCTAGTCAGAAAAACAATGACACTAAGAAAGTGTCTCTAGTTTGAGAACTGAAAAATAGGATCTTCAATTAGTAATTTACTAAATAGTAGGAAGAAGCCTGACGACAGCGACATTTCAATTGCATAGACACAACTACGAGTCTTCTACTGTGCAGTTGCAGTTTAAGCGATGGCTTCTTTTGGGCGATCTCAAGACTGCTCAGGATGAAGGAGGGTTAGAGCACTGCAGTTTTAAACAAGTGTTGGGGGATCATTTAGCTACTCTACGCTTCAATAATGATGATGGTGATGCTTTGCCAGTTACGGGGATACTGAAAAAGTAACTTCACTAAAAAACATTACATGGGGTTTGTAAATGTGGGTTTTTTTTTAATTCCAGGCATAACAAAATGCAGAAAAAGTCAACTAGGGAAAAAGCAAAAACTTCACTTTTATTATGGGTAAGTCACTGAAGCCATCACATTTTCAGCTATATTTCAGACGAAGAACATTTTCAGACAATTATTTTTGGCAAAAAATACTTTGCTTTAAAAAATTTTCTAAAATTGTGATAAGTTTAATGTATTACTTCATATTGCATGACTTCAACAACAGACTTTGCCTAAAAAGAATGACTTCCTTATGCATATTCTGCATTAAAATTAATCTATTCAAAACACACACCCCCTCTTGCTAGTGGTTTGTTTTTTTTTTCCAAACACCTGGAGAGACATATTAATATTGTAATTCTAGTGGGAGGTGTCCCTGCCCATGGCAGGGGGGTTGAAACTAGATGATCTTTCAGGTCCCCTCCAACCTAAACCTTTCTGTGATTCTATGAATATTAGTGTGCCAAGTGTTAAATTGTATTTTAAAGTATATAAGATAAATTTCAGTATGTAAAGTACATGATCATGTGGGGTATTTAGGAAGCAATTTCCTTAACAGCAAGAAACCTTACTATAACTGGATGACAATAAGACACAGCAGGCCGAAATGCACAATATTGTTGACCATCTGTACTTCAAAATTGTTCCAATTTTTATAACTCCTATAGTATTTCTGCAGATTGTTGTTTGCCATCCCATTTCTATCCATTGCCACTGAGTATACAAATAACAAGAGCTGAAAGTCCATTTCCTGTACACACAAAACGCGTGCTGCTCCTTTCCTACTCAACCGGGGATTTTATTTACCATCGGGTTACACTAATTTATCCCTAACTGAGGATTATATTTCTTTTCCAGTTTTAACTCAACCCTTCTCACTTCTTTCCCTTTCCCTTCAGCCATTCGCTCTCCATGCTGCTGCCCAGGAACCATCTGTTGTCCAGGACTGTGTGACCAACTTTCCCAGCCCCCAGAAAGAAGAGAAACACAAGAGTATCGGGGAAAGCTGGCTGCTAAAAAATCAATAAGCACCACTTTCACACAAGCCGTTACTTTGCCTGCAGGCCCAAGACCTCCACGCTGCAGAAGTGGAGGTGCACAGCCTTCACCGCGCTTCTAGGTAGCTTCTTCCAAGTACCGAAACCCCAGGGCCTGGAATCAACCTCCAAGAGTTGTGGCCAGGCTAACTTGCATCTTCCATCCTTCCCGACAACCTTACGCAGCGACTCCAACATTTCTCCAGCATCTGGTGCTCAGCCTGCGCGCACTAAACGGCAGCCACCTGCCCCTGGGCGCAGGTCTCATCTCACGGGAACAGTGGGAGGCAGAAGACGGATGCGGCGGTCGGTGGTGGGCTTTCGTCCTGACTTCAGTCCTCTCCCGCTGTCACTGAGACTCCAGCCATCCTTAACAAAGGGATATGTCTGGCCTGGCAATCTCACTCTGTTTTGATAAAACAGGTTTTTAAAAAACTCCAAACCACCACCCCCCCAAAAAAATCTCATGTAAAATGGCAACAAAATTGCAAAAGTACCGAAAACTGAAGCCTGTCATTTTATTAGATAAATCCCGCTTTATTTATAAATCCCTACAATATGTGGTTGCTCAGCATAGTGTAAAATGAGAATACAAACCCTACAACAACACAAGAGACAAAGTTGTTCTGTTCTGCATTTCTACATTATGTGAAATCACTAATCTGTGATTGCTATCACTAGCTAAATAATGAATCACAGAAACTATGCAAATTCTGTGGATCCAGAAAGATTTTCCAGTTGTAGCTGACTTCAGTGGCTACTACATGTCCCTGCAATACTATAAAATGCTGTTTGCAGAATGTTCACATGGCTTGAGAAAAGTAGTACTTCTTGAAATGTGGTTAAAAGTAAGGAGAGGTGAGAAGAAAATGAATTAAAAGGTATTAAAGTACAGATTCTTTTGCTAGCCCCTCTGGAGAAATATATCCTGTAACCACCTGCCTACATCACCAATGAGTATGAAACCCCTGTGCTCATCTAGAGCAGATTATGTGGTAGCATAGAAATAAATATGATTCACACATGATAATGTGTATTTATTGCACTTTTCGGCATTTGGGGCTTTCTTAGCACTCAGGATTTCAGTTTCCAGTCTGCATGTGACCGAAGAAACAAGATCTTTCCCATTTTTTCTTTTGCACCAACTTGACGTTTTAATGGAATTCAATATATAAATTAATGTTATGTAGACAATGTACTTTCCTTCCCTTGTCAATACCCTGGGTCATCCAGTAGACCTGGCAGTTTATCCGCATTGGACCTGACAAAGACCCAAAATCATATTTGATATTCTTAAATGTTTCTAAATGCTGAGTAAATTCAGGTTATTGCAAGAAGAAAATAAAAAGCATTCATGTGTATCTAAGTAAGTCTGTAATCTCATCTATGTGAAAGTCATTTAAAACACCAGGCTATATTTGTTTATATATGTGTGTAAGTAATATGCACACACTGACAGGAACTGTCATTAGATAACATATGCAGTCATAATGGGTAATCAGAGCCTGACATGAGAAAAAAAGACTTACTTAAATCTCTACCTCATTTAATTGCGATAAGTTGGGGGTTTTTTTAGTTCTTTGTGGAAAATAGAAGCTTTCAGGTACGTGTATGTTTAATACGATTTATTTAGATTTTCACCTTCTTTATCCAAGAGACTGTTTAATCCATTTCCTTCATCACTGTAAATTATTTGGAAAAAAATTCAATGATCAAGACTAACAACAGCATAATAAAGGAAAATTTATACAATACTGTCAAATAAGAAGTATAATCCTATTTACTTAGGATCAATTCTATCCCAAATTAACAAAATAAAAATAAACTAAAAATAAAATAAAACAGAATTTTGAAGATAAAACCATAATCTTTCGCTTGCTTATATTACCAACAAAGAGAAAAAAACCTTGCCACACAGTTTTTTTCTTTTTTGGGGGCAGGGGGCAGAACTGCAAGTGTAGTCAAGGGGAATATGACAGAACTCTAATTGAGCCCTTGGATATTTGAACTTGCAGCACTATCACTGTCACTAATGACACCTAAAAATTGTTATTTACGTAAACTCATCTGTATAGATTAAGGCAAAAAATACTGTTATGAAGACCGCAGCTGGCTGCAAGACAAAAAATACAGGGTGATGAAAAATAATGATGTATGAAATTGAAGAAAGGCTGTCTTCATTAATAAGTGGGAGAGGAGACAAGGAGACAACTGTCATGGCAAATATGAGAAGGTGATGCAAACTTTGGAGGAAATGTATGAGAGGAAGAGCTGAAAAATGAATACAAAGGAACTGTGAAATTGGCAAAACACACAGAAAATAGTCAAAGGACATACTATAAATGTGCAAACTGATAAATTAGAGAAACTGTCTCAAATTGGGATATTACAAGAAGGAAGAAATCGAGAAAGCACTAATGTGGAAATAGACTGCAGATTACAAAATGCAAATTACTTTGCAATGCCAGATGAAGACATGAGACAGGGTGACTGCAGTCACTGTCTAAGTCATCTCTCCACCTGCCATCTTGAATATGATTCTGGCAAAACAAAGATATTTGCAAATCAGGCAAATGTTACAGAAATCAGAACATTTAAGAAGAGATTCAGATTTGCCAATTCAAGCAAAGATAATGTCCTGAAAAGTAAGATACAGAATTTATACACATATATGACTTAGCTAAAATGGTATGTACAAGAAGCAAATAAGAGAAGTGCAATCCAACATGATTAATATGTAGTCAAATTTTAAACTGTTCAACCTAACTCTGCCAGAGCAATATAATTCAAGACTTTAAGATATTACACAACATTGACACTACCAATAAATGTGTTATTTTACAGAAAGTTTATTTTAAGCTATAAATCAATATGAAGCTTCATAGTAGCAACGGAAAGAAAACCTTTTTCCTAACGGGCACAACAGTACATGCTGCCTTGCATGAAAACATGATTTTTTTTTTAAGTCTTGTGAATGCATGTATGTAGAGGGACAGAGGGTGGGGGGTCTTTTCCCTGACACACTGAAAATGTTTTTCTCCCACTGCCAGAGATACTGGGCTGTGTGCAATTCTCTTGGCTTTTTGGTTGCTCTGACTGAAACCTCCAATGTTTCTGTTTGTTGGGTTTGGGGTTTTTTTGTGGTTTTGTGGGGTTTTTTTTCTTTTTTTAAACATATCACTGTCCCAGATTCCCCAAACCACTGAAGTCCAGCCTGGGCTTCTGCTTGCACTACTTTGTGTTGGCTGTTCTCACCTTGCACGTTCAGAGGAACTGATGCAACTGTGCCTCTTCCTTGCGCGAGGATGAGCGGTAGCAACTACTGTGGTCAGACTAAGACAGTCTGATCAATGCTTCTTCTTAACACCCAAGCACTTTTTATTTTTGCAGAAGAAACAAAGCTTTTAAAAGACACAGTTCTGACTCGTAGCTAAGTTCCTGTGATAGTGACCCAGAAGACTCAGCTTTTCCACAGGAATGAAGCTGGGAGATGTGTCCTTCTCCCCGTTTTGGATCTCCCAGGTAGTTACTGGGTCCCTTTTGAAAGACCTCTCCTTTTGAAACCTGCCAAAGTCCTCTTGCCTTTCCTGTTCTCAGCCATTCTCGTATCAATGTGTAAATCAGTCTCATACTCAAGAGGTAGCAAAAGCATAAAAGATAAATCCTGCTGGGATTGTCCCTCTGCAACACTGAAATGTTTTCTGAGAATTGACTATTATCTTGGTCCATTATTTTTCTCCTTCCTGTTTTTCTAGACAGTCTAGAATTAAGCCAATATAAACATAAAAGCTATGTCCCAATAAACAAGCAACACACAGTGCTTTGTATACAGGAAAATTATTTTGTCACATAGTAAAACAAAAGAAAAAAAATCACTAAAGGAACATGAATAATCTCTCGAACACACATCTGTTTTCTAGTTCTCAATAAATCTAC
This sequence comes from Charadrius vociferus, assembly GCF_000708025.1. NCBI lineage: Eukaryota > Metazoa > Chordata > Aves > Charadriiformes > Charadriidae > Charadrius > Charadrius vociferus. The sequence continues at coordinate 5,160,255 of NW_009648061.1, forward strand.
AATTTATAATTTATCTATTATTTATATAACTTACATTTTAATTACACATTATTCTTAAAAAACAGAACTTAAACATGTCAGAAATCATACAATAACACAAATCTATGACATAATTATATTTTTGTTTTTAAGATATCTATAAAAATTTATTCACATAGATTTTTCAAATTTTTTTTTTCATATGAATATATAAAACAAACATACATCTTCTACAACTCATACTGAGTGAGCCTTATTACATCAAATGCATTTCAACCTCTTTATCTCTTACTTTTGTAAAACTCTATAAATGGCTTAGAGGGTTTAACCACACTGGTGATTCAGTTGTAAATGCTACGAAAAAACTTAACATGTCTTTTGTACTACAAAAGCTCTTTCTGACATTTACCAGAACTAAGACATGCTAAAGCCACAAAATTGGTTTAAATTTAGTTCTAAGATCACATTTTTTTATTTTAGTAACCAGATATAGAAGACCACTATAGTACAAATATTTGCAACTAATTAATGTAGGAGATATGTTTCTCTCATGTATTTTATTTCCATTTCGTTACTGAACCAGCCCATCCTTATTCATGGGTTACCGGGATGAAAAGTATGCTTAGCACCTTGCCTGTCAACAAGTTAGTAAGCAGCAGAACATACCCCTTTCTTTCCAATATTATTTAACTTAATGTAAGCAATGTTTCCTAAAATCTGCATAGTATTATAGATTTGTATACTGGGAAGTGAAACTGAAAGGTATTTCAAAACCAGCCTATCACGAACCGCAAGCACATGGGGGGAAATTCTGTTACCTACTTCCTAGACTAAAAGAGAAGTGATCCTCTGACAATCCAAATACTAAGATTCATGCATTTAGCACCAAAGTTGTGCCTAAAACGTCATAAAAGCTACAGAAACAGGGAACACCCTCAAACAAGTAAACTGAAGTCTTCTTATGCAGCTTGTAGGAAACATTTTCACCACCTACTGTATTTTTATTTTGTGTAACAGCTCACTGGCTGAATTATTACAGCACTAGAAACCTGCAAACAGAAACATATTTGAGACAAATGGTGAAAAATTGCAAAAGGTGAGGATCTATGATGATAAACCCCTTCATTACCTAATTCACAAAAATAAAAAAATAGAGTTTGGCTATGTATAGGCACAATTGTTTCCATGGCAGGCAGGTAAGCAAAATCAAAGAGTTCAAACTAAGAGACTCATGCAATGTCATGCCAAACCTTCACTCCTAGAATTCAGGTTAACTGTCACATTTCTGAATGGAAAACAATTACAACGAAAGGTAAAAGCTTGCATGGCTACCCTAAATTATGCTTGCTAACAAGAAATTCTGGATAGCTTCTTTAATGGTTCTCTGGTAGCCCCCATCATACAAGTAACTATTAACTAATATGTACTACGAAATTATTAAAATCTTTATTTTCCAATGTCAAATCAATTATTAAGCACATAAGAAGCCTCACGAATGGCTTAAATTATTAATTTGTATTTGTCATCTGGTCTCTTGACTTCAGCAACATCTGAACAATATGATGATATTTGAAATTACTATTGCTTAGTTTCGGTACTCTCAGAAACATTAATACACATATTGATAAGTGTTATTTCCCATCATAGAGAAAAATCTTGCCCCATTCAGTTTTGCATATTTATCCAAGACTCACATTTTTATTGTACTTCGATGGAGTTACCTTAACGCTTCACTTAGCAAAATTCATTCACATGACTTGCGCAGCAAATATCACACCACACACAAACTATGCAATAATCTTGATGAAATCTACGATCAGCTCAGCCTTTGTACTTAATTGTACACTATGAGATGGAAAAATCACTATGGGAAACAGGGTAAAGAAAAATAAACTATCAAGGAAACAAGGGTTTCATCAGGTTCTTCTGAAAAAGGTGCAGGACACATTCAGTCTCTTCTACTCTATATTACGTTAACCTCTCTCATAAGCCTTATGGTGAATGCCTGAAGAGATCAGAAGTATAGCAAGATTATTATCCCCTGATGTTATAATTTTTGAGACTACTGTTCCAGAAGAATGCTGGAAGGATAAAAGACATGTAAATAGCAAAAAGCCATGAACTTTTAAAACTCAGAAAATCCATCTCTTCAGGTTTTAGATGAACTTCAAGCCCAGGTCAAAGTAAATTGTCATTTAAATGAGTTCAGTAGTCCCAGATGTAAGTAGTGCATAGGAAAAAGGATGCTCCTAGATCACTGAAGTCCATGTCCCTGCAATCGAAGACACTGAATGACTCTCAGCTAAGGTCAGCATTCCACTGTAAAATCAATTCATTATTTTAATCCTGAGGATATTAGCCACTCCACAAACCCAGTGCCCTAATGGCTAAGGGATTTATTCTAATTTCCGGTTTAAATTTCATTAATGGCTGATTTTTTTATTTTTTTTTTTTGGTGTATGTATGTGTCAACAATCCTTTATCTTCTGTAGCTTCTCCTCAAATCTGATGTTTGCAACCACAGATTATCTGTAGATGGCAGTCACACCACTCTCAGCATTATTCTCTTCTGTTGATCTATACCCAAGCCAAGCTCTTCCCATCTCCTCTCACAAAACTCTCCCTTCTCCTGGCAATCTCGCTTGGCGCTCCCTGCATTTGTTGCAGTTTCAGTTTACCTTTTTGAATGCAGGTCACCAGAAAGGTACATAGTGATTCAAGTGAGGTTTCATCCTTAGCCGGATGCTTTGCCATCACAACTGCGTCTTTTCTGGATACGTACCCTAATGACCCAGTGACCAACTAATGCTTCACCTCTTCATTCTGCTTGTCCCTGTTCATTTTCTACTGATGAAATCTCAGCCTACAGCTGAAATTTCTGCTGTTAGTTCCCAAATGCAGGCACCTCACATCTCCTATTATTAAATTTCATCTAGTTGCTATTACTGCAATAGTAATGCTTTTCTTCCCTATAACATTCTGATCTTTTGCTGTATTAGGAATCTTTTAACTGGGTCATCAACACATTTCATTACAGAGGTGACATTCTGTCACCCCATCACTAGTAAAAAGCACTAATAAAGGCAAACATTACCCAGAGAGCTCCCTGAGAAATTCAGCCAGCAATCTTCCTCCTGCCTGACGCTCTCTGACGTCACACCAGCTGCCATCTCCCCTCGCCTATATGTACAGTTATTTTAATAATGCTCATCTCCTTTAGCACTGCTTCTCATCTTCCATTTGGCGCTAAAACAGATTTGTATTTTTTTTTACAAAACTACTTTCCCTATTTAAAAAATAAATCAGTTCTCTTTCCACAAACAGCTATCACGATGCAATGCCATGACATACCAAAGGTTAACAAGGGCACATTAGTCCTAACAAGGTGTTCCAAGGCTCCACACGCTATTTTACTATGTTAATCTGCTATATTACTGACTTTAATGACCCACTGGCAGATCTCTAACAGCTCAGCTTTTTCCTGTTTCCTCTACAGATATAGCCATACCAGACTTGATAAACACATTTAAATGTCTTGCTATTAAGCCTGTGACTTCGTATGTCTATAAAAAAAAGAAAAGAATATTAGGATAAAAATCATCTGTTCTTCTCCTGCCTTGAATATAACTGCAAATATGGCTTACATTTGTGGATTGCGGGTTTCTTCCTTTTCTATCACACTTACTCCTAAAGCACAGTATCATCTGCTGGGCATTATCATCATACAAGCCTCCTGGTCTTCCTTATGTCCTTTTTCAGGTGTCTATTCACTGACAAGGTACTGAATGATGCTCCTACAAGATGTAGTTCCTTGCTCAGGATACTTATTCCTGATAGTCTGATTACTCTGGAACTTGAAAAAATGTCAAGTCTCCCCCGCACTCCAGATCCTGAGCTGGTGGTACAGCTGACAGCAACTCATCCTCGCTTTCCTGCGCTTCAGGGACTTCCCTGGCACCCACCCCGCTCTCTTCCTCAAACATCTAACCTCTTTTTTTTTTTTTTTTTTTGCATTGCTTAACCACACAACACGTTATTAATAATTTACAGCAGGGCTGACTTTAGATAAGGCAGGTCCCAAGCAAGGTGCAGAAATGGGACCCGATGTAATTCTTGTACAAAGAAAATCCTTCCCTCTCCACGGACCCATCCAGCTCGCCCCGCCGTCTAATACAGGAGCTAATTACCATGACCATACAAAGCCGGTGCAGGCCCTCAACCCTCAGCACACGATAGATTGATACCCTCAGGTGCCAAGATAGTATCAAAAAAATGAGAATTATAAATACTAATACAGAAAATGTTGCCTGCACTTCATAACCCAGGGCTGCTCCAAGGCCCAAACCATTCCATACCAATGCATTAGAACAAAACAAACAAAAAAATGCTTTAGATTCAGCTCAAAAAGTAGCATTTAGGCTAAAATAGCCAAACATATTCTAAACACATCACATGTGGATATTTTTTTTCGGAAACCAGCAGTATCAAATCCTGCTTGAAGTCATTTTTGTGCTGTAACTGAATATAGACAAGGAGGAACACATCTGGTGCCTGGGCTGTGCAAACGTATTTATAATTAAGTAGAATTGAATACCAAAATCCAGCAATGATAGAATTCATTAGACTAGTATAATGCTGTATAATTAGTCTCTTTTTTTTTCTATCATCCGCTGTATGCTTTAAGAGCTCTTTTTACCCATTGATATCAATGTGCTATGACATATTTACACACACCCTGTACAAAAGGCTGAGGAAGTATTAGACATGTCAGAGGATGACATGGAAAGGCGACTGTGGTACAATAACTACACTGTCAGTGAAACGAGAGGAAACTAATTTAAATTCATTCCCTGGCACATAACACTACAGATAGGTACTGGATTTACATTTTGTAAGGAAAGGTGCTCCTTTCTATAGTAGGGAAAAGTCCTAACACAGCAAAATCAATACATTACCTTTTTCAACCAGGACTACGTCCTCAGCTTGCCTGCCTTGCATTAGAGGCCCTCAACCAAACACAGCATCCACTGACCTCTGCACAGGCCTTTCTAAGCATCATCCGTAGGTCATTCCTCATTGAAACCATCTCCACATACTATTGCTCACACCTTCGACTTGGAAAGAACTGCCAGCAGGCAAGTGCTCTCTCTGAGCCTCTGCGTGACTTCCTTTGCTCTACTTCTTTCCTACCAGTCCTGGCCAGGTGTACCACAACTCCTACCAGAGAGCCCAGCCTCCCTCCTGGGCTCTAGCACAGCGCAGTGTGTGTAGGTCCTATCAGAGCATCCAAGTTCCCAGGGCCACCAGGCAAAACCAGGGGCTCCACTGCCAAGTTCAGCACTGACAGGAACTTGGGCTGACACCAACAACAGAGGGTTGCCACAGTTCTTTAAAAAAGTTTGTCGGGTACCAAAATCATTTGCCATCACTGTCCTAATTTTTTCCACATAAAGCCACCCAATGCCTCACTAAGGCGCCCTCCATCTCCCTCTCAATGTACTTGCTTCTCTTCATCATCCGTGTAGAGGAGTGAGGGAGCTTGGGCTAACTGAAGAGGTAAGTTGGTTCGTACAGTTGACAGTGCCATTATCCTGTCATAGATGGGCTTGTGATTAAGCCCACACAGGCTGGTGACAATTCCAGCCTTCGGATCAGGCTCAGCAGACAATTACTGAGCCAACATGGGGCTTGCAGACCGGCCCAAGGGACGAAGCAGCCATCTATGGCTGTGCCGCCTTCCCCCTTCAAACAGCAGCCAGTTACCTACCTGATAATAGCTTTCTCTCCAAAGCTGTAGCTGCAGCCGAACAAGAGACAAGGAAATGCAGACAGATAAAAGCAGTCTGCAGGGACAGCAAAAAGATAGCTGAAACCAAGTATAATTTGCACTTATTTCACATCAGTCCACAAGTTTCCAACAAAAAGAAAAAAACCAAAGGCCCTGACCGGCCACTTCATTTCCAGCGCTCTACTGTTCATCAGATTTATTTGAGCTGTGTGCCTGCAGGCTCGGGAGGAACTGCTCCACATTAAATATATATTGAGTTCATAACCAAAATAGTCTCTCTTGAAGTGGTATTTTTATTGTAAACAAAAGCTGCAAAAGTTCACACCTAAGGTTCCTTCAGACAACAGAGAGAAACTGCACTTAGCAGCTGCACACAGCCAAAAGGAGCATTAAAATCATTAAGCCAAAATTGAAAGGATATGGGGTTGCCTTTTAAAGGGAGAAGGCTTATGCACAAATGAAAGAATAACATGTTCTTTCTATAAACTATGGTATGCAGAAAATTTATCTTTCAGTAGCTACTATTACACAAGAAATACCATATTTTTAACAAGCTTAGGATTCAGAAGACATGAAAGATATGATGAAAAGAGTATTTTTAAACTCTGCTGGACCAGAACACAAGTTAAGCTGCAATTTGAAGAAAATAAAGCGCTTGTTTAGTAAGTAAGTGTGCATGAACTGGCTCTGTTTTTAATTTTAATAACTTTCTAATTAGCTATGTTGACAAAGATGTATTTGAAACAGAACTAATGTAAATTTTCCATCGTATTTCTTTTCTTTCATAGAAAGGATAAAGGAACAACAAAAACACCCCAATAAGCCAAGCAGAATGTTTTTAAAATTCACAAAATGTAAAACTTCAACAAAGAAGCTGTCAGTGATCACTGGGGAAGGATTTTTCAGATTTGCTTTCACGTATAATTACAGGAGAGAACACCGATCATTGACCTACCTATTCTTGATGAAGAGCAATCAAAACACCAGCATCACAGGAACACACAGCAGTATTTTACTGCTCACTGCTTTTTTCCAAACGTTCAAAAACTTCAAACCTGTCATGAGCCTATTGTGTAAGGCGTCAAATTCCCAGAAAGATTCCTGTATTTCTTTAGCTCACTCTTAACAGACACTAGGAGAAAGTATACCTACAAAAGCCATCAACAAAACAGCGCTGCTATTCCAAGAGGGAGGAAAAAAATGGTTTTGGGGAAGTGAAGCATCCCCCTGCATGGAGCCAGACGACCTTTGGCTCCCAGCAGTGGCCAGGGGCCACTCGGCCACAACCCCTCTCCCCCCCCCGATGCCAAAGACGCCTGCACAGCAGCGTGAAGCCACACATCTGCAGTCGAGTCCAGGTCTTCTGGAAAAGCCCTGCCCGCTCTGGGCTGCAGCCTGCGCAGCGCTGGGCAAGGCGGCCGCCCGGAGCCTTCTGCTGCTGGCAGAGCAATCAGTGCAGCTCCCTCCCAAATATCCTCTTCTGCAAGCAACACTTGCACGCAAAGCAAGGAGGAGGCTGAAACATCAGAGGACGTGTGTCCTGGCAACCTTGCAGGAAGACAATGCCTTTCCCCAGAGGTCTGCAGCCCTTCCTGACTCACACCTCCAGCCACCTCCCTCGGATGCTCTGGGAATGCCTACTTTTTTCCAAAGAGGAAAGCAAGGCAGGACAAACCAACTTCACAGGCTAAATACAACCCCGGGATTGAGACACCCGCATCCCTCTTAGATCTCCTTTATGCCACGTGCTTTTGAAAAACATTATCACATCTTTGAAATAACAAAATTAAACTCAGTAGAATTTGCAATGAACAAATAATGCGGCTAATTGAATATCTGCATCTAAGCTTGAAAGCCTGAAATATTCTAGCATGACATCCCACAACTGGCAATGAAAATAAAAATAATCAAAAAAGTAAGACCATGCAAATTATCTAGACTTGATATCACAAAGATACAGGGACTTTCATGGTGAAACCTGTATCTACAGAAAAATACTACATGTTCTGATTTGCTTTTTATTACATGCAAGTGTGGCCTGGTTTGGTAGTTTCAAATACTTATTAAAAAAAAAAAAAAAATTGCAGGAAGGTGGCCAGTTAATCCCTGAACCTTCCAAGAAAATGAGAATACAGAAGTCACCCACAAAGGTTAAGGGCTCCAAAACGAATATCACCAGCATACACCAGTAATTTAAATCATTTGAATTCAAGATTTTAAAGGAAGTACTTGCATACTTAAAGTTCAGTATTTGCATAAGTCTTTGCAAGATCTGAATAACAAGTCAGAGAATTTGTTTCAAGTTTATCTTAAAGACCTAGAAGGCATCCCAGATACGGCACTACCATTTAAAGGTTATAACAAACTCATTGAATCAGCATGAAATTTTCAGAAGACATATTTATATATTTTAAAGCTTTTTTTTCCATCCTTTGGAGGGTTTTTCAATTATTATATCGGGAGTATTCCAATGTAGAGAGGCTTGTGAAAAGAAAAAGATGAACACAGAAGAATCGATCAGGCTCAGCGTTGGATACTGCACATCATTTATTGATGTTTCAAAAGTGCTGCTATTAAAATGGAATTATATTTTTGCTTTCTCTTCATTACAAAATTCAAAAAAATGTGAAGGGTACTCCACTCTTTCTCTACTCATTTATTTCCCTAGAAATGCAAGGAAACTCCCAGTCCTTCACATCTTGAAGGCCACAGAAAGCCTACACTGACAGCTCAAACATTTTAAGCTGAAGAGGATAGCACCAGTCGTCTTGAACATAACTAGCATTTCTGCCATGTTAATTGGTGACTAGAATCAAATATTCACTTTACAAAGAAGTTGGTGACTGGAATCAAATGTTCATGACACAAATGAACTTAAAAATATAAAAGCAAAATTCTTTAAATATTTCCATTCCTAAGTATGCACATCTCTTTGGTATTTATAAAATAGATGCGGGGAGTCTCAGCATGCAAACACTTAGTCACAAGAAAATTTTATGAAATGTCCCACAAAAATTAACGTGAATACTTTTGCACAGAACGGGTCTTGGAAATCCACCCAATGAGGTAAAATTAATAATAATGACAGTCTTACCTGGTCCCAGGGACAGATGATTCCTCCAAAACACATAAAGAGATATCCCATGGCAACAAGACATACCCAGACCACCAGAGAAAATATACGAAGCAGCTTCTTAAATACAGGTTCTACGCAGACGAGGATAAATATAGCGAAAAAAATTGCTAGGGCCGTTGGAACAGTTATTAAAAATGCCACATGGTCTTCAATTTCCTGGAAACAGAGGAAAATGAAAAGGAAGTTAAAAACTAATGTACTCAAAGGTCAGACAGCAATAACATACTCTAATTGCACACAGAGATCTCAGAAAGACATGGCTGAATATCAAAAGGAAGATGAATCAAAATAGAATTTCTTTCACTGTAAGAAGCTGTTATTTGGAGTATTAACTTCACAAACAACTATTAACCAGACTACTGCATGACACTTCTTTTACTAAATTGAGGAATTGAAGCAGATTCAGAAAACTGTAAATCATACTACAGTAATGCTCCAGGCCCATAGGACTGAGTGAATTAAAAGGCAAACCCAGTCTGCAGAAGTAACATAGCCTTTCTGCTCCAGAATTCAAAAGATTTCTCTGATTAGTGTGGTTTGCAGGTGAAATTCAAGCATCCCCATTGAAGACTGCAGGTGTCAGAATGCTTCCCAAATCAACTATGTGTCCATAACTCCATAAAAGCCTTTTTGACAGTGATATTTGCCAGGTACTATAGATTTTGCTTCTGTTTAAAGTACTTATCTGGAAGGATGGGCTCTAGATTACATATACACATTTTCTCCTAGGAGCTGCTTACTTCAAAATGTGCAAACAACACCCAGAGCAAGGGTGAGACTGAAGTGAGATTCAGAATAAACAATGTTTACATTTATTTACAGAACTTACATAGAAGTTACTACACTAATATCTTTAAACCATCTAGTGATGGATACATTCAAAAAGAATAAATATCTGATTTTATAGTCCTGTACGTATTCAAAAGTATCTCTGGTTGAAGTACATCAATAGCGCTGCATCAAAGCCTGGTCATAGGATCCTTAATCATTCCGGCAACTGTTATGAATTTTCACAGCCTCATTTGTAGCATAAGGGATTACAAAAGCAGGCCCCAACTGCGACTGCTGCAACAATATAAAAACCTCCACAAACCACACATTTCATGCCAAAAAGCCCCGTATCCACTTATTCATGTTGGTGAAATCTTGGGAACAATTTGAAAGTACCTATCTGATGATTTGTAAGACATCTAAGCACAAAGAAATAACATTTATTTTTCCCTAGTTTTGTCTTTGTTTCCTTAGTGCCCTGACAAATCTTGATTATTGGTGGCTTTTCAACTTAAATACTTAACATTTTACTTCAAATCTTTTTGATGTGACTTTTTTCCCCTTTCTTATGTGTATAAGACTTGCTACAGTTAGAGGAAAATAAAAAATTTACAAGTAAATTTGTAAAATAGAAAAATGTATAAATACAGTTGTAAATTTAGAAAAATTTACAAATGCCATCAGCATTTTTTTTTGGGGGGGGGAGGGGGACGCCGACACATTCCAGATATAATAAGTTTTACAACCCACCATCTATAGAGACCCTTGCTGTAAGGTTCTTTCCTCTTCTTCTCCTCAAACTTGTTTTGTTTTGCTTGCGGTCACGCTGCACACAGCGACACCCACCCACTGCATTGGGCACCTCAGCCCCGCTCCCCACTGCTGCCGGCCCACAGCCCAGCACCACCATGCTGGCACCTGCTCCAGCACCAGGCAGCCCCGTGCCGGCAGCGACTCGTACGCACAAACCCGCTGCCCAGCCTCATCCAAAACCCTCCGCATTTCGTCGGGAGAGCCGAGGCGCAGATCACCTCTCTGCATGAGCTGAGGGTCTCCTCCGTGCTGACTCGGGCAGGTTCAAACCAAGGGGAAACACCACGATGAAAGTCCACATGTGTGGATGTCATTTACCTAGACTTCAGTAAAGCCTTCGATACTGTTCCCCACGGCATTCTCATGAAAAAGCTCCTGTTTAATGTCTTTATTAATGATCTCAAGGAAGAGATTGAGAGCCCCCTCAGTAAGTTTGCAGATGGTGGGAGTGTTGATCTGCTTGAGGGTAGGAGGGCTCTTCAGAGGGACGTAGATAGGCTGGATGGATGGGCCAAGGCCAATGGTATGAGGTTCAACAAGACCAAGTGCCGAGTCCTGCAGTTGGCCACAATAACCCCATGGAGCACTACAGGCTTGGGGAGGAGTGGCTGGAAAGCTGCTTGTCAGAAAAGGACCTGGGGGTGTTGATTGACAGCAGGCTGAACATGAGCCAGCAGTGTGCCCAGGTGGTGAAGAAGGCCGATAGCATCCTGGCCTGTATCAGGAATAGTGTGGCCAGCAGGACCAGAGAAGTGATTATCCCACTGTACTTGGCACCGGTGACGCTGCACCTCGAGTACTGTGTTCAGTTTTGGGCACTGCAGTATAAGAAGGACATTGAGGTGCTGGAGAGGGTGCAGAGAAGGGCAACGAAGCTGGTGAAGGGTCTTGAGAACAAGTCTTATGACGAGCGGCTGAGGGAACTGGGGTTGTTTAGTCTGAAGAAAAAGAGGCTGAGGGGAGACCTTATTGCACTCTGCAATTACCTGAAAGGAGGTTGTGGAGAGGTGGGGGTCAGTCTCTTCTCACAAGTTACAACCGACAGGACAAGAGGAAATGGCATCAAGTTGCGCCAGGGGAGGTTTAGGTTAGACATCAGGAAAAACTTCTACACTGAAAGGGTTATCAAAGACTGGAACAGGCTGCCCAGGGCAGAGGTTGAATCACCATCCTTGGATGTATTTAAAAGCCGTCTAGGTATGGTGCTCAGGAACATGATTAAGAAGTGGGCCTGGCAGAGTTAGATAACGGTTGGACTTAATGATCTTAAAGGTCTTTTCCAGCCATAACGACTCTACGATTCTGTGATCTTACGGTGCAGCATGCAGATTATCTTTCACGTACCCTACCCTGCCTGACAAAAGGCAGAGCTCATCTTTCAACTCTTCTTATTCTTTCTTCCCTTTTACATTTACAAAGTCACACATTTAAGCAATTATTATTGCAGCACTGATGATAGGGGTATAAGCAAATGAAGAGTCGAGAAACTGTAAGTGATGGTGCTAACTTCGAAACGCAAACACTGATCTTCCAAATATTAAATACACACATTAAGGCTTTCAAGCACTTGAGTAGTTGTACTGAAAACAAATTTATGGGCCTAACGTTAGGCATAGAGGTAAGTGTCCGCATAAGTACAAAGCTGTATGAAGTAAGATAAAGTGCAATCTTGCATAGTATGAGACAAATATAAAACCAAACTACTACTCGTAAGAACTACCGATTTATGTCTCCGAATGTTGTGATTTTTGATCATTTCCATCTTTGAAATTTGTTTCAGTGAATTGATTTTCACAGTGGATCGATTTTCAGTTAATTGATTTTCAGTGAATTGATTTTCACAACCAATGTCAGCCAGGGCAACATCAAAAGAATTTAACTTCAACCTTTGACTTCTGCACTTCCAGGTGGGATTGCAAAACTCTTGTTACAATGTCAGAGGAATGTCCCTTCACTGGTGACAGGACAATGTTACGTTCCTTGCATCACCTGTCATACAGTCAAGGTTGCAGCACTGAAGGAACCCGCAAGCTCCTGGAGGAAGCCGAGACTCAGGAAAACCACAGGTTTAAATGATGGCAAATTAGCATTTCAGTGATAACGATCATGCTACAAATATACTCGCGAGAATATCCACATGCACTTCAACAGCACGCTTCTGCATTTCAGTAAAAGAAAAAGTAAGTATTGTGCTTTCTAGGACATTCTTGCTTCATAACAAATCAACAATATTAGATTTGTTTAGAGCATATGCATGGTCACATAGCTACTTATTTCTATATGTATTCTATCATTAGATCAATCCATCAAAATGTTTGTTCCAGACTAACAGCTGATCAGTCAATTTCCTTTTATTAAGCCTACACTGATTATAACATTTAGCTGAGCCATTTTGATCACTGAAGTCTAAAATTTTATTTCTGTTTTCTCCCCTTCTCTGATTGGCTATTGGACAATTTTGCATTTTGTTTTGGTATAAACTTATGCAGGAAAAAAAAATAGGGCACAATGTATCAGCTCCTCATCACCAGTAAGCGAACACAGCCTCGCTGGCTGCAGTGGGACATCACCCCTCTGTGTGAATTCTGAAGCAAAATAGAAATTTAAAGGCAGAATAGTATACATGTTAGGCAATTAAAAAAATACAGGAGAAAACAATTGCTATTACAATTTTAATCCTTTCCAGAAATCTATAATGTGTACAGGGAGGGGGTACACAATCCTGCCTGTAAAACACAGGTTAATGTCAGGTCACCAAAAGCAGGCCATATGAGGCAGAGGTTTATTTTGGAAACTACTTTTAACAATATTTTCCTATTACTTCAGAGGAACTAAATCTTTCTGAAATTGTAACTTTGAGAGCAGGGCATTTAAAACTTGTAGCTTCCTGATCAATATTTGCAATCATTAGCGTGTTTCACAGGTTAAAAAGTGACGTTGGATACAAAGACAAATCCTGAAGGCTAACTATTCTGTTTCCCTAACCATTTCCCAAGGAGGTCAAGGAAAAAAAATCAACAACAAAATCCACTTTCTCTCAGAAATTAAAATAAAACAGAGGTAATGGAATTAAAATATCAGCATGACACTTCCAAACATAATGGCTAAGCCTGCAATACATGGATCTTGCCTGACAGCTCTGTCTTCCTGATTGTTTTCTATCTTGCTGTCTTTTAATTACTGAAGAAATTTAAAAGTCTACTGTTAGAAAATTTTCCAACCCCCATAAATTCTTCAGAAGTGTGTGAAAATCTTATCACCATTAAAACCTGAAGAATCACTTTCAGTCATCTTTCTAAAGCCCATCAACCTTCTCTCATTTCACATCCTGTTCTTTCCTTTTCCAGATAATGCCATGCCCTCAGTTTAATTTTAAACAGCAAAGCTGCTGTAGAGCACTTCACTGTTTTATATAAAACCATACAGCTTGACAAAGTACTCTATAAAAATGAACAAACAAGCATTTAAAATACTAGTTTTAGCATAAAATCTTTTACCATGGTCCCTCATTCTTTTGGTACTTTATTCTTTTCATCTACTGGAATTTGACAGCAGTCTATATACAGAGGACGCCTGCTGGGATCTGAAATACTACACACTTAGAATTAACTCAAACAATTTACTATATTAAATTTCTACTAAAATCACTTTTTGCTGAGATCAGAGAAACACTTTCTAAACGTAAATATAAAAGTAAGTAATGTTCTTCAGACAACAAAACTATGTAAAATTTCATGTATTTGTTTTCAGAAATGATGAGTGATAAAAAAAATACAGGGCTTAAGGATTACTAGCTCACTGACCTCTCCACCAAAACAGGAAAACATCTTCATTTAACCAGACTAACTGGCTGAAATAATCTGTTTAGTTACCTCTATAGCAGAAATTGCTCATTTTTCCTGTAACGCCTTTTCCAGGACTTGAGAGAATTAGAAATACAGCAATTTTCAGAAGACGTGTCATCACCATTGCCTTTGTAGAAATGGACAGCATTTCACTCCTCTAACACCTCAAGAAATAGTTCTTTACAAAGCCAAAAAGCTGCAAAGTCTTCTGTCTGCGTGTGACTCTTATTCCACAGTTCTATATTTTAGTGAATTTGCTTACGGCTGACTCCACTGTGTACCATCTGTTAGACAGCTGGAAAAATCTCCATTTTATTAGGAGGTGCCATGCCCTGCTCCTGGCCAAGCAGCTGTACAGCTTCATCTAGGACTTCATCATTCAGGACAGCAACTGAAAAGTTTTGGCCCACCATCTCAGATTTCTTTTCCATCAATTCCATCATTATCAGTCCATCTTCACTTCAGAAATGGTGCAGTGTCTTATGGCTAGATGCTGTTTCCAAGCCCACATGGCATTTTCTGGATCCATAACTTAGAAAAACTCCTCTGCCTTTCATGCCCACCATTTATCTTTCATAACACAAACCTCTGCTTGTTTTTCTTGCTTAGCTGCCTGGTTAGAAGCTTTCTCATGTGCCTTTTTTTTTAAGCTTTTATTGAGCTTTGTGCAACATGTTCAAGGACACTAGAAGAAAATTAATTGAACTGTACCTTTTAATCAAACGGTCCTGAAGTTTGTGTCAACGAAGCTTTTGATTTTCACTAAGGCCCTCTGTAATTTCATGCCTGAGGTTTTTTCCCTCTGATTCAGCATTCCCTCTTTGGCTTGGTGGATCGATGATAATAGCATCGGGTTCAAATCTAGTTGTTTCATGATGTCTGTTGTCTTGATAAATTCAGTTCTCTCTATTAATGAGACTGATGAGCAGTCTACACTTGCTGTTAGCGCACGGTGATATTTGACTCCTGGCTAATCCGCAATCACTCCAGCAATTTGCACATCACATGGATCAGGTAATTCTGACCGGCATTATAACTGCCAAGCTGCTGCGTGATGTCATATATAACCAGCACGAAGCAGTTCTGCATTCATGGACAGATTCTAGATAATTTTGTATTTGTTAGTATATTGTGACACTACTAAAGTAGTATGACTTCGTTCAAATTACTTCAGCTGACATTCTGGTCACCTGGAGCCTCTCCTCAAACTTGAAAGTCATGAACAATGTGCACTGTAAAATCCCCCCCATATGAGAAGTGTGGCATTTGGCAACAGTGCAGTAGTTCTGCTGAAATCAACAGGAACTGTTCTTTGACTCTACAGGGTCTGGCCTAGTTAGCACATAGGACTAACAGTGATAATACAGTAATAATACCATATATGGTATTGGATAATACCAACCATGCAGGTACTGTAAACACCCTTCTGACCACCTATGTGCTTGACTACAGTGCCATGCACTTTTTGCCAGAGGATTCTTTTTAGTGAGTCCAACTACATATAGATGTTGTTCATCTCCTCATTTCTTCAGAAGAAAACAACTGCATCCAGATTTTTCCAGGTTTGCCTGACAGCTGTGCGTGAACCTCGCCTGCCCCAGAGTTGTAGCAACGATTATCAGGAACACAAAGTCTGACATATCAGAGATCACAGACTTCTCTGCTTAATCCAAAAACATCAGACCTCGCAGAGGGTTTGGAAAGGCTCCTTGGAGGTGCTGAGGAAGAGTCAAAGGCCATGGCTGCTGTGCAAATCACAGTAACATAGGGAAGGTTAAAAGAAAAATTCCGGAGGCAAAATATTGGCTGCTTGTGAAGAAGCAGAGAAGTATGGGAACATTCCCAGAAATGCTCCCAAAACAAGAGAGGTTGACAAGCGAAAGTTCAATAAGCAGCTAAGAAAATGTGTTAAAAAGGGAGCTGAAAGAAATAGGGAAATGTTGCGAATAGGGAGGGAGACTCTAGAAGGTAGCTGAGCTCAATCTCAAGCAGAAAATAACGAGTTTGCTGGCACTTCAAAGGTCATAGGAAAGCATTCAAACTGAAGAGGTTATAGAAACATAGTACATGGTTTAAGAAAAGCAGTAATGTCATGGAGACATGTAATTCTCAACTAAAGGAAAGGACAGAAGTTGATTAAACTCAAGCAAGAAGGATACAGCAAAGAAAAGACAGAACAGACAGACTCTCTTTTTAAAAATTTTGCAGAGAAATAAAACACCCCCGTGAAAGTGTATGCTCTTCTATATACACTAAAAGCCTAAGAAGCTAGATGGAAGAACTAAAATGCCTGTTGTTAAAGCAACATTATTTATACAATAGTCTTCCTGAAAACTTGGTGGAAAAAAGACCACCAGCAGAATACTGAAAAAGCAGAAGAGACTGAAAGCCATACATTTCAGCAGGGATTGAAGAAAGGCTGGTATGAACAATCTAGGAGAACCAACAAATAGAGAAGCCCCTATGAAACAAAAAACCTAGACTGAACAACAAAGGCTTATCAAAATAAATGGCCTAGAGGACTGATTACCCAACCAGGATGGAAACTATTTGAGATTCTATGAAAAACAGATAAGGCAGGCTGTCAAAGAAGAAACAACAGGCCAAGTGATACTTCAGTGACTCCTAGCTAAACTGGCTAAGGATTGCAACAGCAGATGGATGCTGTCTATGTCTCATGCACAGATGAAAACCAAAGCAAATAAGTAAACAAACAAAAAACACCCATACAAAGAGAAAACACTCAATCTGATCTCAAGAAGTGGAAAGAACCTGGTTCATAAAATATTACTATTGAGGAGCTGCTTTATAACAATGGCAAAGCCTGTTAAGCAAACAAATGAAAAACAAAACCCAAAAGTTAAAATTTAAAGGGGGAGCTAGAAGCTTATAGATTAAAATCTTTGTAGGTGGCCTGAAGACACTATAAAACTCAGAGGCACAGGCTAAAACTAATCAATTCCCAAAAACAACTAGAGAAAGACCAAAACACAACCAGAACACCCGAACAGCCAAGCAGATAAGCTACTAAAAATTATCTTTCAAAAAGAAAACTGAAAGGGGATAATAAAAAGGATCATAAAATTTATCAGGATTAATATAAAGATTCAATAATGCAGGCCAAGAAAAGAGCTTGAGAAAACATTTTTAAGCATATAAAAATAAGTAGTAAATTCTTTTTGAAACTTAATCAGGAGTTGGCAGCCTGCTAAAGAACTTCTAAGCAAACAGATGATGCAGGTACTAAAAAGAACAGTTAGAGAGTAGACTGTAGCAGAAAGGAATTGGGTCTCTTTTTTTTTTTTTTAGTATCTCTGTTCAGTGTGGGGTAATCCCCATTCCAGAATATTCTATACAGAGGGAACACATCAAAAGATCTGTCTCAAACTGAAGTATCAGTATAAGGCATTACAGACAAAAGCAGGAACATGAAATGTAGAAAGAATCCTCACCAGCAGGTATGGTTCACCAGAAAGGGCCAATGGGACTCAAAGGAGAAAGAGGTAAAACAATAGTAAGACATAACCTCCACCCAAAAGTGCCCCAGTATCCAAAGACAGGAATGTGATTGTGACACCAGTCTCTCCTGGGATCCCTCTCAAAGACTAAGGGAAGTACCAGTAGGTCTGCTGTCTACCCTGGGAAATTTTTTTACAAACAGAGGTCCCAAAGTGCCCATAGGAGTCCTCAGGAATCCTAGGGTGTATGTTGTTCAGCATATCCATAAACAATTTGGGAAAAGGGATGACAGCAATCTGACAAAGATGAGGGACAGCTATGAAGAATTGCTACGAAGAAGGATTTCATAATAGTCACCACCAAGCAACAAAATGGTAGATGAATTTCAGTGGAGATGTATATGAAGTGATGCAGCTCAGACAACGCAATCCTAATTCTATACTCATGACAAGAGACTCTTGGTTGACTATTAACACTTAGAAATTGAGATATTTGGTGTTTATCATAGGTAGACACATGAAAACATCACTTTGGTGCTCACTAGCAATCAAAAAACAACCCAAAATGCAGAACATATGAAAAGAATAAACAAGAGAGAACATAATGATGCCACCTCAATGCATGACAAAGACCATAAACAATTCTGGTTCTATCACCACCACCACTTCAAAATGAATGCAATAGAATTAGAAAAGATAGGTTTCCAAGGATGCTCAAAGCTGCAACACAGTAGCTAGATACTCATGGAGTAACTTTTGGTTTTAAGGCTTCTCTTCTCTGCATGGAATGAGCACAACTGCCCTCTGATACAGCTCTTGATTTTTAAAGCTAGTGTCCATGACAGAGCAACAGAGAACAACCTCCACTTGAGCTGCCTGCATGCAAATGTGTAGCCAGGGAACCCCATGAGCTTGTGACCATTCCTACTGTATCGTATGATAGGAGAGACTCCTATCCCTGCCAAAAACATAATTAGCAGGATCAGGGGGTGTGTGCTTGTATATTTTATATACATAAATACGCCCTGTGCAAACCCCATGCACCCAACCTGAACTTTTCCTATTTCCTTATACATCCTCATTTGGCATATCGGCAGTTTTCTCTCTCTTGATTTATTTTTCCATCAATTTGTATCCTCTCATCTTCTTAACAACGTCATATAAAATTGGCCAGTGCATACAACCATTTATTTAATAAGCTGGGGTTCAGAGGGCCCACAGGGAGTCAAGGAACATGAACTGCCATGCCTTTTGGTCATCCAGCACCATCTCAGTCCTCTCTCAGGCTGGCAATTATCAAAAGTAGCTCTACTTTAAGACATTTAGCAGTCTATGAAAAACAAGATAGTCCAACCCAGTTACTGGTGGCTACAACACTCAGATGGTGCACTTAAAAATTGTCCTACCCGATGATACTAGCTGGTAGCCACAGAAGATAAACCGTGTCCCAGAAAGCAACAACAGTTAATTACACTCTGCTGCCTGAAGAGTCCCCTTCAGAAGAGGGTTGAGACAGTACACAGCAAAGCAAGCAGAAGTTTGTACTCTGATGAAACTAATTATTTCAGGCTCCAGAGCTAATTAACACCTACTCATATCATTTAGATTATTTTTACTGTAAATGTAGTGATCAACATATCCTTCTTGCAGGCTTTATTCTACATGTATTGGTTCTGAATTCCTCTCCAAAAATGTGACTTAAGATCTTAGTTTAGCTTGTTTTTCAGATGTTCTGAAAATCCTTCCTCATCTCATTATCAAAATAATCTTAAAGAACGTCTCCAATAAATACAAGTACTATTTATGCAACATCTCAAAATGTGGATACATGAACACAAATTGAGTAAAACACTTATGAAATATGCATCCTTTGCAGTTAAATATATTTAAAATATGTCATTGTTGAAAGAACTCCATCACTTAAGCATTATGGATAATACATTACTTCATAGGACTCAAAGACATGTTTTTCAGATTAATTGCACTGTAGCACATAGTAAAAGTGAAATTATAGCCTTGCTTGTACCCATATAGACCTGTGAAAGTCAGAAATATTGAGGTGCTCATTCGATTCTTTGAGCTATTTAATACTGAGAGTCACATATTTTGGCTATCACTTTTAAACCAAAGCTAAAAGGTGGCATTCCCTCACTACTTTACTTCCGACATAATAACTTGAGAATCTGGCTGTTTTCAAGAAAAAATGTCAAGATGGAACTTGCTTCAAAGTAAGGATTTTGAAGCAGGGAGCACATGAGTTTCAGCACATGAGGAAACAGTGTTCATTCTAAAGGTCTGTTTAATGAAGAAAAGGTAAGTTGAGGTTTCTTTCTCTAGCGAGTCTTTTAAAAGCACATTTTGCAAGAATATTGCACAGATTTAACATACTAGCATAATAAAGTAACATGAAGAATAGTTTTAATATTGAAAAGTCACTACTGTCATTGTGTAACTACTTTTCAAGTTTTTTCTAAGTTTTGAAATTACTTACTAAACACAGTTATTATCGTGGAAAGTGTTCTTAAAATTTACTCCCCTACGGACACTTTCCACAGTCTCATAGGTCTCTCAGTTCAGTTGACCTCAAACCAAAGAGATTTCTTCATTCATTTTTGACTCCAGGATCAGGCCCACATTCTACAATGGGTATTACTTCTATAATGATAAAATTTCGAATAAAGGTAAGCAACATGTTAACTTACATTTGAAATACAACTGTGCCAAATAACAGCTCTATAAAGGAGCAAAACTTTCACACACATTCATGGGACAGAGCAAAAGAGATTCTTGAAATATAGGCATTTCTATTTAGTATTAGCTCAGGACTTACTTAACCAGTTCTGTTACCCCTATTTCATTAAGGCACAGGTAAGAAAATACTAAAAATCAAAGAAACCAAAACCAATCTGGTAAATTGTTTTAGTGTTAAACAGACATCGCATCACTTGAGGAAGTGTCTGAGATCCCACCACCTACCAGTCGGATTTGGAAATTGCCTGGACTCACTGGGGCAGAAAACACGCCTAAGTGAGAGACTATGGCCACTTTCTGGCACAAGCTAGTGGGGTGCCAGCGGGGGATTACATGACCAGCTACTGGTCTGGGCAACCTACCACCAACTCCGTCTTGACCAGAGTAGACTGTGCCCAGCAGCACGGGCCACATCGAAGAAAAGAAATCCAGGGTATATAAAGCAAGAGGAGTGACTTACAAAGAGCAGCTAAGGAAACTGGAGTTGTTCAGCCTGAAGAAAAGGAGGCTGAAGGGAGACCTTACCACTCTTTACAACCACCTGAAAGGAGGTTGTAGTGAGGTGGGTGCCAGTCTATTCTCCCAAGTAACAAGCCATAGGACGAGAAGAAATGGCCTCAAGTTGTGCCAGGGGAGGTTTAGATTGGATATTAGGAAAACAAATCTCAACAAAAGGGTTGTCAAGCATTGGAGCAGGCTGCCAGGGAAGTGGTTGAGTCACCATCCCGGGAGGTATTTAAAAGACATGTAGATGTGCACTTAGGAACACGGTTTAGCGGTGGACTTGGCAGTGTTAGGTTAACAGTTGGACTTGATCATCTTAAGGGTCTTTTCCAACTTAAATGATTCTGTGATTCTATGAGAACGAGAGCACTGGCAAACAGGTGCTGAGCCAAGTTCAAATCCTAAAACACCTCTCAGGAGAAGTAAGGTGTCTGAGTCTTCAGCCTGAATTCAGTCTTGCTGGAAAAGGAGCTGGGGAAATCTAATCTTCCTAGGATTTTCCTGCAGGGCTGACCAAAGTACTAGCAAACCAGAGATATGGATGGTGAAATTTTACCTGGAATGGAAGGACAGCAATCCCATTTGTCCAGTCAGTGGGCAGGTCCACTGTGCATGCCACAGCATTTAGGGCCTTTAAGAGGTCCCACAGAACACAGTTCAGCTGCCTGAGAAAGCAGGTGGAAAAAGCAAGCTCTAACTACTTTTGCAGACGCCGCAAGTGGCTCTGAAAAGCCATCAGTCCACACGGGATCTCATGGGAAAACACCAGACTGGTTGCACCTGAAGATGTCTGGGCCAGAGCACATCTTATCCCAGCTGCCCTCTGTAGCACACTCTGAGCATGCACCCAGAAGCTACTGATCCTGCACTCTGGAGCACATCTTCCAGGTTAGAGAAACTTCAAAACTAGAACCATAGATGGTGGAAGAAGTAGATGCTCAGACAACAGACCCGAGGGCTGGGCTGGCAGACCAGCGGTGATAGGTGCTGCTTCCTCTGCTTCTCCCAGACACAAGCCTGGAAGATGGTTCTCACCAGGAACAGCAAGGGACTTTTATATCACGTGGACACCACTAAGAACAAGAGTTCTGTTTAGAGACAAGAAATAAAGAAAATGTTTCTATACAGGTTGGAGAAACAGACAACTGGGAGGATAAGTGTAGAGACAACCTCACACGCCTCTGCACAGATGGTGCAACAGTCCCTTGAATTTTCAGCATAATCTGAATAAGGTTCAGTGTCCGGAGATTGCTTATTCAAGGTATAAAAATAAAAGATCTGGAGAAGAAAATGTGTGAAGCTGTTTTTTTTTTTTTCCAATAGGATAAGGAGTGATGCTCAAAGAAAAAAAGAGAAGGCAGGGAAAAGGGGCAGAACTGTGCTAATTCACTTATTTTGGGGTTCAGATGCCTAAAACCAGAAGTTTAATCTCTTGGCATCTTTTCATCATCACACATAAACAAGGCTTGAGCTGACTCAGTTCTTTCTAAAACATGCAGAAGCCACTGTGGCAGCGCCTAGCTTGTTTGGGATCACAGCTTGGCTATGAGTGGGGATGTAGGCACAGGATGAAACACCACAGGTGTTCAGCTGCACTTTGATCCCATGATGCTGGCACACCCAGCCGCTCAAGAGATTTGCACATCACTTCTATCTGTGCTCAATGTCCATGCCACCTTCAGCTTGGAGTGATGCATGGTATAGTCTGGAAGATTCCAGTGACTGCTACTATAACAACGAGAAGAAGTTGTCTTATTCACAGCATAAACATAGGGACTGTGATCTCTGGTTAATGTCCTTGATCTAGGAGACCTCTTGAAGGCTCAACCGAAGAAACCTCTTCAGCATTTTTACAGGATCTTTAAGACTCCCGCAAAAGGGTCAGATATCTTTGTCCCCAACAAGGAACTTGAAACCAACTTAAAAAAATTTAAGCAGGATAAGCAGAAAGATATTCACATGTCCATGGCAGATCGACTATGAAGCTGCCAATACATGATTTGTGAATCCACATACCTGGCTTGATACTGATAAAGACAGCAGTGTCTGCTGTCGTAGCCCAGTCCATCATCTGTCTCATTCCCATTGCACCTCAGGAAACAACAGCTCTAGTTGGTATGTTATTTGTCATTTTTGTCAGCTGCAGTAATGATGAGGAGTTGTGGATCCACCGCTTGAAGTCACAATTTGCAACATTAAATAAGCTTTCCATTGCCAGGGTATCCACAAAACTTTAATTTTAAAGATTACAGTTCAAGGCTAAGCATTTTTCCAACACAGCCATACCTATGGCTTTATCCAGCTCTTATTCAGCATTCATATTACTCAATATGAAGGATGAAACAGAGGTATGCAAAGTGAGATTGCCACCGGCACCTCATTATCTTGACGGCTCTCTGTTCACAAGCTTGTTAGGGACTGGCAAATGAGACACGCTCTTAGCAGCATTAAAAGTAACCACAGATGTACTGGGAGTGTCATTAGCAAATGAAACAAGAAAAGGCCCAGACTGATGTAGTACCGAGGAATGAAACCAGACACAAAGCTACGCAATTCCTGCTTCAGACGGGAAGATGCAGAAATCTTTACTGGCCTGGCTAAAGAGGTAATACTGGCTAAAGAATTCATGCTCAGACAACCAAAGATCCTACTGGAAGGAATATTTGGCAGGGACGGCAATATCCTAAGACTATATCAAATAGCCGGCAACTGTAGCTGCCAAATAGCCAGCAACTATAGCTGGAAGAATAAATTATAATATTTTGGTGCCTAGAGACAAGACAAAAAAAAAAAAAAAAAAGAAACATAGGATTTCCTTGTGGAACATTTTAATAGGGGACTTGAAAGCAGAACTGTATGCTCAATTATAGCTGGAATTATGGGAAAAAAAAGGCATTATAAATACACTAATGCTTGTTTTGAATTCTTCCTCATCTTGGTAGTAGTAATAATCTGGCAGAATGGGTTTAAGAAGAGGTAGGATACCTCCTGGGCACAACCACCACAGCATCAAGCATGCAAATAACCCTGTCTCTGCTTGTCCTTCAATTAGTGAGGATTTTCCTGGTTCATTACCTTTGCTTTGACTTAGCTTTCTTTTTTGGAGAATGGATGTGCTGGAGTCTGAAAACAGTAGAGCAGATACTTTGGCTTACTTTCAGTCTGCAAGGATTCCAAGGAATGTTTTCAGACCTTGGGTATTCTTGACTTTGGGAAGACAGTTGGTGCTCTTGAACCAAAAAAGCTTTAAATTACACAGGGCTGGTCTCAAAAGATTTCCTAGAATTGAGAGTACAAGTGAACTTGGAATACAACTGTGAGCTTACAGTACAGCTGTATTATTCTACACAATTAGGATATAACAGAGCATCTCATGAATAGGGATGTAACATCATCACAATGTCAGTGTGGTGACCTGTTGGAGTGGACGGACGAATTTTTCAGATCTAGAGTACTGATGAGAACATTACCAGAAGCATGCTGCAGACACCCTTCTGCAGACACCTTGAGACACTGCGATGAGAATGACGGAACACGTCTTCCAAAGCTACTTTCTCCACATACACTTGAAGACTTTCCCCACTCCATTTCAGGATGAGGTTCTGATCATGGAAAGCTGGAAGGGTTTGGCTGATGTCCAGTTTTTACCAGAAGAAGCAAGGATTTCTTTTAGACAAAGTAAGACCAATTAGAGGGAGAGAGGATTTGTTGTCATTCTCACCCAGGGCCCAAAGAAATGGCACTTCCCAGTTCAAGCCCCAGGAGGCTTACAGGACTCTTCTGATGCTGTTCTCTTTGTGCAGAGACAGTTCCCTGCCAGCCACGTTGGCAGCCCAAAAATTTTAATGTGCTTCTTCAAAATGAGGCAGCTACCTTGGCTTCCATGGCAGGATCAGCTGAAGGTAAATTCAGCCAGTCTGATGCCAGAAAACCAGTTCCTGCAGACTATACATCTGCCATGTTGCACATACACCTCCCTAGTTAATTGTACTCCCCCTTTAAGACTGATTGCCTACTCCTTCACTTTTGGTACAGAAGGCATTTGGGCAGGTCAGCAATGTAGATGTACAGCCAACCTTTAGTTTTGTGGGTTTATGAATCAGTAAGAAGGTTCAGGAATCATAACTGAGCCTACCAGCATGATCATGAACTTTTCAGGAACTTCAAAGAAGTGGCTGGGGGGGATGGTCACAGGCAATCGTTAGGCAGCTAAAGCAAAACTATTTCATGGTGCTTTAGAAGAGGGAAGGCTTGAGAATGCCACACTGTAGAAGCCCTTTTCATTCAACACATGCTCCACTTGGCCAACGATATCATCAAGAAGCACGCAGCTCCACATCAATAAATGCCAACACGTTGACAACCACATCTTAAGAGCTTTACAAGGTCACATGTAGCAGCAAGGATTATGGAGACAGATAAGGGCTACAGACTAGTGTTAAATGTAAAAACCGCACAGCAGGCTTGCAGGCTTTGAGCAAGCTTTTGCCAGCCGAAAAGAAAACACGCGTATACCTGGCAGTAGATTGGTGGACCTTGAGTTTTGGGCAAAGGGACAGAAAGAATACCCTGACAGACTTAGGTCTTCTTCAACTTAAACCACAAGGTCCTTATCTGTGCTAAATGATTCTGATATCCCTGAACTGTAGGTTCTTCTTGACGCCTGTATCTATGGACAGGGCACTCCTTTTGTCTAGAAAATACGTAAGTAAAGGAAAGTTATGGCCTTCCAATAAACAGTAAAATTTGGGCATCACTCCTGTTTTAAGTCAGAGTTTTGTTTAACCGCTTAAGAAACAAACCATCACAACTGCAAATACGTCAGATACACTCACATATCACATTATGAATTTTAAAATGGCTTTTGTTTTTATCCTACAAATTGCAGTTATAATAGATGCGCTCTTGCCAGAGACAAAACTGTTCTAGATACCACTAAAAACAGTCATAAGTTTTTAGTACTAAAAAGAGAGAGGGGGGCAAATAATGAGTTTGTCCTACATATTATATTGAAAGAACAAGACAATAATCAGACAGAAAATTAAGCCAACCTCCGGTGTTTCTAAGCACTGGAAGGCTTTCACAGGTTTGGGAAAATAATTTACTTTCTATTGATTAAAACAGCAGCTAAACATGGATGACTGATCTCATTTTGCCAGTTTTCAGTTCACACCAGGTACACAGAAATACAAAGGATACTTTGACACAGGGAATTCAAAGGTTGATACTATCACTACATTATTTAAAAGTCTAAGCTGTGAATGGTCATCTTTCAAGCAGGCTCTGGGAGTCTTCTATCTAGTGTTTGAGGAGATAGAGTGCTTAATTCCAAAGGTCAAAATCACAATATTTTTCTGAAACAAACAAAAGCAAAATCTCCCAAGAAATCTCTCTCAGTAACAACAGCAGTACATTGTCTGAAAGCAAAGTAATCAGATTTCCAGGCACACTTTGTAAGTAATCTTGTTTACTGTAATTTTGCAACAGCTTTTATAAATTTTTCATCTGAAATCAGGAGGGCTACAGCTCGTATTCTGACAGGTTGAAATAGCTGAGTAAGTGAAATACATCCCTGTGTGGTTGGCTGTGTTTGGGAACACTTAAGAATACATTGCCAAAAAAAAAAAAAAAAGAAAAAAAGCAACTCAGACATCACAGTGATGTATTTTAACAACCAAATAAAAAAAATAAAATAGAAGGAAAGCCTCTCACTTCCATTGGTTTCAAAGGTTTTTTTTAAAGAAAGCCTAGAACATAAAAATGGCTCAGGCTTCACGAATATCCATTTCTTCTGAACAGTGTCCAGACCCACGTGCCATGTTCTAAGCCGTTCTTTGAAATACAAGTGAGAAATACGAATCGAGTGTTATGGTGAGCCATTTGGGACTTTTGTTTCCACAACAGGCTTAAGTAACTTTCAGCAAAATCTTAACTGCTTTGCATGAAATCTAAAGGAAACAACTGTTAAGAAAGATTTCCTTTAACTTCAAATGCGCAGCACAGACCTACACACAACTATCCCCCTTCACTTCCATTGTGCCTCTTTACAAAATTAAATCTTCTGTCAAAACAATTGAATATGTACTGGATGTGCAAAATAAAGACGAGGATATTAATATTGGCTCTTGTGGCTCAGACACTCATAACTGCTTGCCCCTTTTATACCATCAGGCACAAAAAAAAATTACTAAGATTCCACAGCTATATAAAAGGAGTATTCTTTATTCAGGTACGAGAGAAACAGCTCTAAACCTTCAGGAATATTTTAAGCATACACGTAACCAGAGCTAGACTATAATAAAACGCTTTTAGGTGAAACTCTGGGCAGGGCTCCAAAGGATTTTGCCCAACATCCTGTGGCTGGAAGTCCGTATAGGCAAGCTTTCTCTCCGCCTCAAGTTACTTTCATCTGCTGACTGGAAACTTTAAGGATGAACCCCACCTCTCTCTCCACTCGCCCGTCCAGTTGTTAGCCACAGGAAGATAAAGGCTCAGGAAAAAGGTTTTAAAAGCTTTTTTTTTTTTTTCCTCTTCCGGTATGTCTGGAATTCCAAATGCAGACTGAACTATAAAATTCACTCTTTCTAAAGTAGTAACGCCTGGTGAGATTCAGCCAGCTCATAGTTTTGTTTCCATAACTCTCAGCAGCCCTCCAATCTGGGCCCAGTGTTATGCCACCGTTGTTATCGTGAATGATTCACCTCAAGAAATGGAATTATTAAAATAAGCATGTGCAACTTGTTTACAAGTTGTAGCTCATACTGTGACTGAAAGGTATGAAATTTAATGCTAAACACTGTCCAGCCCAAGTTCTGCCGCCTTGACTGTCGGCGAGTATCGTGTATGTCTCCGCATCTAACTATGCCTCAGCCTCGACACCTGACGGACAGCCCTAATGGGCAAGCACCCAAATTAAGACATGAGAATGAGATAAGGTGTTGAACCCACATTATGTAGACCTAGCTCCAAAATTGAAACATTTAGGCAGTAAACAACTGAATTGTGAGGCATCACCATTATTGGCCTCACATGAGCTCTTTTACAACTGTTCTGTATTTAGTAGGAATAGCACTTTAAACGAAAAGCTCAAAAAGCAATTAATACAAATACTAAAAGGAAACAAACCAACAATTAACTCTAGGTTTACCTAATCCTGCAAGCAGTTCCTGCAGTTTTTGAGACACAAGTTTGGGCATAACAAGCGAGAAAGCCGGATTCTCTGTCTGTTTAAACAAACCCTGTTATGTGCAGTGCCTCTAGAAGAGAATCCATTAGATTATACTAACCTACTCATCCTCGCTCTTCGAGATCACTAGCTCTATTCAATAAACATTAAGCTTTCCAGAAGACTGTTAGAAGATTAAAAAAAAAAAAAAAGATAAAAAGTCTGAGACCCCCTCAAATCCCCATTCTTTACTTCAGAGCTATACAGTAATGCAAACAGCCTGTCTCTAATCATTAACAGCAGGAAAACTCCGTAAGGAGTAAGAATTTTACTGCCCTCTGCAGCTTTTCCTTTGCGTTCAACGCAAGGGCAAACCGCCGCGGATTTCTGGGTGAGATAAATTGATACCGACTGTCGTCTGCCGCTGTGGCACATTCTCCCCCCCCCGCCCCGGTTTTATTAACACAGACATTTGCGTTCATACCAACACTTTATCTTTTAATACTTT
>NW_009648061.1:5190330-5231951 GCF_000708025.1 Charadrius vociferus
CGGCTCCCGCGCCCCGCCCGACTGCCCCGGGGGGGCGCCGCGCCTTCCCGCGGGTGCGAGGCAGCACCTCCCGACGCAAGAGGGAGAGACGGGTTTGGAAGTCCCTTTGAGATTACTGCCACGGGCGGAGGGGTTTGGCAGCGCTGCTTCGCCGGGTTCCTTTCCCGCAGGCTGAATCGCCTTTTTTAAAAATCATCCCTCGTTTTTTGTCAGAAACAGACATTCGAGTCAGGAAGCAGCGCAACAGACGTTTTCTGCAGCGTTCCTTGCTCTGAAGGACTTCATTATTCTTAACAAAACAGGCACTGGAAACAAACTGGAATATTTGTTAGTTTTCCTAACAAACCAGGCACTTGAAACAAACTGGACGTGTAACTCGCTGAAGTTGCCTGTCTGTCAGGCACAGCATGCACCAGTTTTGTAAGCACATGAATGCAGTTCTTGTTCCCCAGCCCGGTGCCTCACTGAATGTCCCTTCCCGCAGGACAAATCCCTCTCTGCCCTCTCTGACCCACTCACTGGCCTCTGCTGTTGCTTTGCTGCATCCTTTATCTCCCAGGGGATGCAAGGCTGCCTACGCTCTCCATGGAGAGGAAGAGACCAAAGCAACATGGATGCTACTGGGCCTAAATATCCCAAGGGTGGCTGCTGGTGACTGGAGTAATGCCAGGAGCAAGAGGGACTTGGGAGTACTGCAAGAGGTGCAAAACTGGCGCTTCCCTAAGTAAGTGAGAGGTTTAGAGCAGAGGGATAATCAGTAGCTAGGTGGAAGAGAAGGCAGGTAACTTGGATGATACAGACTGAAATTGCCCCTGTAACACCTAATGCTGCCTTCTTTCTCTGTCGCTGTTCACATTTTTATGCAGAAGAAGAAGAGGTGCATCAACCACCAGTGTAATAAAGCAGAGAAACCGATTGTACAACAAGCTCAGAAGTCCATACACTTGCACTTCTTAGGTTCCTGGGGTTTGAAGCAAGGATGAGGCCTGAGCTTCCTTGTCCCCAGTTCCTCTCAGCTGGCTGGAAGGCAGAAAAGCTCCTTGGCTTTCACTCTTCCTTCCCCTGAAGTGCTCGCTGGGGCAGAAGGAACAGATGAGGAAGAAGTGAAAAGTTACAACTGCGCCCACTGTTCTGGGAGAGAGAGAGGGCGAAAAACTCTCAGAAGCAGCAGAGATAAGATTGAAGGATGAACACAAATCTATGTGGGGAGAACATTCTGGCAGAATTAATTGCCGGGAAGGAGTTAGTAGAGGTGGGTGTGAGAATTTTTGCAACATGAAAAGACTTTACTTGCAGTCACTTCAAAAATTGTGGAGTTGGCCACCCTCACTGTCACACACACATATATAGTGGGATAAGCAAGGGGAGTTTAAAAAAAATCAAGAGAAAAACCAGAACTGCAGTATAAAACTTCTTTTACCAGCAGATCACGATATTTGGGATTTGAAGGCGCCTGAGTTTTGATCTCTCAAGGGTGATCTCTCACATATGTACTTATTTACAGTACAAGAATAATTACATGATTCTGTATGGACTCACAAAAGTGTGAAAGATCAGAAGAAGCAAAATGAAGCATGATCTCTGTTCCACGTGTACAAAAAACATCCCCCCAAAAGTACTTGAAGATCACACAGTATGTTAACACAGATGACGGTACTGGTTGTCTTTCTTCCCCCAGCTGATGCTGCTTTAATGGCTTTCCACTACTTTCTGTCTCTCTGGACTTGATCAGAAAAGGCCATTCCAAAGAGTTTACTATGACAATCATGTCATTTGTTTGTTATTTCAGTAAGATCTTATGCCTGTAGCAACTAATTCCTCATTATATTACTCTCCTGCAATTTCTCAGGAAATAAAATTATAATTTCCACAGCAAAAACTTAATTAACCCAAAGGTTGCCCAGTGGTATCTCATGCCCTTCCAGAAGAGTTCAGCATAACTCTCTCTTCTGAAAAACCAGACATAAGGTGCTTCAACAGCTGAGCAGGAGGGAGTACCAAATTACATTTCCATTTGAATTTCTGTTTTCTTGCCCACCTGACGGACTCACCCCACCTACTTTCCCTCTCCAAACTAGAAGCCTGCATCTTTCAATTCATGCTTCAAACTCCAGCTAGGAACATCCCACACCTTAATGTTTAGAACTTAAAGCATATCTATAGTTTGATGCAAAGGTCCAGTGAAAAAAGATACCATACTGTGAAGAAATTACTGACTGCACCATTCTATATATGGACAAGGTAATTAAAACTGCACAGTGCCTAAACCTGAATTCAACCTTCTAATTTGAATGCTCTGCTTTTTAACTAACATATTAACACTTTTTTTTTTCAGCATGCATTTAATTAAATTAACATTATTACAGTCAAATCACAATTATGTCATTGCTAAAGTTGAAATGCCATATGTTTCTAGAAACCAATTTCCCTAGGTAGCCTAAAATCCTTACTTGGCTCAACCTGAACGTTTGCTGTGCCTTAGGGAAACGGAAAGTACAGTGAATTTTATAATCTGGGGTTGAAAAGCAAAGGGCTTTCGGGAAGAAAAAAAAAAAAAAGCTCTCCATGTATTCCACCTTATTTCTCTAAAAGGGGAAAAAAGCAAAGTTAGCACTTAAGATTGTCAGAAACTATCCTCTGTGTACCCTTGGGATTCCAACAACGACAAAGAATTTTTTCCTTGAGCAGCTGGTGTCTAAGCATCTGCTGTGTCCCTCTGGAGAAGCAAACCAACACAGAACAAAAGGTTGAGGTCCACAGCTGCTTATCAACGCAACCATGTGCCAGAGGCATTACTCTTTCCAGTGACAGATTGGTTAACCTAGAGAACTTCTGTCTGGACCATCTTCAGAGGTCCCTTCCAGCATCAACTGTTCTGTGATTCTGCAATATCACAGCTTTTTACTAGTGTCAAGGAATCTGTGATAGGTCCTAGGGAGAGAGATAAATAGGAACAGGAGATACAGGAGAAGCTCCTGTTCCCTGCATCCCTCTCTTCGCCACTCAGGCTCCACCAATTTCCATCACCCTCCATTTCCTTCATTATCCCTTCCCTATTTTCTTCTCCTGCGTGTGTGTTCTGTTCAGACATGCAGACTAGCTCTCAGCAGAGGGAGAAGAGAGACTGATCCTTTGCTCTCAGCTGCTCTACTCAGCTCTAGGACATCCCTAGCCACGGGAAATAAACTGCAAGGAAGAGATGCCGAGTCCCACACTCCTGCAACATAGCTAGCACTCAAAAGAGCCATAGCAATTGACCTGAGCGAAATACACTGCCCACAAGTCCACTGGTGGCCAGATTCCCCTCCTTAGCAGTTGGCTACCAAAGTAGCCTAGAAGAGCAAACCCATCGCTATAGTCTTGACGCTGTACTGCCAATCCCACATCCATCAGGCTACCGTACACCGAGCTGCAATCACGGGGCAAGTTGCCCTGCCAGTAAGATCACACACGGCCGCTGGCCAAACTGCCCTTCCAGAGCTCGGCTGTGGCAGCACGGCCAAAGACAGGTCAACAAGCCCTGCTTAGTGCTGCTCTTGGGGGACACCAACCTAAGAGCCATCCCTGACAGAAGAGCAATATGTCAATGCATCTGATTTGTCCACAACTATAGAGGGGGAGATTGAATTTTGTGCAGGGGGCCTGGCACTCCCTGTAACCTTGAAACCCATAGACTGAGAAATAGTAAATCTACATGGGCAATTACTTAACAACATTAACTTCCTCATCAGGGATACACAGCTTTTTCTTACCGTTTAACACTGAAGACTGCTATATTTTTCTGATTTTTTCTGGATTTGTTTTACTGAGTTCAGTTATCAGGATTTGCTCTCTCAAGCCTTAGAACTGCAGCTATGTGCTACTGTTGCTCTTCAGAAAATGACAGAGTTTCCTACAGAAATATATTTGATTTCACACGTCTGGAAGCTGCTGAAACTCACCTTTGAGTCAGATACAGACTTGCTTGAGGTGTTTAACATTATTACTTAAGGTGCTAAATTATAGTCTGACTGATCTATAATTCCTTGTTCTCTTTTACTTTTCTTCCTCCCCCTTTTTGAAGCTAGTATCTAACTTTGGGCCACACTTAGACTCCATAAACTTTTAAGAGTAAGTACTAATAAGTTCTGAGGTTACTGAAGGAATGACTCAAGATCCAGATGATCGGAAAATACCTCAGTAAACTCCCTTCTTCCCCATTTTCATCACAGATGGTAACTACATTGGTCATCTGACCATTGGTAACTTTTTTATTAAAGATTGAAGCAAAACATAGATCAGTATTTCAGATGGTTTTGGTACCATCTGTTATTAGCTGAGTAGTGTGGGTCAAATATTCCCCGTCTCCTTCTTGCAAAAAGCATGGGATGAATATAAAATTATCCAGAAATGCATTAGTTTTCTTTCTGCTTGTACCTAGCCCTTTATTATTTTGATCATGCTGTTCTTTATACTCACAGTCATAGTTGGACTTAGTTTCCAAATTCTGTGCTATATCTTACTTCTCCAGTTTTGAGACATTAACCTCCAATTATACACTTGTGCAGACATAGTAGTATTACTTAGGAAATCATCTAGTCTTCCAGATAACCTGCTTTCAAATAGGAGATCTAGGGAAGGTGGAAGGAAAGGAACAATAATCTTCAGAAATTTAAAACTGCTCAGGCACTTTTATAAAATTCCAAATTAACTGGACAAACTCAAGATGAGTACTGTAGGCAGCTCAGGAAAGACCTGTTCAATATATGAATAGAGTCAGAACACTTTTACTCCATTAGAATGCATAAAGAATAGGATATTCTTTATGATAATGGATCGTGAATAATTTAGAACATATAATAATTCCTTTATATTGATCAATCATACAGCTTCAACCTGAGTCGTATTACCCTACTTACCGATATCATAAAAATATTGCAGAACTAGAGACAAATTCTTCAGAACACGAGTAATCAAAAACAACAGGGAAGAGTTTCTTCTATTTAGCAAGTATGTAGGGCTGTTATCCACAGAAATGAAAACGTAAGGGGGAACACAGCAAATGCACATCAAATGAAAACTTTAGAAAAGACAGCTTGGAATCTTATGTTTTCTTTATCTGTTTTTTTAAGAAAAAAAGGTAGACCGAAAAATTAAAGGGATTAAATGCAAAATTAGTGAGTGGAGTATGTTATTTCACGCAGTCTGTAGTTAATTTGTGGAACTCTATCATGGAAGGCTTTTAAGCAAAAGAATTTATCAGAGTGACAGAATGGATTTGGTTTTATATGGTTGTCAAAATAAGTCTGATAATCATCAATAATAACATAAGTTACAAGGAATATTGATCCTATGGGTTCATGAGTAGTGTCAGTGCAAGGCGGTAGATACCAAGATGAGACAAAAAACATGAAAGGCAGATTATGTCACAATGGGCCTCTTGCATCTTCCACTGAACTATAATGTGGCTTCCCCGCCGAGACAGGTTATTGGACTGGATTATTCTTCATTCTCATTCAGTTGGGGCATATGGTGTTACTATCATTTTAATTGATTAAAAAAGACACTGATTTCCTGAATACAGGACAAGACCATTGATTCAAAGACCACTGACTTACACAACACAATCTATATAATCTCCCTGCAAAAATGAAGGCATATAAATGGTAAAATTATTTTTTGGTAGACATTTTATTATGATCTTTGCTCCATCTGCACAATCCACTGAAAGTAAAACAAAATGCACCTAAAGCAGAACTGTAACTGTGCAATGCTTCAAAATTATTGCAATGATCAAATCTGATACATGGCACCTAATGACCTATACAGTTAATCAGGTTAACCCATACTACAGAACAGAAACATGTAAATCTAAACATAAAACAAGCAGTTAAAATAAATAAATACATGCAGCTACATTCAGGCCAAAGAAAACCATATTCATATGTATCTAAAAAGCCATTTTTGCAAAATCTATGTCATTGTTTCAGTTTTCCTCTCAGTAACTCTGTCATAGTTCTTTTAAAGGAAGCTCCCTCCTAACAGGGGCTGCAAATGACAGTGCAAATTAATGGTACAATCTTGCAAAATTCAAGATATGATCCCAATTCTGAAAATACTTAAAAGCAAACAAATTTCTATACATGTTACCTCCACGACTTCTGTGAGACTTTTTGAAAACGCAGAATTAATCTGCGGAATAAGATATTGCAAGATGGAATGACCAGTATTTTTCTGAAATGAAACATTTCCTGCTGTTAATTTTATCATCTTCTTGGCTCCAAGGAAGTCAATCTGGGCTCATGTTTTTATAATTATTGTGCTATTATTTATTTAAGGGCCATCAGTTACTATTTTGCTTAGACCGAGAGAGGAATACTCTAGGAAATGTTATCAACAAGTTAATATTTAAATTGGGTTGGACCTAAACACAAAACTACAGAATAGTTGAACATCATTCCAGATTTGGATCTCAGGGAAATTTTGTCCATGATTTTCCCACGTGGCAGAGCTACACTGTCTCTCCCATTCCTGCAGAGGTCCTGCATTTGTTCCTCTCCTTCTCCACAGCTTCAGCATGTCCTGACAGACAAATGCCATGTTCTCCCTTCGGAGATGGAGTTGGCACTGCTTGCTTGCAAACAGATCTCTGCTGAGCTACTTAGTGACCTTAGTAAAAACGTGTTAACCACAGATGGCTTCCAGAATCGCATGAAGCAGTGAGGGGTAATGTTTTCAGCTGCATATTTGATAAGAACACCCAGCTGACAGCAGAAAGTTGTAAGAATTGGTAAAGTTCCAGGATCCAAGTCTGGGGAGTTCTGCCAAGAGCGATGGATCCCAAGATTTCAGAGAAAGTGTTATTTCTGGAGCGAGTCAGGAGGGACTGCACTGCTACTGAGGACAAGTCGTCACTCTGACCGTGAAATCCAGTGGTATTGGATGAGTGATGTAGACTGAGGTGCCGGGGTTCAGGAGGCTGGAGTGATTGTCTGAAGGCGGGCTTTGGGTGTGTGGGCTGAGTCAGGTCCTGGCACCGCGTCACACCTTAAACATTGCGATTGTGGGCTGAATGCACAGCTTAATCCTACTGCAGCTACAACTATGGAATGGGGAGCTGTAGAGTAAATGTCGTTGGCAAACGCAGCCCAAGCCCTTTGCCTTGCTAGTGAGGCCTACTTCATGTTGAGAAAGCTCTTTCAGAGAATGTGAGGTTTACCCTGTCTTGTCATTTTGGAGAAAAGTTATTGATATTAATCAACAAAATATTTCAACTTTAGAAGTTTTCTTCAAACCAGCTGATTGATATACAACTGAGTACTGCTGATGTGTATTTGGAACAGAAGCTTATAAATGGCTGCTTTAGCAATCTCTCAGATATTTGAGCACCATCTTATCACTAAGAGTCTTTGTGTAAATTTTTTCATTTTTTGAGATCAAGATCTCAAAAACTAAGGTACCAGAGACCTATCCGTTTCATAGGGGCTTTCTGTCTCCTCAGGACTGAAAGAAAATTCACAGAATCACAGAACCGTTGAGTCTGGAAGGGACCTCTGAAGATTGTCTAGTCCAATCTCCCTGCTCAAAGCAGGGTCAACTACAGCAGGTTGCTCAGAACCATGTCCAGGTAAATTTTTAATACCTCCAAGAATGGAGACTCCACAACTTCTCTGGGCAACCTTTTCCAATGTTTGATCACCCTTGCAGTAAAAAAGATTTTTCTAAACAGAATTTGTTGTCTTACATTTTCTGCCCTCTTGTTCTTTCTCAAAGCAGTACTGAGAAGAGTCTGTCTCCATTGTTTTAATAGGCAACCGTTTAGAACTTACACAACTGTACTAATTGTTTTCTATTATATGTTAAAATACAGTGGTCAATCTCACAGCCATAAGAAACCATCCAATAAATAAGGTTTATAGGTTAAAACCAGAATAACCTTGATCATGCATTTTATACCAATACTGTCAGTCTCATGCTTCTCAGATGCATGTTTATTGGATATATGAGTTATTTATATTGTTACTGGGAAACCACCCATGCTGGTTTGAAACAACCACTTAATGAACTGCTCTTGAAGCCATGCTAATTAGGTGAACATTAGACTATTGTGATTAGATTATGCTTACTACAGTAAATGATATGTAATAACTGTCACTACACTAGTATGACAGAATACTTCTACGCTGCCTCATTTTCACTTTTAGGGCGCAACCAGTACTTCCAGAACCAAGAAATTAGCGACTTTTATGTATAAGGTAATTCAAAATAATACACAGAGGGAAAAATAACCAACACCCTAGCAATTAGGTTAATGTATACATTCATGTATCAATATCCCACACCTTGTTTACTCTACACAGCTCCCATCTCAAAAAAAAAAAAAAAAAAAAAAAGCATTGAACATGATAAGATATGGAAAAGGATGATGGTCACAGTTGGGGTAGAGACTCAATGTAACAGGACTTTGTTCAGAAGAGGACATATCCTCCCAATCTGATTGAAACTTATGCAATAGGAAAGCTGTGAGGGCAGTGAGTAGAGAATGGCCATTCATTATTTTCTGTAATGCAAAAAGTAACACACACCTGGTAAAACTGTCATATGGGAGGCTTAAAACAAAGAGGCATTTATTTTTAGAACAAAAAAATCCCACAACATAATTAAATTGTGGTATTCACTGCTAGTCACTGTTACAGAAACCAAGTATAAATTCATTAAAAATGGACTATGAAAAAAATCAAGGAATTAGTTAATCAAGGGCTATTAAAAATTATAATCAGGGTAGAAGAGCTTGCTAGAGAAGACCCAAACGGGTTGATCCATGAAAACTAAGTAGTTAAACCAGAAGGAGCATTATCCTATACATGTCCTGTTCTTATGTGCCTTCTGTAATCTTCACTTCTGATAGGCAGGAACTTGTGCAAAACAGTACGGACAGTCTTATGACTTTTATACTTGTGGGAAAGAGGTAAGAGTTAGTCATAACTAATTATTGCCATTCTTATCAAAATTATGTCATTCTTGTATTTTATTATAAAGTACTGTTTCATTATAAGCTCCTAACATCATACTTGCTATATGGATTTAAATTAAATTTCCATGTAGGTCTCTGACTGCAAAAAACCCAACCCTTTTCTTTTGATCATGAAAGAGTAAATTCTTTGTGATGCCAGTAATTTAGCTATTGACATGATTTTTCACTAACAATGTGTTTTCTTACATGTGCATTCATAAGTGTGTGATCATCCAGTAGTGAGGTTGTGTATAGTCAGGTCAGACTGGCCATATACTTATTGATTCAAAACAATGTAGCATCTAAAATTCACATGCAGCTAAAGGCAGCAAAATAAACAAAGCAAACGTGATAAAGAAATATTTTAAGGATATAAAATATAGACAGGACTATACCAAGTACTAGCTAACAAAAAAATTGAAGCTTTGGAAAGGAAATATTATTTATAGAGCAAGTCACTACTTTTACTTTGAAAGATAGGGTAGAAAGTCACAGAATAAAGAAGTAACTAGACTCAAGAATAAAGAACAAGCAACATCTTGATAACAGCTACAGGAAACCAGTTAAGGATCAATATGAAACTTGGACTGTTTATCCAAAGTCCTGCATCTGTCTCCTGCTGAGCAGTAAAGTGAAAAGAGGGCAATAGACTGATGAAGAAATACAAGAGAGTGCTTGCATGACTTGGTAGACAATATTCAAGACAGCTGTGACAGTAGCGTAGGAGTATTTTGGAAAGTTATCAACATATATAGAAAAGGATAAGAATTATAAGGTAATCTAATAAAGAACAAAATTAGGATAAAATCTTCTGGTTACAAAAAATATCCCAATGTAAGACAATTAAGAGAGTGCTTTAAAGAGGTCCTTCATCGTGAAGCAGATTAAAAAAATAACACAAACCAAACACAACCCCCCAAAAAAAACACAAAACCAAAAATTGGCCATTTTCTAGGCAGCTCAAACATTTAGAAAAGAGTAAAATTTTTAAGTGTAAGTTTAAGTACAAGTGCAAATTTCAAAAGGCAATCAGAATTCCCAGGAGCAAAGCATGAAGTGTTCATAATTGTCATGCTGAAATACTAAAAGCAAGAGGAAAAATTCTAATGCAGTCTTATCTAATTGATAAACTGATTGTGTTGGTCTGCAAATTTGAAAATATCTAAAGGAACAGAGAATTATAGCTTGCTCAATTAAAAAAAAAAATTAAAAAAAAACCCCAAACCAAACCGAAAACTTTTGCAATGATTCCTAGCTCATAGGCTATGATATCCTGCTTTGCTCTTGCACTGTAGTTTTACATTTTAAGCAGAAGAGAAATACAGTGGTTTTCTGGATCTGTGAAAAGCTGATCCTTTTAAAATTAAACATGTTCCATTCATTGACTGCTTGGGAAAAAAAATAAAATCTATAAAAGCTGCACAAGTATTTTGATTAAGAAAGGTCACAGTAATACATTATGAGGTCGTAGGGAGATCAGTACTTGTTTTGTCTGCTGTCAATACCTAATTAAACTAGGGAGGTGTTTTTCTGCCATTCTCCCTGAAGTAGCCATGCATGTGTCCTGTTCATTACCAAATTCACAGGTCTGGTAGGAAATAATGACTTGCACCGGATTTTCTTATAAGGCTAATGATCTTTAGTGGTATAAAAAAAGACAGAGGATAGGGTATAGCAGAAATCAGGACTTAAACATATTATTCTTCCACAGACTCTATTTGATCTTAACCTCATCTATTTTATTAGGCTAACAGGGTTT
This sequence comes from Charadrius vociferus, assembly GCF_000708025.1. NCBI lineage: Eukaryota > Metazoa > Chordata > Aves > Charadriiformes > Charadriidae > Charadrius > Charadrius vociferus. The sequence goes on from NW_009648061.1 coordinate 5,201,082, forward strand.
AGTAGGGAGAACTGGAAAACCTTTCAGGCACATGTGTTTCATTTGCATCAGTTTTCAGGTCTGAATCAAAAAGCTGTAGAATTTATATTAAATATAGATTGGAGAAATTGTCCTGATTTAAATGAGATATTTCCTTATATTGTGCATAGGCAAGGTGTGGAACTCTTTGCTGAAGGATGCTGTGAATGCTAAATCTTGCCAATGGTTCAGAAGCAACTTGAGAAAGTTGTGGTCTGGTGGGGAGAATGTGCTGGCAACTATTAGGCTCAGAAACAACCTTCCCTTCAGAAAGTTCCTGAGCAATTGTTTTTCACAGCCATGAATTACTGGGGGCTGAAAGGGGAGTCAGAGGAAGTATCTCTACACATTTTGTCCAATTTTTATATGCCTCCCTGCTGTAGCCTTATGACCCAGCCTATCTGACATTTTAAGTTGGTTTTAAGTGTAGCTACAAAAAAAATATGTGAAAAGTTTCTTTTGCTATTGTCCAGGTTGTCGTAGCTGTAACAGCAAAACTATTCAGCTTCCAGGTGTCCGCTGCCTGTAGCGTAGTTTTAAGCTTGTTTTATATATGATGCTACCTAACGTGTTTTAGCTTTGTTCAACTGTGTAGTTCTTCTGCTTCTAAAGGAATCATGGCAATAAGATGTACCAAACCTAAGTAACCGTAGTGTTACTAACCCTGTTGAAACCAGGAAGCATGAGAAAATAACTCTGAGCAAACCCAAGGAATGAACCTTCAGCACTCTATTCCTCTTTGCAAAAACTCAGCACACTGAAAACTTTCTGTAACAATCCACTGGAAGGGTGAGAGCTTAAAGGGCAAATACCGCTAATTTTATTATATTACTAATAGTCTTTAATAGAATTAAGAAATTTGGATGATAAGTGGTAGCGTTGTTGTAACTGGACTAAAAATAAGTGGTTGTTATATTTGATTAGACTGTCACAGTATTAGACGAGCAGCAAAGTCCAGTCATGGATCTTTACATAAGGGTGGTCTCTTTGTTACTCACAGAATTATAGAATGGCTTAGGTTGGAAAGGACCTTGAAGATCATCGAGTTCCAACCCCCCTGCCATGGGCAGGGACACCTCCCACTAGACCAGGTTGCCCAAGGCCACGTCCAGCCTGGCCTTGAACATCTCCAGGGATGGGGCCTCAACAACCTCTCTGGGCAACCTGTTCCAGTGCCTCACCACCTTCAAAGTGCATAATACTAAGCATCTACTACTGGCCACTGTTGGAGACAGGTTCCCAGGATGGATGGACCTCTGATCCCACTCAGTTGAACCTTTATTAAGAAGAGGCTTTGAGAGAATTATCTGAATGGAGTGCCCAAACTATTCCCCTAGAACAATTTCAAAGTTTTCTCATCTTGGACAGAAGCAATCTGCACACACTGTAATGCTCCTGCTATTATAATTTGAGTTTCTGAGGTGTTTCAGAAATCTTGGAGGATAGTCATTAAGACCGGTAATAGAAAACAGATATCTTTTCAACAAACAGATCAAGGGATGCAATTTAACTTCTCACTTACACTGTACTCTCATCCAAAACCCCAGCTGGATAAAAACAGTAGTTAAATTCAGTACTACATAAGCATCATTCAAAGGTGAGAGCTGAAAAGCCATTCCCTTTCCCTCTTTTACTTTTCGTAGCAAATTATGAGTAAATGAACTGGTGAATCAAAAAAACCCAGCCCTTATTCATTGAAAGCAAACCTATCCAGAAGCTGAAAAAGATCTGCCTTCGAAACTGACCAGGTGACTTCTGGCCAGTGAAGAAGGGACTATGTTGTTCAAGAAAATTTGAGATCAGATATTCCTTTCATCCCTCTCCCCTGATTCTTGTATAGAAATGGCATAAGCACAATTTCAACACAACAGGAACAGCCTTTCTTCTCTAAAAAAAGACAGACATCCATAACAATGATAAAAAAGCACAAAAAATATTAGTCTTAGCATTATGCCAGCAACAGTTAAATGTGAAAAACTAGTTAAAGGCAAAACAATTTAAATTACACAATTACTGCTAGAAACCATAATTTAAAAATAAAGTCATTCTTTTATTATTGTTGGGCCAATTCCTGAAGCTGTCTAAATACTGATAAATCCCAATGAAATAGGTCTCTCAGTCCTCAAAGGTGCCGAACATCAACACCTTGATACAAACTGTTTCTGCAGGGAAGCTCAGCATTCCTAGGGCTGTGATTTATACAACTCCTCCAATCAAAAGAAAAGTGGCTCTACTTTGGCTTTATGTTTCCTTTCAGCCATACTGATTTCCAAAAAAGTAAAAAGCCTTCCGTATGAACACTACAAATGTACTTAAGTCACTTCTATATTAAGTATCACTCCATTTATAAACCCTTAAAGCATTCTTTGGCAAACAGCTTCGCTCATTTGAATTCCTGTAAAATATTGGAACGTTTTACATGCGCAGATGATGCATAAGGCTATTCTGGTGAATATCTGTGAATATGCTGTTGGTGATCACAGCTATTCATTACAGAGTGAAAATCTGGAATTTCCAATGGCAAGGGCATAGTTTGAGAATTTTTCTTAACAGGTGGGATGATAGTTCAAAAGAGAATGGCGAAAAAAGAACATTCACGAGATGAAAATGCCATATAAATTAGAGGAACACAGAAACTGAAGTGGAAGCAGTAAGTAAATCCATTCTTCTGTTTATGTCAAAACTCTTTAAATAGGTTAGTTAAAAATGCACAAAATTTCTGGGGGAAAAGACATTACCATTTTATAGATGGAAAAACAGAAACACAGAGTGAGCGATATAATCGCTCCTTGATAACACTCTGACACTTCTCACTCTCTCTTCCCTCTCTGATAAGGGCATGTTTTGAGAAAAGTGTCTGTGACTTAAAATGACATTATGTATGATAGATCATAGAGGATTTGCAGTAACTCATTACCCCCTCCTCAGAACATACTGATAAGATTAATTATACTTTATCATTTAGCTAGTATTGTAATAGAAAGTGCGCTAAATACCTGGTCGCTTAAGGAGCTCCTGAGTGAGCCTGGAACCTACGAGAACGCCAAAAAAATTGTTCTCGTTAACACTGCATGCTTTCTGACGTTGCAAACGAGGGTGAAGGATCAGTAGCAGAGAAGTTGTAAGAGTGAGTAAATTGGTAATTAAAATATGATATGATGTCAATGGGTAAGGAATAACGGTCTTCCTGCAACACAGAGGGCCTCCCTATTGTCAGAGGAAATCAGGCATGGGAAGGAAGGAACCACAAGAAGTATGATTGAGTTTGAAGGTCTTCAGACCCTTTGAATGTTGACACTGAGTCCTGGCTTTGCATGGACACAAATTAAAAATAAAGTATATGAAGTCTTCAGCCTGAGCATAAAAATAATTTCAATTTTACATGATACATGAGGATTGAACCACAGAGTTTAGCCCAGAACAAATATTTATCCTGACTGAATTCCCGTTTGGGTAAATATATTCTCCTGATAAGACAGTCATTCCTAATATAAAATATTCACTGCCATATTTGCCAGAGGTAGCCTTCTCTTCTTCCCTCATCTATAAATAACTGCTTTACTTTGTTTTATTACCGAAAGTATTGCTTCACTTTGCTTAAATAGGGGATGTGATTATCATAACATTGTTACTGTTATTATAAGCAAGACAATAGCATTAATGCAATCACGAAGATGAAAAATCAAGTGCTGAAAATGCCAGAGCAAAGGCTGAAAGCTTTGACTATGCCTCAGGTATTTATTCATATCCCCCAGAAACTGTAGCACACTATAAAATTATGTGAAATATCTTATCTAGCATAGCAAGCATACGTTCTTCCTCAATGTGTTTGCTTTAAAGATTTGTGTGATCTACAAAGCATACCATGTTTAAGAAAATTTTGAGATTAGTGTAATAGCGGAGGAATAGTTAAACTAAAATTTTAGAAGAGGAACTTCTTATGCTTGAAGCTTTTATTCTCTCTCAAAAAAAAAAAGTGAGAAAGATTTATTATGTGAATGGGTTACTAACTTGGAATGGAGAAAAATGAAGTTGTAGACTAGTGCCAAATAGTTCCATAAGAAGGCGGCAACAAAATTGTGCAAAGTATCGTGAAAAAAAAAATAAAATTGGTATCAAAATACACAGCAGTGTGAATTATAGATCAAGTGTCATACAGCCAACTGGATTGTGAAAGAATAAAGCCCGCAACTTCGTGCTTTGTTGTAAACATGTTGGCAGAAAGAGTAAATTCATTTTGCAACAAAGGCAGATTCGCAAGTGTTGGGAGTTGCATATTACATGGATCATAGAGAATGCAAAGATTCAGCCTTCCTGATGTCTTGATATGGGTACCACTTCTAGGAAATCACAGCAAATTTGAGTAGTCCTGGGATCAGCATATCTCATCGCAGCAGAGAAGAAAAAAAAAACAAACAACAAAAGATAAATGACATTTTTCAGAAGAAGAATCATGATATTTTTGGTTAACAGCTTTAGCTGGAGCCCAAGACAAAGTGGTGCAATTCTGAATTTGCTATAGAGTTCTGGAATTGTATAATTTCAGGGAAGTGATTTCTCAGCTTCCCCAAACTGTCCTGAAAATATAGAGCTTGATTTACTATTGGCATACCTCTTGTGTACTGATGGTCCTATGAATAAGAACAGTGTAGAAAGCAATACCTTTATTATGTTTAACCAGTCCCAGGAGAAGTTACACACACCTTTGTGGTCTGGAAGACATACAGAGCAAGCAAGATCACCTGTGCAGAGCTCGGTGTAAGCATAAGAACAGACATTCGAGGGTGGCAGCAGATTGCCAGGTGTCAGTCCCAGTTAATTGTCCTTGGAAGGATGGTCTTGGTTTCTCATTCTCGGGGCTAGTACATTTCTGTTTTTCCATAATTTTACTTGAACACTGTTCCTGTCTTGCAGAACATCCATTGCACTATCTTTCCACAGCTGTCTCTGTATCACAGGCATGAGAACACCCAAATAAAATCCTCAAAAGTGCTGCTTTATTTTTTAGGGTTTCTTTCATGGGTTTAAGAGCAGGTAAACAGGCTAATCATAAGGTTCCTTCTATGCTCCTCCTTTCCAGGTTTTCTGTTTGGTTTAACTTTTTTTGTTTGGTTGAGTTTTGTTTTCTTTTTTTTTTTTTTGGGGGGGGGGTTGTTCTGGCTATGCTATCCATGTTAGAAAATAAATGTTTAAGTCCACAAAAGAAGTTACCAGGAAGTCTAATATTGATAATAGTTTTTTATACTTTTCCTGTTGAACAACCTTGAAGAATTCATAGAAAATATACTTTCCCTTTAAAAAAAAAAAAAAGTACGCAGAAGAAAAATCTGGGCCAAACCTCCCAGAAGAGTAGAAAAATGTTAATATGAAGGAACAAAATAAAAAAGTCTACAGCATGAAATGATCTATACAAAATATAACAGTAAGACCTGTAGTGAGAAATGTTTTTTTTAATGACTTTAGTTATGAACTCAGAACCAGAGACCTACTGAATATGAGGGGATGCTATGAAAGGCTCTGCGGAGAGGCCTGATGGTTAGGTATAATTATTTCAGAGCCTGTTGCAATCAGATGGCTATCAAAGTAAACACAATTAAGAAAAAATTAAGAGTCCACCTTCTAGTAGAGAAGGAATAACTGGATAGAACAGATGCTTTCAAATGAGCTAGACCTGATTTAATTTCATCCTAGGCACTGGTTGATGATATCTGATTTCTGTCCATGACAGGATAACAGACTTTGGAGATAGAAGATGGTTGGGTAAGGTTTTTAATACCATCTCAGATGGTATTCTCAGATGCAAACCAGGGAAACAGTCCACAGATTAAATTTTTATAGAACGGGTGCTGAGTTGCTAGAGATCAGAAAATCCGCACCAAAAGAGCAGCTTTTTCTGACTCAGTGTCTGAATGAATGGAGTGATCTAGGAAGATGCTGTGCAAGTCTGTCCTAAGTCTGGTTCTGTATCATATTTTCATGCATAGCCTGAGGATGAGATAAGAGAACAGGTTTATTAAATCTGCAAGTGACATCAAGCTAGAAGAGGACTCAAGAATATTTGAAGTGAAAAGGAAACTTAAGAATCTGGGGATATGGTAGGAAAAAGTAGGATTCTACAGCACAGGGTGCTGGTGCTACCTACATGGTGCTACCTACATGGTGCTACCTACATGGTGCTACCTGTAGGAAGGAGAAATCCCCTTCGTAAGGAAAACAAAGAACAGCTGGTCTGGTACAGACCCGCAGAAAAGGGATCTAACGGTTGTTGCAGAACAGTAATCATGATATATTCCCTCAAAAAGCTACATGGGCAGTTGGAGTTTATAAGCAGAAATATAGCCTCTAATTCATACTGAGTGATTCTGCTGCTACACTCGGCACTGGTAAGGCAGCAGGTAAAGCACTATGTTCAAAGTCTGGCACTGCTGTGCAAGGAGGAGCTAGACCAGCGGAAAGATAATATATAACAGAAAAATGCAGGTGAGTAAAAGATTGGAAAACACTCAGGGCAGTTGAGGGAACAAGAAAGAAAAGCCTCTGAAAAAGAAGGGAATAACAGGTTCACATGATAAACAGGGAGAGAAGTAATTAATTGTAGGTTTAACAGGGAAGATTTTAGCAGGTCTGTAGGATTTTTCTATCTAGAAAGTTTCTTACATCACTGGAACAAGTTAGAGAGCAGCTGGAAAGATGTACATAATAGTAAATGATCCTGTTCTGGGCCACAGGATGAACTAAGTGACCTCTTGAGGCTTCTTTTCTAGTCCTACAAAGGCTGCTGCAAAGTTGTAAGCAAGAAATTCAGATAATTGCAAGTTCCGTACTAAATGAGTGGTTTTATTTCTTGAGATCTTCAAAGCAACTCTGAAATACACAATAAATTAGAAAAACTATTTTGGGAAAAGCTTGGTTGAACATTGTCTTGATTTTCACAGACTTTTCAACTGCTACTGCCTTGTGCAGACTTTAAAAATATTTCACCAGGTGGTGCTGTTACACATAACCTTCCACGCCTTACCCTACCACCTGAGCACATGGTAGTCTTGAGAAAACATCTGTGGGCTATGCAAAGGTGTCTGTAGAGGCAGAGTTACTTTTAGTCTTTGATATAACTGTCAGAGTCGTGGAAAGAGGAATTGTCTAGAAGGCTGCTTGGCAGATTTAATTCCAGATTGCATAAACGATATATATAAGTAGTGTATCTGTATGTATATGTGTATATATATATGTGTCTGTGTGTGTATGTATATTTTATAAATATATCTGTTTTACTGATTTATCCTTCCTTCAGACTCCTGGGTATGGCTTAACAGAAGGACCACACAGCCTCAGAGCAGAACTCTGCTGTCAATGACTGGTGCATATACAGCTGTCGTAGATAAACACATGCTCTGTGAATGTGTTATGAAAAGGACAATTAAGATGAATTCATTTAGGGACTATTTTTATTGCACAGGATAACAAAACAAGCCTTCTGTAGTACATGGATAGCAAAGATAAGCCTTATATTTACATTAAACCAAACAAACTTTGGGAGACTGTAAGTCTGCATTCTAAATATAGAAAATATTTATATTGTCTTCTAAATGTTCTTTTTTATAAAATGAGAAAGTTAAAATATATTAATACAGTCAATACTTTTACATTAAATTAAATATATTGAATACATACAAAATTTCACTAAAACTATGAAAAAAATAAATCCTATAATCTATAAATCTAGGCTAGAAGCAACTTCCGACACTCGTCTAATCCAAGCAGGTTCCTGCTCCAAGCGGGCTCAAGCCGATCAGTTTGCTCAGGGCCTTCTCCAGGTGAATGGATAGAGATTCCACAACCTCTCTGGGCAACTTCTTCGAGTGCTTAACAGATGACAGATAAAATTGCTTTCCTTGCATCTGATCAGAACTTTCTGTGTTGTAACTTAGGTTCATTGTCCCCTGTGCAACACACTCTGCACCTCTGAGAGGACCCTGGCTCCACTGTCTCTATGCCATTCTATTAAAAACTATAAAAGCAGTAAGAAATCCTCTTAACTTCTCATCCTAAAGCTTTTGTTTAAAGCCCAGTTCTCTCAGTCTCTCCTAACACTTCATGTGCTCCAGTCCTTAACAAGCTCCACTGGACTCACTCCAGTACAGCAACATTGTTCAGATGCAATTCATGCTGCTGCTTCTGCTTGTCCTGTCCTATCTATCTCTGAAAATAATTTGGCTCTGCTTTCTCTACATGCTCTTATTTGACACTTCAAAACAATAAGATGTCTCCTAAGCCATCTTTTCTCTTAAAGATGAACAAACCCAGTTCTCTCAGCCTCCCTTCGTATGCCACGTGCTGTGGTCCCTGAAGCATTTTGATGACCCTCCATTGGACTTGCTCCAGGATGGCAATGTCTTTCTTGTACTGGGAGGTCCACAAGCAGGCACAGCAGTCTGTCTGTGATTAGCCCAAAGAGGAAGTATCACCTCCCTTGACTTGCTGGCTGCACTCCTGCCAACAAAACCTGATATGTTGTTGACCATTCTTGCTGTGGGGGCACATTGCTGACTCATGCTTATTTTACATCCTCCTTGTACACCAGGTTTTCCCACCCCTTTCCTGCAAAGCTGCTTTCTAGTCAGTTGGTGCCAAAGCCTGTATTGCTGTACAGTTATTCCACATAAAAATGTAGGACCATAAATCCATGTTTGTTGACCTTCATGAGCCTCCTGTGAACTTATTTGTCCAGCTTGTTGAGGACCCTCTGAATAGCTGCTCTGCCCTTCAGTGTATTGATCCCCATCTCCGATTTGGTGTCATCCATTAACTTGCTGAAGGTGTTTTCTGTCCTATCAAATTATTAGCAAAGACACTTCCATATCTTATCAAATTGACTAGAAGAATACTATGTGAGAGTGTGTCAAACGTTTTGCCAAAGTCAAGGTAAATGTCATGTACTGCTATCCCCTTCCCACTGAGCCTGATGTTGTATTATAACAGGCAGAGAGGATTTCCCCTTGTTAAGTCTATGCTGCCTTTTCTCTGTTGCCTTCTTGTCATTCGTATGCCCGGATAGGGCTTCCAGGAGGGTTTGCTGCATAATCTTCTGGGGACAGAAGTTAGACTGACAGGTCTGGTGTTATGTGGGTTTGCCTCCTTGATCTTCCTGAAGATGGGTGTGGTATTTGTCTTTTTCTGTTTATTAGGAACCTCCCTCAGTTGTCATGACCTTTCAAAGCATGACCTTACAGTGACTATGGCCAGCTCCCTCAGCAACCTCAAGTAAAGCCCATCTGATGCCGTGGATTTGTATATGCCAAACTGACTTGATTACTTCCTAATTGTCTTCCTGTACAAGGGGGAATTCTATATTCCCAGACACTGTGCTAGCAGAAGCCTGGGAAGCCAGATGGGAGACCTTGTCAGTGAAAACAGGCAATAGAAAGGCACTGGGTACTTCGACCCTTTGTATGTTCTTGTCATGTTGATGTACATACAGAAGTTCTTGTTGCCATTCTTTCCATCCCTTATTAGTTTCAACTACAGCTGAGCTTTATCTTTTCTAACTCCAACACTGCACGTTTAGGTAACATCTCTCTTATGCCTCCCAGGTAGTCTGTTCACACCTCTGCCTGCCATGGGGTTCCCTTTGGAGACTGAACTCAGTCAGAAGGTCCTTGATCATGCTGACCTTCTTCTTGTGCATTAGAATGGCCTGTTGTTCTTTGAGGAGGATATCCTTGAAGATCTACCAGTTCCCCGGGTTCCTTTGCAGTTTTCCATGTGATTTTGCCAAATAGACCCCTGAACAAGCTGAATTCTGTCTCCCAAAAGTCCATAGTTGTGATCGTTCTGTTGTTTTGCTCAGTTTTCTCAGGATTTTAAATGCCAAAATCTCACAACCAGTGCAGACAAAGCTGACCTCAGCCTTCAACCCCCTGGCAAATTCTTCCTTATTTATGAGTAACAAATTATACATAGCATCTTCCCTGATTGGTTCATTGATCACCTGGGTTAGATCTACGTTCTAACCTCTGTCTAGGATGGAGCTGCTTTTTTTTTCTTTTCCTTAATTCCTTGTTAAAAATATATTAACCTCTAAATTAGAGGCAGTAAATAAACAGACAGATCAATAAATATTCAATCTGTGTCTCTGTTCAAGATTGAAATAGAAAGGATAATAGGATAATTCAGGTGGGAGAGGACCTCAAAAGGTCCTCTCTTGCAGGGTCAGGGTGAGCTATGGGGTCAGGGTGAGCTATGAGGCGAGACCACGTTACTAAGGGCTTTATCCAGTCTGGTCTTGAAAACTCTCAAAGATGGCAACTGCACACAACTTCTTTAGGTGATCAGATCCACTGCTTGACTGTCCTCATAGTGAATTTTTTTTTTCTTTTATCTAGTCTGAATCTATCTTGGTTTAACTTATGCCTATTGTTTCTCATCCTCTCACCCCTGTGAATAGCTTGGCTCCATCTTCTTGATAACTTCCTCATGGGTACCAGCAGACTGGTGTTAGGCTCCCCCAAAGCTTTCTCTTTTCCAGGCTGAATAAGCCCCATTCCCTCAACCTCTTACCATATGGCATGTACTTCCTCAACATTTTATGCCAGCAAGTTAACTGTTTCCAAGTCATTTTGCAGAATTCTGTGACATCAGGACCAAGCTCTCCTCACGTGTCATTCAGGGAACCTTTAGAACCTACTTAGAGGCTGGAAATCCCACTTTGGTAACAGACCACCTGGGACTCAGGCATTGCACTGATGAATGTGACAATGCCTAAAAAGCCTATGAGAACCTAAGCTGATGTATTTCATCTTTGGAATGGAATGGGGAGGAAAAAAGACAAAAAAAATAAGGCTAAGAAGCAGAGTACTCTAGCAAGATTTTCAGACATAAAGACCTAAGAAGATTAGGGAAGACATCCTTATAAAATAGTAAATATAGTAAAAATTTTAAGGGCTTTGTGTCTTTTGTCAATTTAAACTGTGTAGACGAGCTTCCTAATTTCTTGAAGATACAAGGTAGACAATTAAAGGCATTAATAGTATCAGAGGTATCATCTCATTGTAAAGAAAACTCCCACTCAGAGATAACTGTGTCCTGCTACCACCTAACATATATGTTAATTTCTGAATAGCTCTAGCAATTCCAGCTAGTAACAGTTTCGCCATAGGATAAATTTAGTATTTTCTTCTTATACATTCATACGTGCTTGTTGATTAACCCCTTTCCACCCCTGGGATTTTTTTCCCCTACTATATCTAACTGTGTCAAAAGTAATATACATCGTGGCATTATAAATTTCTGATGTTGTATTTTATCACGATAAGGAAATGTTATTTCATCCTTTGGACACAAGGAAAGTAAAATAATATATAACATATTTAAATGTCCATGACTGTGGTTCATTACTGCAATGACTGAAGCCAACCAAATAGTTTAAAAAATAATTTCTCATAGTATTACTTAAGTGGGATATAAATAATACAGATTTTTGAGCCATTTTTTAGCTCAGGGATGAGTTTCACAGATTTGTTAATTTATGTGAGCTGTATGACTAAGGACTTCTAAATTGTCTCCAGAGGCTTTTAGCAACACTACAAATGAGTGGAACTCTTTTCCTGCATGGGTTAGTTGTTGTTTTTTTTTAACTGGTAAATTTTGTAAATTGTTCGACTGGTTTTGATTGAACGTGATAGTGTATTACAATCTGTCTTTTGTTTGGACTCTTATATATTTACTTCTAAAATATATATATCTGTAGAGAAAGTACTTGGGGATATGCAACAAACCAAGTTTGTACTCACATACAAAGCAGGCTGGAAGAACAACTGATCAGGTAGCGCAAGCTGTCAAAGAGGTTTCAAGAATTCAATAGGTTGAATTGGTTAAGGATCATTTGATGAAGAGAAGAGAGACAATATATCCTCATAGAAAAAAAAAAAAAGATCTTAAATTTCAGAATTGAAATGAAAGGGCTGTTGAATAGTTTTATGCAGTTTGGAACGTGGAAGAAATTTGTACATCATCCAAATCCTGGGAATCCTGACCCAAATGCAACTGCTGTTTCTGGGCAGTCACCTGTTATTCAAAATAGGAAGTAGTTTGTTCCTATGATGGTCAATATTACCAGAAGAACCTAGAATTTTGGGGGTTTAGAACTGTTAATTGGTTTATTTTAAGTGATTATTTGTCAGAGGTTTTGAGACAGTGCTGCAGATCCAGTACCACATTTTCTTTGCAGAGATTGACACGTGGTTTACAAGACCCCTAAGAAAGTTTCACAAAGTCTGTTACTGTTTTTAGTAAATTTGCTTTTGTATATTATTATTAACCAGAATAAGTGAGGAATTCACCATCTAGTCCTGGTATTAAACGTGCCATAGAATAGAAACAGAAGATATGAATTCTTTACTCTGTTTCAAGCATTTGAGTAAGGCAAATGTCATATCTATAACTGAAAGCATTCTAAAAATATATAGCTCTTTACACAGAGACTTGTGTTAATGATAGCTCAAATCTAGAGCTGTTAGATGAAGGCATAACATCAAAGGAATCTGTGGTGGCAATTCTCACTTAGTTTAGAGCTGACTTTGCCATAAGAGCTAGATCCAGCAATAAACATGTGGAAATAATTATCCAGCTGAGCAACTAGGAAATATTTGCAAACTTCCAGGCAGATGAATCTTGCCCTAAAAACCACACTGGCCTTAATTTGTTGTACTACTTTTATTACCACTTTGCTTCTGAAAGGCAGTCATGTATCAAATTGTGATAGCTCTCTTGTTTTTTCTTGACCTTTCTTGGTCCAAGCTATGACCGCAATTTCTAGGATCCCAATACTGTGTCATCATGCTGCTCGTTTCCACTTTCAGATTGGTTCAAGGTGGACATGATGCCTTCCTGGGGAGGGGACACTCTGTAACTGAAATTCATTCTGTTGATTACAATACCTCTCCCAAGTGCATTTTCTGAAAGGGGAAGAGAGAATTTCCATGCTTGAGACAGCATTTTTTCTGAAGCTGGAAATTATCTAGCATCTGCTGAGCTTATAAATGGTCTGTTTAACAAGTATTGCTTTGTTAATGCTTTTAAAATAGTTGCACTTACCTTTCAGAAGTAATATTATATAGTCCTTTCAGACTTAAACATAGTATGAAAAAAATGGTATAATCTGAATAAAACTGTGAGGCTATGAAAGAACAAAAAAACCCAATAGTGTCAGCATCTAGTGTTCCCACCTTACACGTGTAGTTGTCTTAATACATATTATTTAAATCCACAACAATACTATTTGAAGTACCTTTTTTTCGTTTTCTAGTATCCTTTTCTCTGGTAAATATATGGAATGTTTCACTTTTAAATGGTTGACCAGTTCAGAGTTCCTTAAATCAGCAATTTAACTTAATGTACTTAAGAAAATTTGAAAATTGCAGTTTAATAATTAAAAAAATTGGGTCTCAGACCTGCAGACATGTATCCCTTTATTTACTCACATGAGCTACTCCACTTAATTTATCAGGATTACTCACAGCAATGATATTAAACATGACCATGGGGATGAATAGTGTGAATTCTCTGGACCCCTTCTGGTTCTATTTTCTAATGTTTCTTTTAAATCTCTGACCCTTTTAGCACCCTCATTCAGCAGCTTGCTCATCTGGGAAGTATATAAAGGAGACAAATCTTACTCGTTAAGAATTATATCATTGCTTTAAAATGAAAAAGGGGCAACATGGACATTTTATTATTACAATGTTTATCTTCAATTAGCAAAACCTTTAGTTAGCCATCACTAACTTATAAGTATGAAAATTAATTGGTGAAATTAGTCCTTAATATATCATTGTGTTTCTTCTCCAAAATTACAGATTTTTTTCCTTATTTGAGTTGCAGCTGCTTTAGAAACTGAAATACTATAAAGAACAAGTAAATGTAACTAGTTAAGAAATGCGAGGTATGAAATTTCATTTCTAACTGATATAAAGGGCCTTTTTCTCCTACAACATGCCATCCACAGACAAAGAATGAAAGCATATCCTATCCCAGGTGCTGCATATAAGCCATTTTACTAAGAGCATGCAATGCAGGTGATATAAATCTCATCAAAATTTAACATTGTAGAAAGTCTTAAAGAGTTTATAAATATTAATTCCCCCAAAATTGATTTTAATTTATCTTCATACACATGTGTAGTTACTTCTAGTGTTGCAATGATCGCCATATATTCTGGACACTCTGATTTTCATAGTAATGAAGTTAGAATGCACATGTACTTTGCTTGTCTGTGTTGAAGCTGATGAAACTTTGCCTCAGTGTCTCTATTTGGTCTTAAGTGTTACTTAAAGCTGTTAAGCCTAGAGAGGCCAGGGTCACAGTTTCTGAGAGCAAGAAACTATGCACGCAACAGTTCAACAAATAATGGAATAGTTCATGTCAGTATGATCCAGTCAAAAACCCAATGCCACTGATAACAACCTACTTAAGAATCCTGGTTTCAGAATTCAGGGGAGATCATGGGAAACACCTGGAGGCACAAGGGGATCGCATTTGTGGACACCCAAGAGAAGATGGTCTCACCCAAGTCTTGCTGACTCTGAGGATACCCTTAAAGCAGGCCAATGTACATGTCAAGGGTATCAAGATAACCTCAAACTCTGTCCTGACATTGCTGACATGTGACCAACTCCTGGAAAACCCTTTTATAATTACACCCTGGTGCAAAATATGCTAGAAAAAGCTACGAGAACAACTGCAAGATCTACAAACGATCATGTATTTTTCTCCTTGTAACTGTTTCACCTATTAGATGAAGGCTGTCATCTCCCTCTTCAGCATTGTCTTCTGCAAGCTAGGGAGTCCCAGCTTGTTTAACCTTTCCTGATCATATATACTACACTTTAGATTCCTTCCATTTTTATCCAAACTTCCATCCAAACTTAATTGCTTTACATCTTTCTTGAAAATGAAGCTTTTGTAATAGGATGCAGTACTACGGCCTTACCTTACTTTGTACTACGTAGCAGAGTTACTTAATATGTCTGTTTATACTTCCCAGAGTGACGTTTATCTCTTTTCACAGTATCCTGACATTGTTGTGTCACAGTCATCTCATCATCCTCCATGGTGTCTTTTTTTTTTTTTTTTTTGCATAATTGCTGGAGAGCCATTGCCAATCTTCATGCTGTTTATTATTCTTGTATAGCATTACTTTTCACCACCTTCTTCTGAATTTCATTTATTTCATATATTTTTTTAGGTAATTTTGTAATTTTTCTTCCTTTCAAAAGCTTCAGTGAAATCAAAGTAAGCAAAATTTGTAGCTTTTCCTCTGTCCAAGTAGAGCAAGAAGTAGTGGACCTCTGCAGAGGAGATTCTGATTAGATATTCAGGAAAGATTTAAACTGCTAAGAACAGCAGAAGAGTGGGATAGAGTGGGTGTGAAATCTTCATTGCTAAAGGTCTTTCAGATCAGGATCGACAGGCATCTGTCAGGAGTGACATAAGTACAAGTACTAAAGTACTTTATTCCGGTAATGGAATAGATGAGGCTCCTTCCTATGATTCTCTGCACAGAGGAAACCAGGAATTGTTTTCAACCACACGAGGCTGCAGAATAATTTTACCACAGAGTAAGGAACTCTGAATTAAAGAACAAAAGCTGCATTTTAATCACATTTGTCTACATGGGGCCTTCAAAGCTAATTTGTAAGGATTTCCAAGGAATCTGAGGCATCAGGTGTTTGGAAATTTACATGTATGTATACAGAAGCTACTGTTTGAATGGCTTTAAAACATTTTTATACAAAGGCAAATCATCAAAATTTAACTTTCATTAAAGGTGATTTTGAGATGCTGTTGACTAATTTTAATTTGATATTTAAAAGAATTTAAGTTCAAAATTTTGCTTCCAGTTCTAGAGAAAGGCATTACACATATCTTTGCGTGTGTTTTCTCTTTCAAACTTCACTTTAGAGTCTAAGTTTGCATTTGAGCAGAAGTGGCAGAAAGTTCAAGGTCTGTTGATACAAACATAAATTTTCATAGTGATGTTCTCTGGGGAACAAGAGTAAAATAAGCTTAACACTTCACATGGTAACTACCATGCATCAACTAAGATGTGAGTCAAATTCAGCAGGTTGGGTGGGAGGAGAAACCAGTCTGTCTTCTACAGTTGGTAGTGCCTCAAGTGCTCGAGTCCATTATTATTCTCTCATTTCTGCAAAATAGCCTCACACTTTTGCAAACAACAATACAGAACTTGCAAACCTAATGCAAGCAAAGTTCCCCCAGGGGATCAAGAAGTCAATCTGTATTTCGTAATCACTCATTTCTCCTGCAGTCTTCCTTTTATTCTAGTAAAAAGGATCCTTTTACAAGATTAGTTCTTGCAACAATATGAAATGTGCAACTGCAAGCAAGAAATGTCATAAGAGTAACCGTCATTTTAAAGGTATTATGTTTTAGCTAGTTTGGTAATGATATAATAACAGCATAAATTATACTTATATGTTATAAATTATTTTAAATACCTATGCAGAAATAAACTGCATTCTTCGCTTGTTTTTCCTGGGACCTCACATGTGCAGAGATTCTTCCCTGTAAGCTCTGGAGCAAAGAAAGTATACCGTTGACCAAAGGATGCAAATCCATAATGCTTGGGAAAGCATATTTATTTCAAAACTGCCGTTTTCTTTACCAACTACTGTAAGAAAGTAAAATTCAATACTCAAATCTGAAGTAGTAGGTACAAAATGGGATCTTTTACATCTTCAAATTTATGTTTAAAGATAGTTTCCTTTTGCTTAAAAATAATTGATTTCCAAACATATGATTGAGATCAGCCAGAAGAATTGCGTGCAGCATTGCTATAGAAGAGCAAAACTGCAAGACTGTAAAACTGGACTGGAAATAGATTAACACACAGAGGGACACAAGCTTCTAAAATGAACCTGACAGTTTTGAAATTAGTTTCTCCTCAGGTTACTGGAGATCTCAGTGCAACTACCCTAGTTGTATGTAAATCCTTAGGCCATTTTCTTAAAAGAGGTGTAATGTTGTTGCACAACGTACATTACAAATACGTGTACATTTATATGAGCAATTTAGTATGCAACCCGGGAACGCTTATTTTAGTTCTGAAGCTAAACTCTAAACAAGTTTGAATGCTGCTTTTTCCAATTGCAGATAGTATTTGTAAGTTGTGCTTTAAAAGCCACATTTGCCAATCAAATGGAGCGCTGCTGTGCATGTAATCTGATGTAGCCCTTCTTGGGGACCAGTATTAAGCTGAACTGAACAAATGGGTTTGTGTATTAGCAAGACCAAAAAATCATCCTCCTCTTCCCCTTCCCCCGCCCCACCAATATTCTGCCTATGAAACAGCTGCGGGGTCAGCTCACAGACATAGTCTCAGCTCAGCTGTTATCTTACATGGGAGAGGTTAACCTAAAAACGAGAAGATAAAACTATCACAAGGAGATCTAACAGGAGAGCAATGGTGTACAATAAATGACATCTTAGATATGGTCAAGGAAACGTAAGTAAGCAAAACGACTCTGCAGCAGAGTAGTGTCTGCTGAGTAAAAGAGGGTTGAGAGCAACAAGAAATGCAATAAGGAAGATGTAAGAGATACTTTGAATTTGTGACTTGACTGAGTAGCAAATACAGATATTTAAAAGTCTTCTCACAACTTTAATTTCTAAATCCTCCAAATATCTGTGTCATTACACAACATCAAGAGATTAACAGCTGCCATGTGATGACTGTTGGTAAAAGTACCATACAGGAGCATGAATTAAAAAAAAAAATAATCTCAGTTATCTTAAAATAATAGATTATCTGTTCTTATAAAACAATGTTAATCCAGCAAAAGAAGGAGTTAAAACTCCAGCAAATAAATAAGTTAAGCTTGAAAAACAACAGTGTTTAGAACTAAGGTCATACCACCATTAAATTCATTTTGTAATTGATGCCCACTCTAAAAGATTCATAAAGTAAAAGAAAATGAGTAATGATTAGAAAATTTTATTTAATTTGATCTCCTTTATTTGACTACAAAAACAAACTTTAGTGCACATAGTCATAACTCAATGATACCATTAAGGACAAATGACAACTAGGATGTGTGTTTCAGGGGAGTTTTGACATTTGTAGTTCCTTCTGCCCCAGAACAGAAAGGACACAAACACAAAATGAAGTTACTCTGACAACTGCATGCAATTCTGACACCTCTTCACATTTATCTACTTAGTGGCATTCGGGAGTACAGGGCTCCACAAGAGTGGTGTTTTATTGTTGGCAGACTGTGTTGGGAGGAGCACGACAGCTCTAATGCCGTCTCATCCATAGCATGTACACAGAGCACTCTTCCCTTCCAAACCAGTTCCCCATTTCTTTTCAAAGGGAGGCAGTTGCAGTGCTTGAAAACAGAGCCAAGGAGCAACTGCTCATTTAAACAGCAAGAACCATCACAGAATTTCTTCCCATAGTGCCCACTTCTGGGCACTATTTTACTTTGACATGATCTATTTCTCCCCTTGCATTTCCTTTACATTAGGTTTTGGCTGTGAATCAGTCACATTCCTTCAATGCATATTCCCTATGTTGAATCTATTAAGAAAGCTTATGTTTCCCTTTTAATAGCACTCTGCTGCTGGCTCCAACATCATGTAGAGTGGGATGTGCAACTTCTACTGAACTTTCAAAAGTGTGGTATGTGCATGACATTGCTGTTGTCCTTGTGGATATCTTTTGCATTCCAGCTTCCTGCTGCGTGGTTCTTCTTTTGATTCACTGCAACAGATAGCGCTATGCTCCCTCCGCCTTTTTTCAATAATCACAGGTAAGCATAAGTTAGAGAACACATTTTAGTTCTATGAACTAAGAGGTGGGAAAAAAATGAATAACTTATCAACTTTCTCATGCTGCTAGTTTGAAAAAACCATCACCATTGGATTCCTGAGGACAAATCCAGGCTCATCAGATCATCAACTCCAAAGAATATGTTATAGGATGCTTAGAAAAGGAGTATTGAACCAGCAATGAGGCACAGTCAACATGGGAGATGCTTAGAAAAGGAGTATTGAACCAACCACCAGCAATGAGGCACAGTCAACATGGGTTCACACAGGGAAAGTCCTGTTTAACTAATTTGATATCCTCCTATGATAAGGTCACCTGGCAAATGGATGAAGGGAAGGCAGCGGATGTAGTTTTTCTGGGTTTTAGTAAGGCTTTCAATACTGTCCCTCAAAGCATCCTTCTGGACAAGTTGCCCAGCTGTGGGATGACCAGGTTCATGGTACACTGGGTGAAGAACTGGCAGAAGAGCTCAAATGGTTGTAGTGAGTGGGACTATGTCTGGCTGGTCACCAGTGGTGTTCCTCAGGGTTCGATTCCAGGGCCACTTCTGTTCA
Organism: Charadrius vociferus; assembly: GCF_000708025.1. Classification (NCBI taxonomy): domain Eukaryota; kingdom Metazoa; phylum Chordata; class Aves; order Charadriiformes; family Charadriidae; genus Charadrius; species Charadrius vociferus. The sequence goes on from NW_009648061.1 coordinate 5,220,501, forward strand.
ACGTATTTATCATCAATGTGGATGCAGGACTTGAATGCACCATTAGCAGGTTTGCTGATGATACCAAACTGGGAGGTGGTTTTGACTCTCTTGAGGCACAAGAGGCTTTGCAGAGGGATCTAGATAGATTGGAGCATTGGGCTATGATTGACGGGGTGAAATTTAACAAGTCAAAATGTCAGATTCTGCTCCTAGAAGAGAATAAAGCCAGGCACAAGTATGAATTGGGATAGGAGTGGCTGGAGAGCAGCCCTGCAGAAAGGGATCTGGGGGTGCTGGTGGGCTGCAGGCTCAAAGTGAGTCAGAAGTGTGCCCTGGCAGGCAAGAGGGCAAACTCCATCCTGGGGTGCATCACACACAGCATAACCAGCCGGTCAAAAGAGGGGATTATCCCAATGTATTCGGTGTTGGTGTGGCCTCACCTCAAGTACTGTGTGCAGTTCTGGGCCCCACAATTTAAGAAGGATGTGAAGGTCCTTGAATGTGTCTAGAGGAGGGCAACAAAGCTGGTGAAAGGGCTGGAAGGAATGTGCTGTGAGGAGTGGAAAAGGATTTGGAGTTTGTCTAGTCTGGAGAAAAGGAGGCAAAGGGGCGACCTCATTGCTTTCTACAGCTTCTTCAGGAGGGGACGTGGAGAGGGAGGTGCTGATCTCTTCTCCTTGGTACCCAGTGACAGGATGTGTAGGAACAGTTCAAAGCTGCGCCAGGGGAGGTTCAGACTGGATGTTGGGAAACGTTTCCTTACCAAGACGGTGGTCAAACACTGGAACAGGCTTCCTAGAGAGATGATGGATGCCCCAAGTCTGTCAGTGGTTAAGAGGCATTTGGACAATGCCCTTAAGAACATGCTTTAACTTGATCAGCCCTGAACTGGTCAGGCAGTAGGACTAGATGATTGTTGTAGGTCCCTCCCAACTGAAGCAGTCTCTTCTCTTCTCTTCTCTTCTCTTCTCTTCTCTTCTCTTCTCTTCTCTTCTCTTCTCTTCTCTTCTCTTCTCTTCTCTTCTCTTCTCTTCTCTTCTCTTCTCTTCTCTTCTCTTCTCTTCTCTTCTCTTCTCTTCTCTTCTCTTCTCTTCTCTTCTCTTCTCTTCTCTTCTCTTCTCTTCTCTTCTCTTCTCTTCTCTTCTCTTCACACCATCATTTCAAGACAGGTAATTACTGAGGACCTTAACTGCATCTAGCTGCAGGTAGTGAACCACAAAGTTAGTTTGCTTGGATGCTTCTACCAAGACTGTTTTTCAACCTAGAAGTAGATATTGAATAGGTTGGTTAGAGCAGAGGCATGTGTCTTGCTCCAGATTCATCCTTGCTTTTTTGATTGCCTGTTCCTGCCCCACAGCACTTATACAAAATACAGAAGTCATATCAGAAAAATCTTGACTTAAGATGGCTAAGCCATCTCGTGGACAAGGAAGAACAACTAGTTTCATAACGAAAGATTAAATCTGTCTGGATGGTGTAGCAGAGCAGACATTGGCTATAAAAAGCTAACATGTTTTACTTATTAGAGAGAATCTCTTTGTACAGGAACACAGGGCAGACTGTAAATCCCTGAGGTGTGAAAGGTAGAAAAGCCAACAGCTAGCTAACTGCATGGGATAAGAAAAATTCTCCTATCTAATCTCACTGTGAGTAGCTTCCTTTTGTTTTCATCCCTCTTCTCTTCACTGATACTGTGAGACGTTTCAAGCTATGATGTTTACTTTGATGTATGCAGAAATCAGAGCACTCTGGAGGTGGTGAATGACTTTTCTTTGTTTGTCTTACTGTACTTTGGCTGAAGAATGATTTTAGCTGTGTAATAGAAAGGTATTCCTCACAGAAAAGTGTAGTGATTATACAGATCTGGACACTGCAAAATCCTTTTTTCTGAAATTCAGCAAGCATTTTCCAGCAGAAGATGGTCTTGCCAGGTGGGGAGCTAGTGTCACAGATGTCCCTGAGGGAGAATATCCATCCTTGGGATCCCAGAGATCCCCACCCCTGCTCAAAAAACGTATTTCCCAAAAAGCTGAGTGTAACCCATACTCCAGCAAATTCAGTCTTTAATTGAGCTGTGCTCTATAGCTGGAATAAATATGGTAAACATCAATGCTCGGTTAATAAGTGCTATGGATATGAAATCTCAAAATTTTGTTAGAAGAGAACATAAGTGAGACTGTCACACATAGACTGAGCAGTACTTATTAGAAAAAACTATTAGTATACTATTTAAAGGTTCCTCTAGTCTGTAGGCTCTTCCTTTTGTTTCAGGTTTTGCTGGGTGGTATGGCTTGCTATAAAGTACTGCCTGAACACGTGCTTACTCCCAAACTAATTTTGAAATTCCATTGAAGAATCTTAGTAGCAAGGGTTGGTGAAACCATTTTTAAGACATTCATTTTACTGATTTTTAGGGGAAAATAGATCTATACCGGTGTTCTGAATGTTCATTAGCTAGTTGGGATGAATTAAACAGCTGTGAAAGACTGCTAAATTAAATGCATTCAAGTAAAAGGAAGTATTACTCACAGGCTCCAAGCATCTGCCTTAGATGAAATAGGCATCAGATAATGGAAGTAGCAGAGCCTTGTTCCACTGCAAAAAGAAATTGTCTTAAGTCTTCACATTCAAGAGGTGAAATCAATGTACTGGACTGGTTACAGTTAAATAATTGACACCCCATAGGACAAACAGATGAGATAATGCTGAACAAATAGGGACAGCCTAATAAATGACTGAATTGTATGCAGCAGTGTGAAGGGGATGTTTTAATGGATCTGGACAGGGGTTTTGTTTCAGGCAGTGAATGATGAAGATCTATTAGAACTGTGAAGAGACAGCATAATATAGAGCATATATTTTCCTTGTCTTTAGAGAAATTATTATTTTATTCAGATAGGAATAAATAAATAAGAAATGGGGAAAATACATGCCTCTAAAAATGTACTGAGTTATACCATGCATAAGCAGAAGTCAATTAAAAGTTGCAGAAATGATACAAATATTAAATACCAAAATTATACAGAGCTTTTCTACACCTTTTCTCAAATGTCAAAAAAAGGTACTTAAGGAAAATATAGAGTAAAAATCTTTAAAGAAGAGGTTCTTATTAATCTCAAACTAAAGGCCTTTATTCTTATTGGGCACAGCCCTGTCACTGCATTACAATCTGTGGAGTGGTGTATCATGGACTCCTATTCAAAGAACCTCATTCTGCATCCAGGTTTTTCCTAATGTCAGTGTCAAAATACAGTTTGTGTCTTCTCCTCTTATTCTTGCAGAATTTTAAATTCAGAAAAAAAGTAGTTCCCTATTCCTGTCACTTCCTCCCCTCCCAATTTTTTTCCCCTCTGCAAGTACCTAAAAAAGTAACACACGAAAAATAAAAATGCTCATTATGCACTATTATTCTCAACTCCATGTGCCTGGTTAATCTTTGAAGGGTGATGACATAAAGAAAGTAATATTTCTCTTTCTGTTTAAATGCCAGATGTTTATTTCTTTGATTGATTATTTTCTTCCTTACATAGAGGTTGAGGGAACGTGGGAAATTAAGGACTTTTGCCAATTAGTTTCACAACATTGGGAAACACCATGATGGTAGAATATTGATTTTTATTTATATACTTTGAGTTTCATGTTTTATAGGTGTGAGTGTTTGAAAGGAATAGCATATATTTGTTTTCTGAAAAGATAAGAGTGTTCTCCTAAAACCTCTCAAAGACTACTAGAATGGCTGAAAAATTTTGCTGATTTTTCTTTTGTGTTTTATTCTCTTCAGAGGGAGAAAAAAACTTGTTCCTTTGTCACATATGCTAAAATAGGTGTCAAATTCAAAGCAGCATCACTGCTTCTGGTCACCTACAGAACGCCATATAATGTTTTGATCGGAATATTAAAGCTTCCAAACAGGTATTTTATACCTTTTCCTTCTTCCTTGTAAATTAGTTTTATCAGCACGAAAATTAAGAGCAATATGTTTACCCAGAATCTGAATGTGTGCGCTGTGGTTATGAATGTATTTTGATGAAGGATCTTAATGCAAGTTAAGCATTCAGTCATAAGTTAAAGCTGGTAGTGCCTACAGTCTGTGTACAAGGCATACTGACTAAGTGTTCTGGTTTTGTTTACTCAATATTTAGAGAAAACAGACCTCACTATGCAGTTAGCAAACTGTACGAAGCAGAAAAGGAAATACTATGAGCTGTGCCATTCCCTCTTTCCAAAAGCTTCAGTTCTTGTATCGCTTTCTATCTCATCTAGAAAGAATGATTTGTAATGCACAGAACTCAAGTGTCATAAGCAGCAGTGAAGATATTCCTTTTCCTACCACAACACGCTGGAAAAGCAGAAGTGAAATATCCCAGAATTGGTGAACCAGAAGAGTAAAAGCACAATGTCTGCAAACCATGAGAAAGGAGGTGACTGAATTGGGGCTACTCTGGGATTTCACTCCCATGGCTATTTTCATTCATTTACTTCTGCTGGTTTGGACAGGATCACACCCTTCCCTAAGGTTTCCACAGATAAATTCCAGATGTATTCAAGACTAAGAGTCAGCAATCAAATGGGCTTAGATGATCTCACACAGTCGAGCAATTCAGACTCCCATTGTTTTCACAAGGAGCTCTGGGCACATATGCTGCCCATTTCCCAAATATTACTAACATTTTGCAGAAAAATGCTGAAACCATGGCAAACTCTTGCTGCTGACACTGACTCCAACAGACAGTTTATGTGATATACGGGCAGCTGCAAAACTGGTACTTGTTTAAGCTGACTGCCTCAAGGGAAAGTTGTGAAGCGAGGATGAAACAAGAATAGGAGTAGAAAGCAGTATAAGGCTTATGAAAAAGGTCAGCTACCTTCAGCTCTGAATAAATCTGCCACACCTATAGGTCTCTACCGATGTACAACCTGTGTAAGTTACAAACTCTCAACTCCTTGTTGCCTCTCTCCCAGCCCTGGCAGCTCTGGGATCCCTCTGGAGCAGCCCAAGCCACTCTGGATTCAGGATAATCTGCAGCAGGCTCTCCTCAGCCAGCCGCCTCTTGTGAAAGATGCTAGCAAATAAAACAGATACTGTTGTCACAACCTAAAACTTACGCCGCCTGTAGGAGATGAATTTTGGTTGAGAAATGCGCAACAGCAGCTGATAAAGTGCATACAAGATCATTACTGACTGGATTTTTCTATTATATGTTTCAAATGCTCAAACAACTGCTCTGAGAGAAATATATCTAGCTTTCGATCCTCTCGTTCTGAGACATAATAAAGTCTTGCCACATTTTAAACTGCCTTTTTCTTATGTTTTGCTGTCCTTCCAATGCTGGTGCCCCTTCATTCATGCAAAAGCAGCCTGCGTTTCACATTAGTCTTTCCACAGTCTGGCTCTTACTCTGAAATTTTCAGATCTCTGTGGAAAATGTACAAAAAAGTTTGCAGTAAGTTGTCAATGCTTCCCCCTAACTTTTATTTTTCAAGAGAACTTCTTAACTGCTTCACTGTCTAATCATTCACTAATTTTGCCTCAGTGGCCACTTTGCTGGGAACGTTTAAAATAACTGTAGGCATCTACATTTTCTATGATATAATTTGACTCTGTTTTCTTTTAAAAATGCTCTGAGCGTTTATTATACCACTCTGGCTCAGGCTGCTCTGAGTCATGTTCTGCCACTGGCAGTTCAGTCTTCAAGCTGGCCATCACAGTCTCCCAGTCTGGGATTTGAGACCATTAATAAAAATGTTTGAAGGAATAACTATCTGTGAAATATTATTGACACAGATACAAGTAAACCTGTGTTAATAATATTATCACTTTTAATTATAGGAACATTAAAGCTGTAAAATAATTGTAAAAGTCATAACCATTATATTACAGTTATATAATTATATGCAGTATATTATAATTATATACAGTAATAGTAAAGATCACATTCATTATACAAGCAATTAAACCGTGATCTAAAGAACCACAATGCTTGTGACAGCAATATGACCTTCAATATTTCCTGGGTTTGCTGTGGTAATGCTCCATTGTTAAAAAATGTTTGATTGCATGTTTTGTATCTTAGTATGTTCTGTTTAAGCTGCCTCAGCCATGAAGCACATGCATTTTGACTCCTTCTTTCTGTATATGTCATCCTACTTTCAAATGTCCCACTTGGTGGCAGGCCAATCTTTTTTTCAAAGGCTATGACAGACAGTAACCAGCGAGATAGATTTGCCCCTTCCACCCAAGATGAGTGATATGTAATTCCAGAATTGCCTTCATTAGGGTATAGAAATGCTTCTGAACTAGCCAGCTAATACAGAATTATTTTTTTTTCATCTTCCCAGGGGAGATTTTTACTCTGAGGCAGACAACACCGCATGGAATTTAGTATTTTTCACTCCGCACCTTTTCCGTAGTTATTAAAAGCTTTATTCTGCAGAGTCTCAGTGGTGGTAATACAATAACAATACCCTAGCCTTAGGTCTATATAAGACCTAAGATTCTGGGTTTTGCTATATTTCCCTCTCAGTGATATTCTGCCTCTTTAATTAAAATTCTTCACCAACTAATGGCTTATATTCAGTAACAAAATGAGAAAAGTTCTGGAAATACTTGTATTAAAGCAGGCTACCCATGTGATAAAATATTCAAAAAGCCCATAGGCACCTATGCTTTTACTGCCCGCCCACACTGTCAAATAGCCCCAAATGCACTGACCCAGGATGATTTACACACCTGACCTCTACAAGACACCATAGCTCAGCATCTGCATCCAGCAAGCATCCCAAGCCCTGTGCAGGCTCTGGACACAAGGAAGGGGAACCAGATGTGTCACCTTGGCAGTCTTCCTTTGTTGGCCAAGGTCAGACAGACTTATTACCAACCTCTGCAGCCTCAGGCACGAGCTGACTGCTATCACCTGTCTCCCTAACTTCTCTCTCTGCCAGTCAAAGTTTCTCTTTGTGTACTTGATGATCAACAGGGCTGAACACCATCTCAAGCAAGCTATGCCTTTGGTGTGTTTGTTAAAGGCTAATTTACAGCCAAAGGCTATACACACTGCAGGAATCAGGCATGACTCAACCTCAGAAGGTCCCTCAGAAAAGCAGGGAAACATTTTTCTCAGCTAGAGGAACAGACACTTCATTGTGTGGCTATGACTGAGAAAGGCCGAGCTCAGGGAAGAAAAAGGAAGGAGCAATTAGAAAATAGGCAAGTAGTTCACCCAACAAATCAATTAAAACAATTATTCACTCACTCAAAGCCTTACCCCTTTTTGGACACAATACAGTAATTAATTGTCTTTACTAACTACATCTCATTCTCCCAGAAACCATTAAGACATTTTGAGCCCATACCTAGAGTTTTCCATTAAGGGACATGTTAATAAGTTCACGCGCGTAGTTGTCTAGATTATGGCATTAAAAAATTCTCATTTTAAAAAGAAATGGTTCTGGATTAAATTACTGCATTTCTTTTCAGTCATCCTGTATTTCTACACCACCTTAGCTTTTTCTCCCTCTTGTCTATGCTTTCAATTTCCAAATAAGTTCAGGCAGGCTCAGAATTTAGAAATACTTTTCACTGTTGTCTGTATCAGCTTTTTACCACGATGCATTCTTTTTTGTTGCTTTTTCCTCAGTTTTCTATCCTCACCCAGGGTTATGTGTTTGGTTTTTTTCTAATCCATAGGAAACCAAGCATTGTATCTTTGCTTTTTTTACTTTCTTCCTGTGAATTAAAAAGTATCAAGACATGTTTTCTTGTGTCTTCTCTCTCTCCAGGAAGTTTATGGCTTCAGGTCCCTCCTAAGTAACTATTAGAGTATTTAATTATTACAGTCAGCTAGTCTGGAATTCTGTGGTCTCCTCAGCAGCCTATCTTACTGATTTGAGTACAGGTTGCCCTTACAATAGTGTCCTCAAAGCCCCCTTTATGGTGGTGTGGTTTTGGGTTTTTTTCTCTACCTCTACCTTCACATCTCTAAAGGCACAGGAAACTCCAGGTTCTGTCTATTTTCATGAGCAGGGCTGATTTATAACCTGTCACCACAGCCAAGTTTGTTAAAAATCTGTGCTTATACAGTAGATTTAAAGGAAATAGCAATGAAAGATCATTGGCGGTATCAGAATTTGGATAAATAGTCTTAGGTGCCATAAAATAAAGCTCTTCTTACCATGCTAAAGATGAAAGAATACTTCGTCTCCTTTGAAAATTCTGCTTTCTGTCATGGATTATTATCTTGGTTTTGATAAGCTACACTGCCCACTTCATTACACTAAATTACCACAATGTTCCATCAAGGGAGGTATTAAATTACTACCTGTGAATCAGCCAAAACTCAAGCAACCATTCTTTTGATAGAGCTGAGCAAACAGAACAAGAAACAGTCTAATTTCCTTATCTCATATTCATCAGTATTGGAAGTTAACTCAAATCTTCATGAGACTGGGGAGGGGAAGAGTGCTAGGAAAAAACCCACATTTGTTGAGGAGTGGTAATGAAGCTGGCTGATATTGCAAGAAGGGTCTCTGCCATCATTAAAAGTTACTGGAAATTGGAGAGGAGGAAAGGCAAGATGCTTCTTGATGAATGGTAAAAAGCAAGTGTCATACCTATCTTCAGGAAGGGCAAGAAGTTTCTCCTCATATGACATGTGCTTGCAGCCCTCCAAGCATTTTGATTACCCTCCACTGGACTTGCACCGGGATAGCCATGTATTTCTTATACTGGGAAGCCCACAAGCAGCCTCAGCAGTCCAGCTGTGAACTCCCTAGTGCTAAACAGAGGGGAGCGCTAAACCTCCCTTGTGCTACCACAGCTGGCTAAGCTGTTGGCTGCCTTTGCTGCAGAAGCGTACAGCTCACCATGTTTACTTAAAGTCTTTGTTGTACACCAGGATTCCCTGCTCCTTTTCTGCAAAGCTGCTTTCTAGCCAGTTGGTGCCCAGCCTGTATTGCTGTACGGAGTTATTCCATCTCACGTGTGAGACTTCTGAAGTAGCACAGTGCTAAGCACTGACCTCCTTATAAAAATCCTACGAAAACAGTCATAAGGCTTCACCATCTGTTGAAACATTCCAAGGGACAAACAGCTGACAGATATTCACCACAGGAGAGAATAGAAGTAGCCCAATACTTTTAAAGATGACCATTGGGTAGAGGAATCAGCAAGGAGCATGATGTCGGTTTTCTGAATCTTAACAGATCCAGTCTGAACTAAAGCCAGATTTTGAAGCCACTCATACAGTTAGGTTATATTCCTTGTTGTGCTGTCTTTCATGTTTGATTGTTGAAATGGCTGGCTAGTTTACATGTAAGAGGAATCTCCACAATACCATTTTTTTTGTCATTGGTTGGTGAGATAACTCCAGAAAAGTTTCAATTATTGTTGATAGTAGAAGAGCATGAAGGCTTATGTTGGGTCAGAGACTAGTTTGCTATAACAGAATAAGAAAGAAATGTTACATGCAAAAGGGTTCTCCGTCTTCCAAATCAATCCCATTCTCCTTCCACCTTTTTTAAAGAAACTTGTATATAATTTCTAATTTGATCAAGAAAGGCTTGATAACATAATCAAGCATACAGGGAAATAACTACAGTTATAGACACTCCAACTGACTTAATATACCCAGTTACAGATGAATCTAATTCAAAACATATGGGCTGGGAGCTACAAGAGGATGAATGGCTAAAGCATACAATGTTATAAAATGTAAATTACAATTCCGTAAGGAAGGCTAAAGCTACAATTAGCATAAGAGACAGTACAAACACGACAAAAGAGCATGGAGTAGAGTTCTAATTAATAGGAGAAAGAGCAGTACAATCACAGACTAAGATCTGTCTGTCTCTGTTTCAGCCTCTGGTTTGCACTGGAGTCTTGCGCTTGTTAATTAAATATTGATAATCTACTCTTTTTTTCCAATTAAATAATAATCTTGTCTGTCCTAAGCTGAAAGGTCATTTATCTAAGGAATCTTACTGCAAATTCAATCCTTTCATCTCATGTCTTTTATTTGAAACAGCTCTCCTTTCCATGACAGCAAGTATTGAAAGCCAAAATTGACTGACATTTCAACTTGTCAAGATATTCAAGAGTATACCAGACATTATATTGTTATATGGAGGGTGTTTCATGACTGAAGAAGCTTGGGGAAATGGTGTTTTGTAGTTAACGTATCTCTACGCTATTTCTTCAAACAAACAAATGAATGCATTTCTCATAATTTATGTTCGTGCTGCCTAATACAACAACAATGTGGAACACTTTAAATTATATGAAGTTTTTTAGTGCTTCTGCTGCATTTCCACATCTGACACAAATTTAAGCTTTACAACAAACTAATCCTACTTCCCAAAGGAAGCAAAATTGAGTCTGTTTTTTCTTTCGTTTTTAGATATGTTCTATAGCATTTCTACAATCTTTGAATATTTGATGGCAAAGTCTTAAAAAACTACCTTGTAGAAATCTAATTTGAACCTGTCTGCTCCATTTAATGACAAAATGTAGAATTTGGATTTTGTTCTGTTGACAAATTAGCCTGATGCAGAATCCCAGTGGAAAAATATTTGTTTGGTATGCACAAATACCATACATTTCATGTTCGAAAGACACACAATAAAGAAATATTCTTGCTCACGTTTCCCAGTGGACTTTGTGCAGATGGTAATTCGAGAAACCTTGCTATGAGATGGCAAGTGAACTGCTCAAAAAGGAATATATTAAAGGAAGATGGTCTTTGTGACATGGTACAGGGCTCTTTAAATACAGAACAGTCCAGTACAGTGAAGAGTTAAATACTTTTCTAAAAAGCGTTTAGAACCTTGTCTTGTTTCATTAATTCTTGAAGTTCTCCATTTGACTGTAACAGTATTAAAAGCTGATAGCAAATATCTGTAAATGTTTGTAAATATGCCTCCTTCAAGTAGGGATTTCATATTTTCCGGTATCAATGATTCTTTTTTTTTTCCCCTCTGGATTTTCGAAGAGTTTTTAGGTGCATCCTTGCCTTGCCTTGCCTTGCCTTGCCTTGCCTTGCCTTGCCTTGCCTTGCCTTCCCTTCCCTTCCCTTCCCTTCCCTTCCCTTCCCTTCCCTTCCCTTCCCTTTCTTTCCCTTCTCCCTCCCCTTCCCCTTTCCCTTTTCTCTTTTAGGTGCATTTTTCCAGGTCCCTCAGACAGAGGACAGTCTTTATGACCGAGTCCTAATAGACCTACATCTTTCCTTGGGGCAGTTCAGATGTGACACTGTGTCTGGATGCTGTCCAGCTCCAATAGGACTGGCTGTGCCTGATTTAATACCCCAGCCCAGAGCAATACTTGCTCAGAGTGCTTTTTGATAGCACACAGAGCAAGCTTGGGACTGCTTGCAGCCAGTCTTGCAAAGACACTCCTTAGCTTGCCAGCGGGACATGAGCAAGATGCTGCTGATGCTGCTGTCGGGAAGATGCGGGTTTTTGGTCTGCAGCCGGAAT
>NW_009648061.1:5232081-5295346 GCF_000708025.1 Charadrius vociferus
CCTGTAAGCAGCAACTCGCCAGAAACTTGCTGGCCATTACCACCAGTCCCACTAAGGGAAGTAGAGGTGCTGTGTTTAAAAGCCTCAGGCCTTTCCTCATTATCTGATTGTTTCCTGAGCAGGAATAATTTCTCTGTCATCTCTGGCAAATTAAACTTAAAAAAAAAAAAAAAAATCCAAGCAAGCTACTCCCTGAGATTTATTTCCTCTGTGTCAACCAGCAGCCTGTTTTCTTGCATGTCAGACCAGTGCCCATGAGCAACCTGACCTCATACAGCACAGTTAAGATAGATTTTTAAGTAACTTGAGAAAAAGGGATGGGCAATGTATCATTTCTTTTGCAAATGTATGAGATGTGGAAGTGGGAATGCCAAAGCATTTTAACATTAAGTCTTGATTCTAACTGGTTTTCATGACTCATTCAGTTGGTGAGTAAGCAACAAGATTGTGCCAGAAAAGGAAAATATGAACAGCTTATTTAAATTAACATACGTTTAGTCAGGAAACTGTTTCCTGTTCTGATTGCAGGTAGGGGTGAGCTAACTTTGTACTGCCATAAATAAGCTTAAAAGCAAAGAAACTAAAAGTGTGGATGAAGTAGTGTAAGTATCATAACACTTCTGCCTGGTAATGCATGCCTAGAGCTTCTGCCAGGTAGTGCCACATCTACGTGCCACGTGACATACTATGTTATGCACCATGCCAAGGTTAAACAACCCTGCCTTCTGTGAGTAAAGCAGCTTTCACTACTCCCGTGAACTTTTTAACAAACAGGCTCCTAAATGTTGTTCTGTCAAGCGCCTACTGGTTTTCTTCACAGTGCTGGAAAGGAACATGGCGCAGGGTTTCTTTTACTTAATTAGTCGAAAGGTAAAAGTTGCTGCTGTAGATCTCTTAAGCGACAGAGCAACAATGAGAGAGAGTTCAATGAAGAACGAGCTTCCTCAGGCTTCCCTTCAACAAATTCTGAGTTATGCTCAACAGAGATGGATGTGATAAAACCAGACATGCTAAACTGGGTTTAACTTATTATTACTGTGGTGAGTTGACCTTGGCTGGCTGCCAGACCCCTACCCAGCTGCTCTCTTTCTCCCCCTCTTCAACAACACATGGGAGAAGACAAGACGGAAAAGATCATGGGTTGAGATAAAGACAGAGCAATCGCTGACCAATGACTGTCATGGACAAAACAGACTTGACTTGGGCTAAGTATAGTTTATTGCCAATTAAAAATAAAGTAGGATGGTGAGAAACAAAGACAAAACTAAAACACCTTCCCCCCACCCCCTATCTTCTTCCCAGGCCAAGCTTTACCCCTTCGCTCCGGACTCCTCGACTCCTCCTGCACTGGTCGCAAGGATGGGGAATGGGGGGCTGCGGTCAGCCCATAACAGCTGCCCTCTGCTGCTCCTGCCTCCTCACACTTTTCCCTGCTCCAGCGTGAGCTATCCACAGGCTGCAGGGAAATACCTGCCTTTCCACAGCCTTTCACAGAATTATCTTCTACATTCAAGTTTGAACTTTAAATACGGTATCAGTCAATAATTATTCGTGATGCTAACACTTCGTAAAGTGAGTAATACAGTTATGATGGTAAATTAAACAAAGATGTCAGATGACATGAAGCTGTGTGGAGTGGTCCACATGCTGGAGGAAAGGGATGCCATCCAGAGGGACCTGGACAGGCTTGAGAGGTGGGCCTGTGCAAACCTCATAAATTTCAACAAGGCCAAGTGCAATGTTCTGCACCTGGGTCGGGGCAATCCCAAGCACAAATACAATCTGGGCAGACAATGGCTTGAGAGCAGCCCTGAGGAGAAGGAATTCGGGGGTTTGGCTGATGAGGAACACAACATGAGCCAGCAATGTGCACTGGCAGCCCAGAAGGCCAACCATATACTGGGCTGCATCAAAAGACGTGTGGCCAGCAGGTTGAGGGAGGTGATTCTGACCTTCTACTCTGCTCTCATGAGACCACACCTGGAGTACTGCATCCAGGTCTAGAGCCCTCAACATAAGAAGGACATGAACCTGTTGGAGCAAGTCCAGAGGAGGGCCATGAAGATGATCAGAGGGATGGAGCACGTCTCCTATGAGGAGAGGCTGAGAGAGTTGGGGTTGTTCAGCCTGGAGAAGACTCCAGGGAGACCTTATAGCAACTTTCTAGTATCTGAAGGGCACCTACAAGAAAGCTGGAGAGGGACTTTTTACAAGGGCATGTAGTGATAGGATGAAGGGGAATGGCTTCAAACTGGAAGAGGGTAGATTAAATTAGATATTAGGAAGAAAATTTTCACTATGAGGTGGCGAGACACTGGAAGATGTTGCCCAGGGAAGTTGCAGATGCCCCATCCCTGGATGTGTTCCAGGCCAGGTTGGATGGGGCTTTGACCGACCAGGTCTAATGAGAGGTGTCCCTGCCTATGACAGGATTGAAACTAGATGATCTTTAAGGTCCCTTCCAACCTAAACCATTTTATCATTCTATGAGGTTCAGTTCCTTTACAGAAGATAGCTTCTTGTACCCAGCATGGGTTGTGCACGTCAGTGATATGGCTGTTGGCAGCTGCACGCATCACATTTCCATTGACGCACACTGCTTGGTCTGATGTCAAGACTGATCAGTGCAAAGCTGGGCACACCGTTCCCACAGTGGGATTTAGGGTCTAATCTAACACATAAACCTGGACTTTCTGAATGTTGCTTTCCTCCCTCTGTGTTTGTTTAATAGCTCTTAAAGAGAACAATTTCCTACTTAGTCTTTCTCTGAGGACTGAGGTGCGGTACTTGGATAAGGCAGCTGTACTGAACTGACTCATGCTCAGTGTATACTTAATTTTCAGGTATTAAACTGACACTTTTAAACATGGTAGAATTGCTATGCTGTGCCCCACTGGGTTTCAGATTGATGCTCTAACGTACATTTTCTCAGCATTTGGCTGTTTAAGACATCTTTTCTCCATTCCCCAGATTCTTCATCATCACAAGTCTTTTTACGTGCATCCTTTTTCTTACTCAGAGTTTTTCTTACTCCTTATATTTACTCACTGGGGATTCATACAGTTCTAAAACAGTCTCCTTGCCATAGTATCTAATAAGATTTTTTATACTTCTCTGCTTGTAAAGTGCTTTTATTGTCAGTTTCTTTTTAACCAGAGTGACTAACGTGACATCATCAAGTAACATGGAGATGGCAGAGACTCTGGCTGATGAAATTTCCAACTGCAAATGTACCAAGTGGAACTGTGCTGCTACAGAAATTGTATCATAGTGGGTTTTTTAATTAAACATCGTGTGTTTGTGTATACTACCTGAGGACAGGTTTTTTGACGTTCAACCTCAAGTTTAGGTTACATGTTGCTTACATGTTCAGGTAGGCAAGCTCCATTTGTGGATGGGAAGTAGAGCTGATCGAGCTCTTATGTTTTGAATGCACACAATCTGCTGTATTTAAGCTATTCTGAGCTGGATGCTCTGTTAGTGTAGAGCAGTACAGCTGTTTTTTGATCATTAATAATCTCCAAAGAGGGTCCTAAAATCAACATAAGGATCATTCTTCTGGGTTCTCCTTGGTCTTCTGGAGGGCTAAGTTCTATATTTTCATATCACTTGTCACTGAAACTTACAATTCTCTTTTCTGGAGTCAGTCTGTGTTCTTTATTAGTGTTCAGGTAAGGGGAGACTGGATTGTAGTGGTGTAAACCTAAATGGCAGAATACAGAAGCCTCAGGGTGATTATAAAAGATTGTGATGAGAAAACCTGATCTCACGGGGCTATACAGAGTGCAAATATAGAAAAGTTACCAAAAAAAAAAAGTGAGTTGTTAAATATAGAAATGTTATTCTGGATTTGAGTAACATTGTATTTATCTATTTGATGTCATGTTGCCAGAATGGATTCAATATATATATGCATTGGAGCTGAAAACATTCAGTGTTTTGCAGTCTGAGAGAAATGATTCTTCCCAATGTGCTATTGCAGATTGCATTGCTAATATCTTACCTCAACACACCATGCAATACACGTGAGTAGTATTTTTCCTCTTGTGTACCAGCTGTGTTGTAGACAACATATAATAGTAATCATTTTCACTCAGAAAATACAGGAAAGTATATTGAAGAAAGGCTTAGAATCACCTCCAGCTTCACTACTACTACAGATGAAAATTCTAATGAAGAACTACATTTACAACATTTCCAAGCCAAATAAAAATATGTTGTTTTACAATATATATGTTAAAAAGTCTCTCATTTTGGTGCTGTAGACGCAGAGAGATACTGCCTCATAAGTACATGAGAAAAAACTGGCCAATTGACCTATCCTCAGGCAGAAATTTAACATCTTGCTTATAAATTGAAAAACACTGTCAAAAAATTTGAGCAATTAACGGTTTTCTAAACAGCTGGATTCTTGCGTCTTATTTGAGAGGCAAAATCAGACTTTTCCAAATTTGCATTCTTAATTGCAATTTATATAAAAGATGAATTTATTAATTATATTATTCCTTCTACCTCTGTGGAGTAAAAATAGCATGCATGTGAGGAAGAGGAAGAGAGTAAATTGGTAAACATTCTTATTAGTTATACTTCCTAGGATACGGGAACTGCAAGTGCAGTAATATCTTTTTACCCAAACAGGACAAGAGGAAGAACTCAGTAATGTTACTACTGTAGGACGTATGAGAAATAGACAAGCAATTCTTTGAAAATCTTTCACAGAAGAAGCGAACATCCTTTTCAAAGTTGGAAAGAGACTTCTGAAGGATCCAGCAATTTCTAAGGATTTTAAGTAAGGGACAAATTCTCCACTGGCTGAAAATGTGGTTAAGAGCAGCAAGTTCTACAAGGTTTGCAGTTGCTTAAAAGTAGGTGCCTTTTTACCTCAGCGTGAAAACAAGTGGTTTTGCTCTAAAGTGGTAAAATTCTGTCAGAGTTTAGGATTAAGCTGAGGGTAAATTGCCTGTTAATGATTGTTGGGTCATTTCCAGATTGGAGGTCCCAAGCGCAAGAAAGATGTTGCCATGCTGACACAAGTCTAGTGAAGGACCACCACTTGCTTATGGAGCTGGAGCTCATGACGTTCAAGGACAGGCTAAGAACTGGGTTTATTTATCCCTGAGAAGGTTAAGAGCATGTCTTACTGGTGTTTGAACTATGTAATAGGCAGGTGTAGAAATGCCATAGCCAAACTCTTCTCAGAAGTGCAGGCTGTAAACACAAGGGGCAATGGACATCAGTTGCAACACAGAAAATTCAGACTAGATTAAAGGAAAGCGTTTTTAGTTTGAATATTTACGAAAACTGAAACAAGTTGCCAAGAGAGGTTGTGGAATCTCCATCTTGGAGATATTCATGTATCAACTGGATGAGGTCCTGAGTAAAAAGGTAGCTATGATTTGAGCGGGAGGGTTAGACCAGAAGAGCTCCAGAACTCCCTTCCAAAAGGAAGAACTACAGGCAGAATGGTGCAAAACCACAGGTATATCTCACGGCACCAATGGGTATCTTCTCAACCCTATGGTGCAAGAAAATTAATATCAAAACTACTAAGGCTGAAGTTCCCTTTATGGTAACCCAGTTGCTTTTCGAGATACAAAAGAGGATATTCACTGCTAGGGAATGTCACGTTCCTGGTGTCCTTACATCCCTTCAGTGCAAGGACACAACTACAATGACATACTGTTTTTGATGCAGATCTTAGCAGTTCCTCTCACCATCCAATGTGCTTCCAGCAGTCTTTCAAACCTATATGAAAAGGCATTTGTCTAACTCCTTCATTCCACAATATGGGCACTTTTCAGTCTACGCTGGTGTATGAGTCTAGTTTACTGTGTGGCTTGAGACACTTTGAAACTTTCTTCCTTAGTTTGTCTTATAAGAAACTACTTTTTTTTTTTTCCTCTTAGACTGAATAATAAAAATAAAAGTCTGTGTCCTCAAGAGAGTGAAAGTTGTCACATACACTCTTAATCTTCCTGTGTTGATACCACACTTACCTTTACAGCAAAATGAAAGATAATGAATGTAAATTTATGTGACTAGATTTATTGTTAATTATTTAATTAATTTCAATTATTTTAAATTTGTTACTTTTAAATCATAGAATCATAGAATGGTTTAGGTTGGAAGGAACCTTAAAGATCGTCTAGTTCCAATCCCCCTGCCACAGGCAGGGGCCCTGGCACCAGAACCCTGGTCACTCAAAGCCCCAACCAGCCTGGCCTAAAACCCCTCCAGTGATAGTGCATCCACAACTGCTCTGGGCAACTTGTTCCAGTGTCTCGCCACCCTCAGAGTGAAAAATGTCTTCCTAATATCTAATCTAAATCTGCCTTCTTCCAGTTTGAAGCCATTCCCGTTCATCCTATCACTACATGCCCTTGTAAAAAGTCCCTCCCCAGCTCTCCTGTAGGCTCTCTTGAAGTACTGGGAGGCTGCTATAAGGTCTCCCTGGAGTCTTCTCTTCTCCAGGCTGAACAATCCCAACTCTCTCAGCCTCTCCTCATAGGAGAGGTGCTCCAGCCCTCTGATCATCTTTGTGGCCCTCCTCTGGACCCACTCCAACAGATCCACGCCCTTCTTATGTTGGGGGCTCCAGAGCTGGACACCGTATTCCAGGTGGAGTCTCACAAGAGCGGAGTAGAAGGTCAGAATCACCTCCCTCAACCTGCTGGCCACACTTCTTCTGATGCAGCCCAGTATGCGATTGGCTTTCTGGGATGTGATCGCGCATTGTATCAGTGCGTTGGATCATTTGGTTCAGTTATCTAAAGAACTCATACTAAATAACCCAAACTGCCCTTTTGCTTTCTTCCTCTTCTCTGCCTCTTTCTGTATATTATATTCAGCACTGCTGCCTAAGTAGCTCGCTCTATTTTTATGCTGCCCTCCCCCCTATCCCCCCCATGTTTCTGGCATCTGGTCTCTAATAGTCTCCTCAAATTAGCTTTTCCCCCTGCTTATTTGATCTCCCACGGGGCATAGGTGACTCAGCTGAAAAAGGTGGAAGATAGGAGTTTGTATTCCACTCTACTGAAAGAACAGAGAATGGAGTTGTGATGACAAGGCTGGTGGTTCGCATCTTCACCTTTCTACAGACACTCTCTCTTCTGTTTCCTATGTGGGCACATACAGTTGTCAGGATCAGGTGACAAACACGCCGAACCAGTTCAACGCTCATTCTGTCTGTTTATCCAGTCTGCCCAGTGAAGTACAGGGACTCAAGAGAAGAGACAAAGCGCAAGTGCTACCTTTCAGTACAAACTATATGTTGATATCCTTTTCCAGACCTCAGATAGTCCAAATAGCATGCACCCTGGATAGAATTGAGATTATTGATGGGAAACTTTATAAATGTCTTTAATTTATAATTAAATTTTAATTATATGTATAATTATTTAATAATTATCTGTACAGTATTATTTATTTTCAAAAACCAAAATGTTGGAAAGATCCATCTTAAACTGATTATTAAAACCCCAAATTTGTAGGTAAGAGTTAAAAAAAGAGATTTTTCTGCATTCATCCTCCAGGTACTGCAGAACTGAAAGAAGCTGGACAGAATCCTTTACGGGAAATGATATTTCCTATTTTCCCCCCAGAGATTCAAAACAGTAAGTCCTTGTTCCATAGACAAATCCTGACAGCACAAATGACTCCTTAGTGTCAACCGGGGGTGCTAAGAACATTAGAACAATTGTATCGGGTCAGAGCAGACATCCGTCTAGCCCGGCATCCTGTCTGGCAGGGGCCTTAGCGGATGCCTAGGAGAGTGTATGAGAACAGAGCAAGCATATAATGATGCTTCAAACATCTGGTCATTTGTGGTTTGGAGATTTTTATCACTGAAGAAAGTGTCTTAGAAGTAAGTCAGTCGGTCTGGGTAGAGTTTTTTCTCCTTTTTTTTTTCGTCCTTTGTTTTCTTTTGAATACCTATAAGCTTTCAGACTCCACAACCTGTTGGCAAGTATTTCCACAACTCAGTGACATATTGTGTCACAAACCATGTCCTTTTCTTTCTTTTGAATTTGTTGGCACTACATTTATTTGATGGTCTCTAGGTCAGTCACAACTTGGAGGCTTGTTTCACATCAGTCCTCTCCTTTCCAAGCTGACGAGTCCTAGAATTTTTGTTTCTTGTATAGAAGATACTCCACACCTTTGATCCACACCTTTGATCACCTGCATAATTCCTTGCCAATTCTACTTTATTTTTTTTAGATGAGAAGCAGAATTGATTTCACTGACTGTCATCTTCCAGCACCAAGAAATGTACGCTAATGCACAAATGTATCAATCCTAATGCTACCCCCAATCCTGATTTTGTGCTTTCATTGCTGAGAAGCAGCAAGAGTGGGGCTGTTGCATGGGGGAAGGCAAGCCAGAAGCCAAGGGTGACAGCAAGGTAGACAGGTACAGCCACCTCACTTGCAAGAGGTACAGTCCCACACCAACCAAAACCAAAGAGCATGTACAAAAGTGGTGACCAGGTCCAGCAGACAGGAAGAGGTGGTAGAGTTTCTGCATCTTGTGCACAGCCTGGATAGTCACTACATAGAAATGAGAAGCTGGAAGTGAAAAATGGATTGTTTCTAGTGAAGAAGTAGAGAAAACCTTGTACTGCTGTTGTCACAAATCCATTACACGTTTTAAATGCTAGATGCAGTTTTACCTTTCTAGCTCAACAAATGTAGCAATTGTTGTTTGTCAGTTCCTTTTTTTTTTTAAATGTTTGAAATGTTATGTATGTTCTCCAAATGAAGTGGAAAGATTTGGCTACATTTCTCTCATGGTTTTTCTTGTTTGTATATTTTGAATTTTCTTTCTTCTCTGATGCTTCCCAAATCAAAATACATTTCCACTCCAGGCTGTGATTCACACTTCTCTCGTTTAAACATATACAGGAAAAGGTAATATAATATCTGGAAAAACTGAATGTAACAGACCATCTAACAGCTTCAAAATTGGGAAGACGTCTTTGAAGTAGATTGCAAGGAAAGCATGTAATTTTTCTTAAAAATAAACAAGTGAAGCAACGTGAATATTCTTTTCAGATGTTTAGATCATTATTCCCTTAAAGCGAGTGGCAAAATCCTGTTAACTTCATTAAGAGTTAGAATTTAACCCAGAAGAATACCACGGCTATACAAATCAAGCAAGACAGCAGTTCTGGAGCCCCTTGTTAACTTGTGTCTATGTTGTCTGAAGTGACCAAGACACTGGACACCTCTACATCTTTGTGGACTGTGTGAACTCAGTTTAGATCTTTTACCTTCATCCATCAGGTCATCTTAAAAAGGAAATTAGGCTTGCCTCAAAATCGTATTTATACAATTGTGTTGCTGCGGGTCAGATCTCACGATTACCTATACTTCTTTGCTTCTCTTCAGCTGTGACCCTGTGAGTCACAGCTAATGTCACTTAGCATTAGTTGCCAAAACAAGAACTCTGTGAAAAGCTGTCCTCCGGTCACGAAAGAGAACTTGTAGAAAAAGCTACAGAAAGCAATTTTTCTGTTTTCAACACTTTTGAGGCAACAGTAGTTGGAATAAATGAAAAAGGATGCCAGGCGATCAAAACTGCTGGACTGGAGGAATGTACAACAATTCAACTTACCAGCTACACATACGGCTTCAGGAAATGACTCACCACTGGCAGCAACAAAAATTCCAAGTTATGGTTAAGGCCAGGGTGCAAAACTGGATATGTTTTGTTCTCTTTTATATAACATCTTCCTTCAAAAAAATTGAATACATCAAAAATAAAATAAACTGAAAGATTGTGCCATCCTCATGGTACACAAAAAGAAAACATTAAGCTGATTGAATCTGACTGGTACTATCAATTTTCATAGAAACATCTCTCACAGAATAATAAACCAAAATGTTTCTTAGCTGGTGCTGCAAATTCACCACTTTTAATACAGATAGAAGACAAAAATTTTAAACACTCAAGTTTTCTCTTAGCAGTCACCTTTCAACAAATCCTGAACTGAGTGTGACCTGGAGATAGCCTGGCCCAAAGATAATTTCGAGCTTGTTCTTTTCTCTCAGTCCTGAGTACCCATGCCCGTGGTATTTCCAGAACTGTAAGATTTTGAATAATAATTCTTCTTTCCCAAATATACTTAAAATTATACATTTTTTACAACAACAAAAAATTACCTTATTTTTTATCTGCTAAAAGTTACTCTTTTTTCCAGTAAGAGGAAAACTTTGTCAGAAAACTATCTTAGCTATTCTGATTTCGAGGTGTGATTGACTGTATGTTAGTGAAACTACATCTAAAGTGTAAAACAGTACTTACAGACCAGGTGTGCCCTAGTCATTAGTCTAAATATAATTTGTATTTTATTGGGAAATACACATTGCTAACTGGGGGCGGGGGGTGAGAAACCCACAACAAGGTAAACTATTAATATATATTTAGTTTGGAGGCATAAACATGTATATGCTGCAATAAAGAAGCTTATGACTGCCAGTGTGTTGACCACTCTCGCTAGTCTGTGATGCATTCGTTGCGTCAACAGTGTGTATTTGCTCAGGAAACATTAGTTCCTGTCATCATCTGCGTACTTTACTGGCAACAAAAGTGATGTAGTAAACAGCTATGTCTTGGAAAGCTCGGGTCTGCTGAAACGCCAGTCTCTCTTCTTCTTTAGCCTGTATTCTAACATTCAAACCAACTACAACCAAAGCACTCATTCTTGCTCAGTAAATGCTCAGCTTATTTTCTCTTCTGCTATTTATTTCTATTTCTGTCATTACAAGACCCCATTTTAGAAGCTGATGCATTATGATTTTTAGAGCACAGGAGATAAGAGAGGTTCTTCTGCACAGCTCTCCCTTCCCCCCATCGTATCCCTCCCAGATCACCGCTCCTGTGACTTTAGAAAAACTGCATACTACTTTTGCTAAATTAAACTCTCTGTAGCTTTTAATTAAACTTTCAGTGCTTTTGTTAATAGCTGTTCTTATTTGGGTGTAACTTAATGATAATAGCTACCCTGTAAAAATATGCTGCTTTCAAGGATGAAATGTCACCATCTAATCTTTTCTCCTTCATTTATTTTTGTCTTTCCTTTACTGGAATGTTTCTTATCAGCTCGCCTTGTCAGAAGAAATAAACTCTTTCTAAAAACTAATTCTGCCTTTCTGAATACTAACGACCTGGCACTGGAGAGAGGCTCTACACAGAGCCACATCTGTGCTTTGCTTCTGTTAGAGCTGAATAAGAAAACGTACGGTTCAAATCAGGTGTGTTTTTTACTTGAAAAAGAGCAGAAGTTATAAATGTAGGCTCAGTTAGACATGAAAGAAAGCTTTGTGAGAGTATTAAGTTCTCCATTTGATACATTTAGTTATTATTTCTGAAGCTGTTTTATCTCGGTCCACTTAAATTAAAGTAGATTGGATACAATTACTTTTGCTATACTGAGAACCATTGTCTGAAAAAACTTACAAAACAATGTGACAAATTTCCAAACTCTTTCTTTCTCTCCAGTTTTCATGCAAATAGTTGTGGTTGTGCTAATTGTGAATCTGAACAGTCCACCACAAAACTTGGACTCTTTTGCTTCTGGACAATACAAGTATTTTTATAACTGAAATTCTGAGAATTCTACTGTTTAGCACATGTATTGGTAACATCCAGTTAATTCTCACACTGCTGTGTTAGGTCACCAAGGCTAACAAATGTTAACTGTACTAAAAATGTATTTTGTTCATCAAAATAAGCAGATATAATTTTTAAAAACCTGCAATTTCATAAAAATACATTATTTCTATTCCATTTTCAAGAAGTTATAACAATGAAGCAAGTAACACATTGTGTGTAATAAATTTTATATAGTGTGTTATGACTCATTATTTTATCAGTTATGGAAATGTAACTTCGTCTGGAATGGATGGTAGTAAACAATTGCTCACGGTGATGAGAAAAACAAGGTGTTTTTTTAAGTGGGGACTCTATGTGACTGTTTTTTTTTTTAAAAAAATGATAAATATAATTTTAATGAAACCCTAGAGCCTCAGTAAAAGCTACTTAATGTTTATCCAGCATATACAGAAAATTGGATTCTGCACTAATGTACCTAAATATAGACCAAACAAACGTAAGTGTTTAATCACCATTTTTTGGCAATTTTTGCTATTACCAATGGCAGAAGTGTTGCCATTGGTCTTCTAGTTCTCCTCCAAAATGCCTACGCAGAGTGAGCAGTCCATTTTCTTATAAACAGTTGAGTTTGTGTTTCAGGAAAACAAAGAAAATGTGGGTAACAGATGTCATTAGAGCCAGCTGAGATTTTCTGCTGAAATGATTTACTGATGCAACAAGCTGTTTGTACCAAGTGCAGTTCATCCTAGTAAATTTTTGAAGCCCTGATTTTCCATCGGAAAGCTCACAGTAAAATACTTAATTTCAGCTTGATTTGATTCTAACAAGAATGTTTTCTGTGTTGCCATATGACTCCTGTATTTCTACATTCTGGCCTCTTCATGGGGTCAGGCTACAATTCCCACACAGGACTGTGAAGATTTCCAGAACATCAACAGGACTGGTGAGATTCTTGGTGCATAGTGAACACTGCTGTCTGGCCACAGTGACTGACACATTGGGAATCTCTATTTTAATCCAGTTATCAACTTCCTCCTCAAGGGTAACATGCCAACAGGGAAGATACAGACTGACATTAAAATAGCTTGAAATTAAGAACTTCAGGTCATTTCACAGAGCCAAGAGGAAGTAGTTCAATTTGAAGGGTTTTTGAAAAGATTTGAAATGAAATAACAAGCACTTCTTGCCTTACACTTTTCAGAAGTTCTCATTTCAGAAGGGAGAGTAAATAGATACCAAGTTCTTTAGACTTTCGCCCAGAAATGTGTTGTATTTGTAGAAGGAGAATCCAATCTGAAAGGCTGTCTTTCAAGAACACCTTACTAGTGCTACTGTAGAGAGCAGCACGTGTCATCCCTTCAGGAATACAGAAATATCTAAGAGGTGGAGGAAAAGGTAGAGCTGATTATTTCCTCTGAATAACAATCTCTTTCAATCCACCTCTATCATAAGGTCTGGGAGGAGGAGTGAGGTGAATCTTAGCAGATGCTGGGAAAGCAGATATAAACACCAGTTAAGGTAATTAACTGCATCAGGTGGGGACAACAGAAAATTATTTGCACAGAATTTGGGGAACAGGGAAAATGCAATAGCTGCCTGTACAAGCAGAACTCTTCCAAAAGGATCAAAGTAATTGAATGCTTTAGGAACTTACTTAGGCTTTCCAAAAGAAAAACATTTCCTCTATACAAAAAGGATTAAAATTAAACAAATTTGTAGTGCATCTTTTTTTTTTTGTGGTTTGGGTAGGTTTTTTTTCCTAATTTCAGGGCAATCTTACACTTTCTGGAGGATTGGCTGAGGATTTTTTTTTCTTTTTTCAAGTTTTGTTGTTTCATTTTACACCTGATCTGTTGATCTGTAGGGCTGAGCCATCCCATCTGGAAATAACACCTACAGATAAATCATGTCTAAACTGGCACAACAGAAAATGTAATAGAAAATTATGTAATATAGCCCCTTATTCTGCCAGAAAAGAAGATTTAAATAGGCATTTCTTAAAGTGAGTGGACTAATGGGTTGATCTAAGATCAGAATACAGCAGGTCAGCTGAGACCCCAAAGACGGTTAGACACCTTACCTCACATGCTAACTTTTACACTTTGTGACCCAAGTTCCTAGCCAAAGAAAAAAAAAAAAGTTCTACTTACAGCACAATCATTTGCAATCAGCAAATATGGTTATATTTCAGTATTTGAAGTTCTAGGAAATATTTTTCTATACAAATATTTCTACCCAATATCAGAGATAACTCAGAAATCAAGACTATTATTTTAGTAAGTGTCCACTTGCAACAGTACTGACTACAATCTCACTTTGTTCAAACATCAATGACTGGTTTGAATTACAAGTCTGAAAATTTGCCTGATCATTAAAAGTGCCTCCATTATATTTAAAAAATAAAAGTTCCCCCCGCCCATTTAATAGAGGTATTACTGTTTGGGAGGAAAAAAAAATATAAAAGAGAGATATTTTTTTAAGATATTTGCATTATCTTTGCAAAATGCACATAAACTCCAATATTAGCACAACCAAAAGGCAAATACATGCAAACAAAACACCATTGTCACTACAAAGATAGCATCTCCGTAGATCTTCCACCCCATCACAGGTCATATTCCAGGTTGCTGGAATAATTTTCTTAAAGTTCCTCCAGCACCACATAGGGACCTTGATGGAGGAAAGCTTCTGGCTGGATAGCACCTGCAGCGCTGGATGGACCCTGGGGGTATATGCACTGGTCAAAGCTGTTTCTACACCACAGATCGAATTTAAGGACTAAAGACGTACACCATGAGTGGTGTTCATTACTACTTGCCACCTTATTCTAGGTCAATCAAATGTCAGTGCTCTAAATTCAAAGGCCGGACCTAAACTTGCAAACTACTCAGGTTAGGAAGAATCTCGATGGAGGTAAGTGGGTGCAGAGAACCGTCTGTCAAGTTTTTTGCTCTGGTTTGAAGCCCTCAAGGGCTCAAAAAAAAAAAAAAAAAAAGATAATTGCGTAATATACCAAACCACAATCTTGATTCATCCAGAAAGAAAAACCTACACACAATAGGGAAATTTGTGCCCTGGCTTCAGATTGAAAGAACACCACTCTTTTTTCCTGAAGCAAAATAAAAATTCATATTCAGATATGGTTTATAAAGATCCAGGAACAGGGCCAAAAATTGTGATCTGGCACCTTGTGCCTTTGCCTCTGTGCAGCAACAGAAGCAACCTCCTATGACTGTAGAGAGGAACGGGTGCCAGTAAGACTCCCAATCTCTCTGCTTTTTGCAGCTAAGGAACTGGCAGCAATGGTCTATTACTGCAGTGATGCACAAGTGACAGACACGGCCTGCCTTACAACTTAGCTCATGTGCTGGGCTGCAGAATTGCTTTCTGACTGCTGTTTTTTTCAAAAGTCATGTTTCTCTTGTGAATCCCAGCTGTGAAGGGGCAGTATGAAGCAACAGCAGTCTCTGTGAGGGTGGTAGCAACGTTACATGGGATGCAAAACTAACACTCCTTCTCACCACCTCCAAGTTCTCCCAAAGCCAAACAGAACAAATGCAGCACCCAGTCCCTCCAGCAGATTTTTCCAGTTCCCAGAACACTCGGTTAGTCCAAGTTATCTTCATCCTACAGCTACCAAGTAAGCCTAGCAAAGATTCCCTCCCACACCGTATACATCCCACACCTGTAGCAATTCATGATACCAACCACCTACCGATCTACTCCCCATATGTCGGCTGAGTTTTCCAAGGAAGGCAGCTACCAGTTTTCCTGATCCACAGATACGGGGATGCGCCGAATCCTACCCTAACGCTGTACTTGCAGGTTGAGTTAATTAAAGGCTGACACTTGGCATATAAATATTTCAATCTGCAACATGCCTCAATGAATTTGAGAAAGTATCCCATGTGGAGCCACACAAAACTTGGTAGCTCTGTTAACAACAGAAAACAGATGGTAATATTGCATTCCAAAGGGTCTTAAAGAAAAGCTCACAACATGGGAATAGGATTTCGGTTGCTCCAAATGCTGTAGGCCAGGATTTCAGGTAAATTGTTGAAAAGCATCCTAAAGTATTCAGCTATAAAAAAAAGCTTTGCCATCTCAGATATCTGAAGTTCTGCTCACAGGTTTTCCTGGGGCTATCAGGGAGCAATGTTTATCTCTGCTTTCCATGGCCAGGTTGCTCTGCTGAGAGGACCTTATGTCTTTGCCTCTCCTGGCCCTTTGGCTTTTCTTCAGCTTCCATAACGGTTTGGGTAGAGAGAAGCCAGGTGCTTTTTCCCTTTGTCTCTGCTTCTGGCTCTGATGTTTAAAGATGCTTTGGGGCCTTACAGACTGAGGATTGGGCTTATTAAAGGAAGATGCTCTTTCCAAGTGTTATCCGGGGCTGACTAGACCTCAAATGGGCCACCTCTTGGTGCTGTTGCTGCTGAAGTTACCCCACAGGCTTGGAAAACAGTCTACCCATGAGTTGGTGCAAGAAAGGAGAAAGAGAACAAGCTATTAACTGAGCAAGGAGATGGATTATTCATGGCTTTGACAGATTTTGGAGTTGTCCCAAAGTGCTGTCAATTGCCAGTGGTAAATAGCCAAAAAATGAAAATGAGGGTTTTTTTTAGGCTGTGTAAGCAGTATCAATCAGAGCGGTATCCAAAAATCGTGAAATGAATAGAGCACATTTCTGGCTGATGATGCTCAAGCAGAATATATTTTAAATGGACATAAACATAAGGACATACCACCTTAAGGCTGTTTGCCTAACCGCATTTGTTTCAGAGACTACACAGAAAGGGAGTGGGTTTCTTGATCTGTTTTCTCTTAATTGTTTCTTTTCCTACTTAAAAATGCTTAGGTTGATTTGACTGTGAAGCTTTTTGGCATAATTATGTTCAATTTTCAGGAAGAACAAAGATTTGTTATGATATGCAACATACATCTGTTATGCTGCAGGGCACTATGGAGAGACATGGCAGGGAGTACTAA
This sequence comes from Charadrius vociferus, assembly GCF_000708025.1. NCBI lineage: Eukaryota > Metazoa > Chordata > Aves > Charadriiformes > Charadriidae > Charadrius > Charadrius vociferus. The sequence continues at coordinate 5,248,684 of NW_009648061.1, forward strand.
CTGATGTTAGCTTTGCCACAGACCGATGTCAAGTGCATACTTTTTGCCTTCATTATTTTAGTTAAAAAAAAAAAAAATCACAAAAGTAAGCACTGGAAAATCTCAGCATCTGTGAGGCACTTAACAATTGTTGTTAAATTGTCTGTTTCTGAAAAACAAATGAAGAGCCCTTATAAAATAATGGGGAGGTCCACAGAAGAGATATAAAGTAGACAGAAAGCGATGAAGAGCTGTGAATACTTGGGCCATGTTTTCTTTGGAAGGTTATGAAACCTATCCTTATAACTTCTAAGCAAAATCAGCACATTGGCGACAGTCTAGGTTCAGATTTCTTGGGCTTGGTGTTGTAAAAGGAACCAATAATAGTGATAATCATGAACACTTAAGGAAATGTTATTCCTCAATTCTTTGTCCAGGTCTTGGAGAAGCATGGAGAATACAGTACAGACAGAATGTTAATACATAGTACATGCCAAAAAACTCCTGCAAACAACAGGACTTGAATATTCCTTGAATAATCCTTGAACACATTTTGTGAGAAATTTTCACAAATTTCAAGTTGAAGTCTTTGAATTTCTTTAAGATTTTTTTTTTCTTTTTCTGCCCATAGTACCAACAATACCACTATGTCTATATTCATGCCTTCCAGTTTTAGCACTTGCCTTTAAGGTGAAAACATAATTCAAATATGTCATTAATTTTTAATGCAAACCTCATAACTAGTTCCTTAATTGAACTTCAAAATAGTTTAACTGCATTTCCTTCAATACTTATCTACTCTCTATCTTTACAATAATCTTGGATTACTTTTCATTTAATTAATTATAAATTATTCAGTCAGTAGCTTCTTTTTACCTCTTAATTTGAGGATTATTCAGGCAAAATCCTATGGTCAGTAGTGGAAAGCCTGATCCTCCAAAATAATTTTTCACTTTTATTACTTACACGGTGAGTAAACTTCTTGCATAGCTGTTTTTTAGTGAGTTTTAGAAGGTCCCATAGAAGAACTGAACCACATTCAGAGGTGACTTGCTCCTCCCTGTGTACCATATAGTTTCTTATAGTAATTTCTACAGCCCTTAGTACAAATATGTACCAAGGTACAGCACATAAGTCTATAATTAGAATGCTCCCTCTTTTTACTTGCAGCTATATTAATAAGCAATATATTAATATATTAATAATTATTATACTAAATAATAATTAAATTATTATACTGAAACAGATTATGTTCTTACAAGTCCTATGCTAATAACAATTTTGAAACCTGTATGGGATTTCACATCTAAATGAATGCAAGTAATTAGCTTCATATTCTAACCTCAGTTTAGTGTTAAAACCCAGTGAGCTTCAGTAGGAACCTTAGACATCATAAGACTGAAGTTGATCACAGTGCTTGACAGATTAGTCAGTCATTAATTATGCATAGACTGTGCCTGTGAAACTAGGTTTTCATCCTAGGCCAAAGTTTGGTCCTTTTTATGGTTTGCGAGTTTAATTATACGGCTTAAGGTATTAGTGAAAATGCTGAGAACAGCTCTTAGTTTATGCCAGCTTGAGAATTAATTTTCTGTCTGCTGCTGTTCATATCGACTTGAAACACCTCTCGTGAACTCACAGGGGTCCAGCCGAAGCAGCGCGGTTGTTGCGCACCTGCGGGCTTACGCAGAGGCCGGGCAGCGGGGCAGGGGGCGAGCAGCGTGTTGGAGAGCAGCCTGCTGCAGCACCGCAGCCCCCCGCCGGGGGTTCACCTCTGCTCCCTCCTCTGCCCAGCTGTGAGACAAGGGCAGCTTGATGAAGAGGTTGTGCAGCCCCAGCTGGACTTTCTTCCATCCCATCAGCTTCCCTCGGATGCTCCCTCGCTCCTTAGCTGCAGTGACTTCTTGCTCTTCCCTCTGCCCTCATCCTCTCTGCTGGGGAGGTTTGGGATGCTCCTGTTCCCCTCCTGAACCATCCAGCATCTTCCCTTTCCTCCCCTATGCCAAGGGTGTGTTTTCTTCAGTAGGTGCTTTTCTCCCGTTTCCTCACCTTTATTTTTTTACTTTGTCCTGGGGGGGCAGTCTTACAGAGCCAACAGGACCTGGAGCTGAGTCTGTGGCTGAGCTGGAAAGTGTCACGGGGTCCCCGGAAACAGAAATTGATCTACAAACAGTTGTGAAGAGTCCTGAAGCTCTAGGTGTGCTAAACTTGCAAGGTGTGCAATGTCCAGACACATTTAAACAGAGGAACATTGTCCAATCAGCAAGAAACACCATTGTCCTCCTTTGACAATAGCTAATATTGTATAGATAATATATATTTTATGTACTATAACATGTCTAATAACAATAATATATCTACAGCCTGTTTCTTGAAATTATTTTAAAAGGCTTTTGTAATCAGTAATAATGGCTTAGAAATCTCTTGTGGGTATCACCTTCAATTCATGGCTGAGGAAATTTAACTCATTTAGAAGAAAACATTTTTTTATTTATTTTCCTAATTTTAAAATTAAGCGAAAACAAAATTTTCTTTTAAATGAGTGGCACGAAGACATGCATACCATGAGTGGACAAACACTATGGAAACTAAGGGTAATACTGTGTATCTGAGATGATATATTTTAAACATAACCTAATATTTGGATGATAAGCATAAAGAAGTCTAATAAAATGCTAGATACCCAGTTGTGTACATATTATTGGATACATAAACAAATAACTAACTATACAATTTTTTATTAGAATATGTCAATGCAGTGTGGCATGTGGCATATAACCAAATAATTCAAAAATATTTGCACTACATGTGCTACCATTGTCCCAAGAGAAAATCAAAGCTCTGTCTTTTCCAAAGCAAATTACTGCAGAAAAGCGTTACAGGGTGTATCTTGGTCAAAGCAGTAACATATGGTGACATTCTTCACTGCTGCAGAAAATCAGTACAATTTCATTACCCTGCCTTCCTGCAGGGCAGCTTGATGCACTTACATTAAAGTCTCCATCTCTTACCTGTTTCTTAAAATGCTTGCTGTTTATGTCTCCAGGGTTCTACTCTAATTTTAGCAATAAAGAACCCTCTAGCTTTTTAAAACAACTCATTTTAGAGTTGGCTTACTATATTTTTATCTTGTATTTAAAAAACAAGCCAACCCTGCAATAAAAATGTGATTTGGTTTAACAACTTGTGCAATGTGATGCAAATGTTATAACATCTTTGCTTACAAATTAGTTTTTTCTCTGTTTGTTGGAATCTTAGGTAAAACCCCTGGTTTGTTCTGCTGTTTTGTTTTACTGTTTTGTTAAGGCCATCATGTGATGAACATTTCATGAAGGACGATAATGAAAACACACCATTAGCCCTGAGTTGCAGCAATGTAAACTGAGATAGGACGCAAAAATGAGAAGCAATGTGGAAGGCTTGAGGAAGGACAGGACTCCCTGGCTGGGTTTACAGATAAGAGAAACAGTCTCAAAGTAATCTTCTAAATCATTAGCATTGTAGTAGTTCATATCACACAAGATTAATGATTATTCTATACAGGCAATGGAGAAGTGCTAAGAGAAAAATACCTTTTTCCATATATACACCCACGTAATTTAGTAACCCATCTTCTTTAGTAACAAGATCTTCAAGATGTCTGCTCTTAAAGTATTTTAGCTAGATCTCTGTTTTAAAATAATGGTATATCATCATTTTCTAACTTCTTTTTGTGTATGTCAGATTTACTGCTCACATCAATGTGAACTTTAAAACAGTGAGGACTACTACTCTGCTGTAGAAAGAGTATTTCATAGGACACAGCAGTGCAAAGTTCCACGTGCTGTTCTGCATTATAATTCAGTACTTAGCAGGAAAGGCCACTTCTTGAAGTAAACTGTAGTTCAATTTTCACACTGTTTACCCTCTTTGAGCTGCTGACAACTTCACCAGTTGGCCGAACGGAAAGCACTTATTTTAATGAGTTGCCCAAGGGCTCAAATTCCTTCACTTTCCCCAAAATATAATAGTAGCAGTGATACCCGTCCAGACTGTGGTCAGATGAGTTTCCTGACTATATTTTAGATGTTACAGAACTTGTGGCTTTTTGAAGGGGAAAGATGGGGAGTGTAGCTGTGATGTTTTCTATGTGCCCTCACATCTTGGGACTTAATTTAAGGCTGCTTTTCAACTAACTAATAAACAGCTGGCAAAGTCAGTAAGTCTCCTTCTTCACGGAGGAGAAACTAGTGATACGAAGTCTAATTCTTTTCTAAGCATAACTTGTTCTGGTTACACACATAAGCCCAGTCCTAGTAAATGCTTTTCCCAGCTATTCCCTATATCCCTCAGGAAAGCTGTATCCCTAGTACTGCAGAGTAGTAACATACACGGAGATCTAATTATCTGACATGCTAAATAACTAACAACAGCTGCATAAATGTTGTCCAGTATCCAGACTGATGCTTGTGAACAGCTTTTGCTGTGTAAAGATTTTGCTTGAGATGAAGGGAATCATGAGTCTCTTTCTTCATAGCTCTTATCTTCCAACCCAGCCAGAACAGTAATTGCAGTGGCCACAGCAGTCAGCAGCATAACTATTCCTTTCTGCATGCAAAATTCCCATTCCTCTGAGATTGTCCAGGACTCCTTGTTCATCCACGCAGGCCTCCTGGTGTTTTTTTGCCTGACTTCTTTGTCCTTATGCATCACTTCTGAGCTTGTAAACCAGTGTCTGTCCTTTACCTGCCCAGGACCACTGCACACCTCCATAGTAATACAACTAAATAAAAAAGTGTGCACAGCATGATGTGAAGAAGCCAGGTAACCTTTAATATTACTAAATATTGAAGAGAATTCGCTGTGATATCTCTAGGTCTTTTCTTGTAAGAATAGTGTTTTACCAGCAGTGATGAAGACCAAGTCTGACACAGTCATGATTTCTCCCTCTGGTCTCATGACAGCTCATGCTACTGGTCCACATGCTCAAATACACTCAGAAAGTGGAAGATACATACAACCACTTCTACTGTTTTCCCCAAAGGTATTCATTTGGATGACACTGTTGTTTTCCTTCTTCTCTACTTTGTTTCTTTTAGATCCAGTGTGTTCCAGGAACTTGTGAACATTATTCTGCTTCAGGTTATACTTCTGGTAAAAGTCACATACCCTTAACTCAAAGAATTCATTTTGTTGCTCTTGTATAATATGATTTACTTTGCCCTTGTGTAGGAGCTGGGACAGAAGCAGGCAGTACAATAGCCACAAGCATTTTGATAATGGGAATCCTCTAGTTATAAGAGAAGGGATGCTTTCAGTTCTGCCCTTGATGTGCGGCACCAATCTTCCTTCCTTACATAAGCAGAGCAGGCAGAAATGAGCTAAAATGATAGGAAATAATGAAATGCATGACCTAGAAAAAAAAAGAAGAGCAGTGAAATAAAGAACAAACTAAACATTCTATGCACCACAGTAAAAGAAACATGGAATGGCAAGATTTTTAAGCTAGCAAACCCCCAAGTAAGAGCCTAATTTCCATTTTACATCTGAAGTGTCAATTTTGTGATCTTTTTTACGTACGGAGGTTTACTCTGTCATTGTTGTATGGATTATCCTCAAGCCACTAGCCAAGTGAGCAATCTTTGCTCGTTCATGTGAGCATTGGCTTCAGAACTATCCATATGAAGTCAGTGACTCTCTTCCTGCTCAAAAGTTAGTCCTTAGATGAGAAGAAAGATAATGGGAGAGGGAATTGCCGTACCATGTGGTTTTATATAAAAATTAAGTGTTACGTACATTATGTACACTACTCACAATGGTGTTACTGAGCCTATACTGAAGGCTTTATTCAGTACTTAATCAATGGAGGCTTGTCCAAGGAAGAATGAAACACAGTTAGCTACAGATGGCCACCAGTTATATGGAGCAAACTTTTTTGATTAAACACATCTCTCTTTTAAAATTATTTTTTATGAACAATATATAAATAGCTAAAAGGGATAGTTCAACTTCATTTGGGGTTGATAAATTTTCACCAATAATTCGCCTGATTAAGTGTCGTGTATAACATAGTTGTTCCGGGCTGCGGTTCCTCTAAAATACATCAAGCAAGATGGGATTCTTGGTGCTCTGATTAGTTGAAGGTCATGTGCCAAGTTGATGGCTTCTTTTATTTGTTACCATCTTGGCTTCTGCTGTGGACAAAAGTGGTGTGTCAAGCATACTGTCTTCAGCGGACTCTTCTTCAGGACAGAAAGTTGTGACCCTTCTGTCCCATGAGTCCTCCTGTCACAGGGGTGTTTTCTAATTTAGCACCTTTTCCTGATAACAAGATTTTTTTGTAGAGCATTACAAATGCCATTTACAGAAGCATAAAAGGGGTGTGGTGAGTTTACTTTGGATATGGTGACTTCTGTATGCCTTGTAGGAAGTCAGTGAGCTTAATCACTCTCCCAATAAGCCTAGAAGCCTTTAAGGCCTCTTATGGTGCAAACAGGGGAGGAAGATAGCTGTCCCAGAGGACATCAATTGCAGCTGGATGCAGGCATCTTCTCTGGGGACTGTGGAGGATGACACTTAGAAGAATTACAGCTTGTATAAGCATAATGTGAATGCATGGTGTGACATGGAACCTCTTCTTTTCTGTTTACATGTTTGTTTTACGGTAATAATGAGATATATTTCTTTTTATTCCTCCTTCTTTCAAGGGTTTAGAGCTTGGGAGTGTTTCTTTACTATATACAATATTTTTAAAACATTTATCTAGCCCCCTAAACCAGATTTAATTTAAGGAGAATGCGTATTTTGATTATAAAAAGTGGCAGCTTTTTTTTCTCTTACAGGGCTAAAGAAAAATTACCAAGTATGAATGAAATTATATCTACATAGAGTTATCTAATTGATACCAAAAAAGAAAAAAATTGGAGGTATGAACTGTCCCCCTTTATCCCTGTAAGAACTTGTTAAGAAACTCAAGAATTAACTGCTCAAGCCAGCTTTTTAAATAATCAAACATGCAGGTCTGCTTCCACAATAATTGACATAATTACTGCATCTAAATACTAGTGTCAAAAGGAGTATAGTAAAGCTTCGTTATTGCTGGTTAAGTGGTGTGCCAAACAAGTTATCTTCCACTGTAGCTTCGTGCAGCCCTCCAGTTCTTACTGACGTGGGCTGAGGATATCAGCATGCTCTACTGGGTTTTAGGCTTGGCCCACAAGCCGAGATGAAGATGCAAGCTTTGCACTAAAATGTTCTGCCACCTCTGTTGCTAGACCTCTCCATAAGAGTAAATTAGACGACACTGTCTGAACTGAGCAGTGTCAGCTGACAGGAAGAGAGAGAATGACCTCCTGGATTGCTTTTGGCATTTGTACGACATTGCGGCAGGCTGTTTAGATGAGGGCTATATACCTGCTGCTATGATTGTGTGATGTGTAGCACTTGCACAGCCGTGCTGCACGTAGTAAAACACTACATGGCTTGTGCTACGGGCTGCCTTGGGCAAACCATGGTATCCAAAGGCAAGCGTGCCTAGAATTGCCTTTGTTGTATTTATTGCTCTGGTCTTCAGATATTGATGAGTATGTTAACACTCAAAATCAATGTATAAAACAAGTCTGCCAAACTTAAAAAAAAAAAAAAAAGAGTTGTTGTTATTCTAAATATAATGTCTAGGGCAATATTATTACCCTGGGGGAAGTATGTTTCTTTTTGTAACACATTGAATAAGAAAGCCAGCTGTGATTGCCTAGTGCCTTAACCAAATACACCTTTTATTCTTCCTGTACCAAAACATATCTTTTTAGGTTGGAACCTGAGTTTTCTTGCATATTAAAAACTTTATCAAGGACACATCCAGCAACATATGAATATGCTTTCATTGCCAGTGCAAGGACTAAATATATTTCAAGTTCTAAGAGGGAAAATATTCACTATATCATGTTACACCTTCTTAATTTGTGTCAGCTGGAACAACAAACCAGAATGTCTGCAGCTCATCTTTGTGCAAGTTTTGAATTACTCCTGGATGCTCTGCATGCTTTGGTGGGCCTGCCAAAATATTTCAATTCTGCCAGAAAAAAAGCTTCTCTTTGGATTTCAGATTTCAGATAGATTAGGTGGATTGGATCTAGAATTGGATACTTAGTAAGATGATGGCTCCTGTCATTTAAACGGTGATAAAGTTCCTTGAGAAGCTTGAAAAGGAATTAAAAGTGTGAAAAGCTAGAAAGACAGTGGAAAAAATGTAATTACCTCACAAAAAAAAAACCAACCCAAAAACAAAAAACAAAACCCAAACCCAAACGATTGCCTTCTAATTACCTTATAACAGGCAGGAGGAGTATAAAAATCTTTTAAAATTTAGATCTAAACCAACATAATTGCAGAAGATACACTGTTCAGATTTCTATCCAGATACTATTAAGTTGAACTAACAGAAATACTAAATAACATTTGGAGAAAAACCAATGTTTCAGATTATGAAATTAGCTCAGTATTTTTTCAGAGCACCGATGTAGGTTACTCTAGCCCACTAAGACAACGTTTGCATGGGTCGTTTACTTTCACAGACAGCGTTGAGTTTTAAACAGAAACTGAGCTGAAAAGCAGCAGAAAAAAAATGGCATTTTGCACTTACAACTACATTTTTAAATGTCTCGGCTACATTTTCACTTGATTCAACTGCTGCTCAGGGTTAAAATACCATTCCTCTACTGTACCAATCGAACAGTCTCAATCCCTGCTATTTTAACAAATGTAAATTTGGCACATTCACTCTCTCTTCCAAGTTTTCTTCATAAGGCACCAATCTCAAAATCTGCTCTGAGCCTCTTAAGGTTTTCAGTGTAAGTGCCTTTGCATTTTGAGGTGTCATGAGATCAAGTCTTGAAAAAATGAGAAACAAAGCTTTGCTTATGGCTCTTAACAGTAGCCCAATGACACCTCTTGTACATGAATTATACTTCTTTACTTACACTTCTTTGGGCGTCTGATTGGAGCAGCATGGTGCGGTGATGCAGTAATTTCACTAGGTGCTAATTCCAGTACTTTGTTGACTCAAAACACGATTAGCTTTGGACATTTTTTTAGTCAGATTAGTTATTATGGCATGATTGTGCCACATTCATTATACTACAATATACACAGTAGCTGCTTTTTTAATTGTTACAATTCATATGATCTACAACCATCTTGCATTTCCAAGGTGTTAGTGAGAGGTTGCGGAGCCTCTCATTCACTGCAGCTCAAACTGCAAAGAAAACTCCAATCTGTGACACAAAAAAAAATGGGTAAAAGAACAAATAGATGGGAAGTAGACCTACAAAGCAGTGGGAATGAAAATATTAACATCAGTCTTAAAACAAGTCTTCATTTTTTGCTTGTTTAGGCTCATATCTCAATTCAATAAAGTCAGATTTTAGTCTGAGGGAGCCAGATTTTAGTCTGAGGGAGCCAGATTTAGCCATTCCTTTTTCATACTCCCTTACTGTCTCCCAGGCCCCGCATCAGCCTCTTGTCCTCCAGGAGCTCAGGTCTCTGTCTATGGGCCTGAGTTTTTTTGCAGTCATTACAAAAGTTGTTTGGAAATAGCAAATGGGTTAGAAATGTGACGTGATTAAGAAGAGAGAGCACTTCAAGAAAAAGAGGGTTTTTAAAAGTTGTGAAACTCGTTCAAGTAGACAAGATGGGCTGGTAAAGTCAAGAGGAAAAGGTGACACAATTTGAGGGGGATGTGTTATTTTAAATGAACCTTAGAGTTTCACAAGCTTAAATTTTTTCTGTCCTTTTGCTTTGTTTTTTCAAATATTAAGCATATTATTATAAAAATTCGGCTTAGGAACTTGATGATGCTTGCTGTTTTTAAACATAATATGTTACCTCATTTTTCTAAGAGCCCAACACAATTCTATCTGGGTACTTCCTTTTAGGTATAAGTTAAGGCTTCTGCTTTTCTTGTATTCTGGAGACAGATAAAAGGAGCAATATACAATGAAGCAAACCTAGATTGTTAGGTTATGCGATAAAAGCTCATCTGCACTCCTGTAGAGGAGCACAGAGAGACAATAGTGGAGGTGCCCAAGTTTTCCCTTGCCTTGGCTAATGCCAGGACCATCACAGAAGCCCTCGGTCCATCAGAGACACACCTCCACAAGCCCTGAGGAGCACAGGGGCAGGTGGGAATGAAAATTAAGGACTCAGAGGAATGAAGACCTTGTCTGCGTTCCTCCCAACGCTGTCCCAGGAGAGCCTCTGCCCCAGTCTCCAGGTGTGACACCCATCCCCCTTGAGCCATGGGGAGCAGCTTTGCAGCTCACCTTTTGGATTAAGGGCAGTTGCTGCCCGGGGGGTGGAAAACGTTCGGGGATGCAGGGGAAGAACATTTTGGGATTGCACATGAATTATTATGGGATGTTTAGGAGAGGAGTAAAAGGTGGGATAAGGGAGGTGTTTAGGTGATTTGGGAAAGAACAAGTGTGGGAAAATGGAAGGGTAAGGAGATTAAAAAGGGGATGGTCATGCGTAAATAGTTTGCTGGTCAGCACACTTCTCTGGCCATGCCCTTCACCTGAGCAACACAGTCTGTCCTGTCTTATTAAACACCTTTCTAACCCTTTCCTGGGTGAGAGGTCTCTATCCCATGTGCACGTGTATGTGTGCATGGGGGGTGAAGTGCAGCCACGGGGGTCCGACCACACGTGGGAGGGCCCGTGTGTCCATGGTGCTGTGGAAAGTGCAGCTGTGTGCGTGAGCAAGCGACGGCTAGTGAAGGTCAACCCAGATAAATTGGTGAGAAGGTGAAATAGTCTGGGAGCAAGAGGTGAGGATGTCCCTAAGGGCAGCTCTAGGTGTGAGAGCTGCAGGAAAACAGCTGAAGCAAGCACTGCTCCTGCCTGGACCTGTAGATCACACCTTGCCTAAGACGAGGCCAGGATGGTTTTCATGAGTCGTTCCTCTTGCATTTGATTGATTAACATTTCAAAAGGTCATAAAAATGCTAGAAGACAAGGTACGATGGTGAACAAAGGGTTACGCAGCAGTCATAATAGTTCAAATCAATGAAACCTAAATAATCATGGGCATTGAATCACATCATTGTTACAGAGAGACATTATAGATAAGCCCATTTCCCACTCAGAATAAAGTTGCAGGAACTTGATTATTTTTTAAATAACTTTTTTCTCCCAATTCTATGCACATCTAGGAGAGATATGGCAAAATTCTGGGTTTTTGCTTCTACCTGACTTGTCTAACTCTGTTCTGTCACTTTGTATCCCACGCTCATCAGGAAATGACAGATTTTTTCACAGGCATACACAGGCCAAGAAAAACAACAACCACTAAAACAGGGGAAGAGGGAAGATTTATAAGATCACTCCAAAAGCATTATTTAAAAGATTCTTTTCCTCTCATGAAACAAATTTGTTCAGGGACAAACGGGGTACAATGTCAAAAAACCAAACAATTATTCAGATGTTTAGGCTGGATATATCTCTGAATAGAATAGTCATTTAATATCTTCTTTGTACAATACTGAAATATAAAATGCATATATTCGAATCATTCTCTATATTTTTTCTCCCATTCTAAAATCACTTGTAAGGACATGCCTGGTTATGCAAGGCTGGATAAAACATGGTGGGTAACTTAGATTTTAAATAAGACATGGCATGAAAAAACACCACTGATTTTTCTATCAAAAAGACAAGGACAAAAACTGGTTAGTTCGGACATTTTTGAAGGAAAACCACATATTTTAATGCTACAAATATGAATATGTACTGTGCAGTTTAGTTCCACCTGATCTCCGTTATCGAGAGATGCAGTAAATATCCACAACTGTTAATGAAAGACATTGAATCCATTCTTTCCTTTTTTTCATCTTCCCCATAAAAATAAGCAATATAGCAGTAATAAAACAAATTACTAATTATTAGGGCAATTTAGAGCAAACAGAAGTAGACCTTATCTTAATGAATAAAGACTACCTATTTCATTATTTAAGGCTATTAAAGAAATTATTAATGTCTCCTTCACAAAGACAACACGCCTGTAGAATTTGGGGGAAGAATGAAAGGTCCTTGACAGCTTTTCTTTCCCTTCTGCACCCTTGCTCCCACTTACACTCTCTGGCCCGTGGAACTCCTATGTATTTTTTCAGCACATAGTCTGAACAAATGGTATCAACTAAACCCATTTTTCTTCTCTTTTTCTATAGAAAATAAATGATCTTTGATTACTTCATGTCTGGCAACCTAATGAAGTATACTTGCCTATGTATCCTGAAGTTTTCTATCAGATTTGGCTGGACAAAATACTGAGAATCTGAACCTGTAAATAAATGTAAATATACATCTGGAACCTTTCTATGGTGGTCAATGGATGATTATAGTTGAAATAAAAGCATCTTGCCATATTTTCAGAATCAGTCTTCATTTATGCATCTTCCTTTATCTTTCGTAGATAAAAAAGAGCAGCCCTGCACTTTTCATCTCAGTAATGATTTCCTAACCACTACCTCCAATGTTGTAAAATTTCACAATTACAGGAGTTTTAGTTTGTACTAGTTTGCCATGCATCTATCTCCTAAGCAGAATTACAATGCATCAGAGAATAATCTTAATTCAGTAGAGGTAAATACGGTTTTATAACCTTTAGGGACTTTCAAATAAAAGGATTTTGACAGTGACAGATATTTTTCAAAAGCTGTGATCTTATGTTAAATTTTGTAAGTCATATGACAAAAATTTTTGGGGTGATGAACACTTACATCACTAATATTATACAGAAACATTACAAGCAAAGCTTACTTCTTATTAAGTAAATATATACAGAAAAAATATGGAGAAACTACCACAGAAACCCTTCATGTTTTTTTAAAATCTGCCAGTCCTATGCATCTCATAAAGACATACAGAACATTCTGAGCTAGAAATGCAAAATTCCCAGGACGATGGAATTCATCCCTCTGGAAGTGCAGCATATGCTATATTACACTTGAGTCAACAAATTGGCATTTCTGAAAATATAAATGAAGCTATGATTCCTAACATGTATCAACAAGGTTTGATATAGCTTAAGAGCATGCAAGTATTTTTGTAATCTGATTTTAAATGTTCAACTAGAACTAGTAAAATAAAAATAGTATGGCAAAGATGATTTTCAGGAGTACTAAGTATGTGTTTGTGTGAAATTAATGTGTACAGAACAACTGACTGTTTCTGGACTGTATTGGGTTTATGTGGCACGGTTTTGGTAGTGGCGGGTCTGCAGAGGTGGTTTAGCTTGGAGAAAAGGAGGCTGAGGGGAGACCTTATCGCTCTCTACAAATACCTGAAAGGAGGCTGTAGAGAGGTTGGGGTTGGTCTCTTCTCCCAAGTAACAAGTGATAAGATGAGAGGAAACAGCCTCAAGTTATGCCAGGAGATATTTAGGTTGGATATTAGGAAAAATTTCTTCCCCGAAAGGGTTGTCCAGCATTGGAGCAGGCTGCCCAGGGAAGTGGTTGACTCATCATCCCTGGTGGTATTTAAAAGACATGTAGATGTGGTGCTTAGGGACATGGTTTAGTGGTGAACTTGGTGGTGTTAGGTTAACGGTTGGACTTGATGATCTTAAGGGTCTTTTCCAAACTAAATGGCTCTATGATTCTGTGAGAAGATGCCAGAAGCTTCCCCCATGTCTGACAGAGTCAATGGCAGCCAGCTCCAAGAGACCTCTGCTGCTGGCCAAGTCTGAGCCAATCAGTGACAGTGGTAGTGTCTCTGTAATAAGATATTTAAGAAGGGGCAAAAAATGGTGTGCAACAGCAACCAGAGAGAGGAGTGAAAATATGTGAGAGCAACAACTCTGCAGACACCAGGGTCAGTGAAGAAGGAGGGGGAGGAGGTGCTCCAGGCACCAGAGCAGAGACTTCCCTGCAGCCTGTGGGGAAGACCAGGCTGTCCCCCTGCAGCCCATGGAGAACCCCACACCAAAACAGATGCATGCCCAAAGGGGGCTGTGACCCCATGGGAAGCCTACACTGGAGCAGGCTCATGGTAGGACCCGTGGAGAGACAAGCCCATGCTGGAGCAGGTTTGCTGGCAGGACTTGTGACCCCATGGGGGATCCACGCTGGAGCAGGCTGTTCTGGAAGGGCTGCACCCCGTGGAAAGGACCCACTCTGGAGCAGTTCATGAAGAACTACAGCCTGTGGGAAGGACCAATGTTGGAGAAGATCTTGGAGGACTGTCTGCCTTGGGAGGGACCCCACCCTGGATCAGAGGAAGACTGTGAGGAGGAAGGAGTGCCAGAGACAATGTGTGATGAACTGACTGCAACGCCCAACCCCATCCCCTTGCGCTGCTCAGGGCGAGGAGGTAGAGAAATCAGGAGTGAAGTTGAGCACGGGAAGAAGGGAGGGGGCGGGGGGAGGTGTTTTAAGATTTGGTTTTATTTCTCTTTGTCCTACTTTGATTTGGTTGGTAACAAATTAAATTCATTTCCCCAAGTTGAGTTTGCTTTCCCTGTGGCAGTAATTGCTGAGTGATCTCCCTGTCCTTATCTCATCCTTTTGTCGCATTTTCTCCCCCTGACAAGTTAAGGAGGGAGAATGATAGAGCAGCTTCGGTGGGCACCTGGCATCCAGCCAGAGTCAAGCCACCACACTGACTCCAGTTACTGGTTTGTGATACAACTAATAGTTGTATTGAAGTAGTATTGAAGTAGTATTCAGGGATTTGGAGTCTTTATTGGAGTGTATCTGTCTGTTAAGAAGTTACATATAATGTGCCTGATTTTTTTCCTGAGATTTCAAAATTATTTTGCTGAAATTTTTATGAGTGTCCTTCTTGCAAAACAAGTTGCCAGAGTCACTGGATACAGTTATCTGAAGAGCTTATGGAAATCTTCCAAGACAAATTAAAGTAATTTTTTTAACTCATTGGGTTTTTTTTAAATACTGGGGTAGCCACATGTTTAAGACCCAATACATTTAAGACTGAACTTTCTAGGAAGAGAGATCCTCTTCTCTCCAATGTTAGCAAGGTCCTATTTGGGGACCAGGAAATTCTGTACAATAAACTAACACTTTTTTTATGTCACTGTTATATCAGTATTTCCTATTCTCGACTTAACTAGATATTACTTCAGGAAACAGAGAGAATGAGGAATCAAAGAAGGAAGAAATGTTTGCTTTGTCAGTGATGGTAGATAAAAGCTACCCAGGGTTTGATTTGGTGTACTGATGTGTAACTCAAAGTTCAACAAATAAAAAATATTGCAATGAAACAGTCACCCTTATATGATGAATGATTTGCTTATGCTGCATTGCAATTTGTTTGTAAAAGTCATGTTACCAGTGAGAAATGCTGCTTTTGACTAGATACTCCCATCAACACTGACGTTTTTCTTTTGGGAAATAAGGGTTAAGTCTTAGTGACATGAAAACCGCATGTGAGAATGAGCAGCACTTTCAACTCAGAGAGTTCAATTTGTAGCAAACACATTTCCTGGTAACGTGACTTCACTTAAGCCACTGAAACTATCCTGGCAAGAAAATCACTGCTGCATGCAAGAATTAGACACTTACCTGACTTGGTTTTTAAAAGTGCTGAGCCTCTAACAGCCTTTCACTGTGACTGCTAAATTAGGTGTCTACAACTGGATTTAGGAGCTTCATTAGTTACGAAATTTCTCTGACTTATTCCTAGTGGTCTCATGGACTCTGCTAAGACTTGTGCAAATGGAATTCTCCAAATACATTAAGGATGGATGACCAAAGTTATACCATGAAATCTCTTTTTGATTAAAGTAGGTATTAGTGAACTCCAGGAAAACTGTGAGTGTTTAGTATCTTGAAAAATAAGATCACTTATTTTTTAATAGTGTGTATATGTATATAAAATAATTATAGCTCCCATGTAAGTAAAATAAACATCCTTTCTTGCTGTATGTCAAAGAACTATTAGGAGACCAAGTTGATAAATACGAAGTTTTGAAACTCTTCAGAAAATATTTTCTTAATATCAAAGAATTCTTCATGCAATAAAACCCATCTGTCATGGTCTGGGCCAAAGGATTGGCTGAGCAATGCCCCAAAAAACTTCTTCATGATGAAATGGAACAAACAAAGAGGAAATGTGATTAGACAAAAAAAGCAGCTCAAGGGCACTCCAATCAATACTCTTCATGGTATGATTCACTGTCTAATTATTTTAAACTTTTTGCTATTGGCATATGCTTTTGAACATCACAGTGCTGCCTTTGATATCAAGGATATAGGCAAGGCAAAAGTATGTTAGCAACAGCAACATACTAGCTTATGTATTAGTTGGCAAGGTGGAGTGTTCATTAAAAGATGGTTATTGCACATGTATCTTAGAGTCATCTGTGTAACAACTGCTTATCTCCTGCTTTCCCCAACCCTGAAGCAGTGCCTAACTTATCTATGACAGTGACGATAGCAACTCTTATATAAGGGAACCTTCATGACACATCAAAACACTGTGGTATATTTTAGATCTTAATTTTTGTCAGTCAGAAATATTTTCTGAACCCAGGTTCAGGAATAACTTTATAGTTCCTACAGTAACATGAAACATTAAGAACCTCAGTAGCTACTTGCCTGAAGTATTATTTCCATTAAAAGAGTGTTGTTACATATGTAAAAGCCCATATATTTTCTTGCTTACAAGATCCATAGCTTGTGAGTTCATTAGCATGTGGGTTGATTCAACCAGAGTTCATGTAGGGCTTTCAGATGTCACTGATAATTTTTCCCAGGGCAAACAGCTCAGAAGCTTGGAGTCTCGGCCATTTCAAAAGGATAGACATCAAGAAATCTGTAGTTTGGAGTGACTAAGGTGATGGGATTACTCCAGAGCTTCAGGATACAGGCCTCCATTTTGAGTGCTAAATGTATCTGTTTCAGGGGGAGACTGTGGCTCTTGGCCAGGGGGCCTCATTAGTCTTTTCTTCTTCTAGAGGAGGCTGACTGTGTCTATCTTATGTGGCACCTCTCTTTTGGCCTATCTGTTGTCCCATGGTATTGTGACATTATTAGTAGTAACAGTGCAAAGACTCTGCTGCAGCCCACCAGAATTGTTATTCTCTGATGTGAAACTGAGGACATAGAATCATAGAATTGTTTAGGTTGGAAGGGACCTTTAAGATCATCAAGTCCAACAGCTAACGTACCCCTGCCAAAACCACCACTAAACCATGTCCCTGAGCACCACATCTACACATCTTTTAAATACCTCCAGGGATGGACACTCACCCACTTCCCTGGGCAGGCTGTTCCAATGCTCGATAAACCTTTCTGTAAAGAAATTTTTCCCAATATCCATCCTAAACCTCCCCTGGCGCAACTTGAGTCCAGTTCCTCTTGTCCTATCACTTGTTACTAGAGAGAAGAGGTTGATCCCCCCCTCTTTACAGCCTCCTTTCAGGTATTTGTAGAGAGCGATAAGGTCTCCCCTCAGCCTTCTTTTTTCCAGGCTAAACAACCTCAGTTCCCTCAGCTGCTCCTCATAAGACTTGTTCTCCAGACTCCTCACCAGCTTCATTGCCCTTCTCTGGACACTCTCTAGTGCCCCAATGCCTTTCTTGTAGTGAAGGGCCCAAAACTGACCACTGTACTCGAGGCGGGGCCTCACCAGTGCCCAATACAGGTCATGATCACTTCCCTAGTCCCGCTGGCCACACTATTCCTGATACAGGCCAGGATGCCGTTGGCCTTCTTGGCCACCTGGGCACACTGCTGGCTCATATGTAGCCAGCTGTCAACCAACACCCCCAGGTCCTTCTCCACCAAACAGCTTTCCATATCCTACAATACGGCACACTGAGACATAACCTATTCTGAGATAAAGTATATCTGAGTTTTGCATATGGCAGGTAAGGCTGAGGTATTGAATATGGCAGTAAGAGTCAAAACTGCTTATCCTTACTGCAGGCGGGGAGGTGTCCCAGAACCATAGCTGGGTTTTGTTCTGGATGCACGAGATTTATTCACTCCAAAAGACATCCTGAGGCTGAATTAAAATATGTGAACTAGCAGAGGAGCAGAACCCTAGAGGGAACTGTGAACCTGAATTATTTGGCAGCGCAGGCTTATCACTTGAGACAACTAGCTTCTTGGATCTAAAGAAGGAAGGTCTTGGGAGTCTGTAGAATGTCCCAGAGTCAAACAGCATCTTGGGGAACTTAGAATGTATCCTCAGCTTGAATGGAGATTCCCAGGCATCTAGTCACCCAAGTAAAGACTTGGGAATGCAGAATGTGGGAAATTTGGCTACAAGAAGGCCCCCCACACTTTCAGGATTGCCAAAACCAATATTTGATATGTACATCTTCCTGTAGAATGGCAGAGCCTTGTTTCCTTACAAGTCAGCTGGGAAACCACACCGTGTAGGAAATCTTGTCATAATTTAATTAATTTCTCAAACTTGCAGTATATTCATGGCAATTTATTTTGAACTGATAAGTTAGTATTTTTCACTTGCAAGGTCTTTTTTATGATAAATACGATTTTACATATCAGGGAGCTCCTGTTGGCAACATCCATGTGACTCTGTCACCATTAAGAATGGCCTAAAGTTGAACTAGAATGCCAAAACTAAAATACAGTTGGAAAAGCACTATTTTCCCTTTTTTCTCCCCCAAGCTCTGCAGTGCTGCTTGTTAGCAGTGTAAGGAAGGCACCGTAGACTTGGTATGCAATTGCTAATATTTTGTAAGCACTAAACCATTTTCTAAAGTTCTACCTACTACAGAGGCTCATGGTTTCTCCGAACAAAAAACTTTCTTTTCTGTTTTATTGGTATCTGCCTTACACGGCCAATACAGTGCAGCTGACATCGAGAGGAGATAGGATGAGAAGACCAAAGCAATGGGCATTGTGGAAGGAGTATGAAAAAGATGAAGTAGGTACACTTCACTACCTGTTGAATTCATATTTTACTTTGTATTGACATGCAGTTGCAAGAAAATAAAATATCTCCTTTTCTTCCCTTCTTTGTTAAGAAACAGCTGCCTGTTTCCTTTATCTGTATGAGTCTGAGATAAAAATGTGTATGTTTTCTTACCTATTTAACTGAGTCTCAGGTATAGCAGTTGTGAGCTAAGGAAAGAAAATAACATTGGTAAATGCCCTGTTAAAAATCTTGACTCAGAGAAGTTCTTTAAATGTTACCAAAGAGTTGTCTCAAACTTTCTGAAATGGGGACTACTGTGTTCACCAGTGTGGCACAGAACCAAAATCAATGACAGTATATTAACTTTAATATGCTAGTTTTAATGGCTGCGTTTTGGAAGGAACATTATCTCAAATTGGCTTTAGCCATGCTGCTAGAACAAATAAGGCCAGTACTTATAGAAGTTACATGCATTTCAATACATTTAAATGAAGATGTATGCAGCTGACACTACCAAACAAGTATTTTACTTCAGTAGACAGAACGCTGGGATATCTCTTTGATGACTTTGGATATGATCATCTGTCAGCCACAAATACAATTCTTACTAATCCAACAAATGCTGAAGGCAGGTAAAATAACTTCAATAGAAGATTCAGTTGTTTAGTGCCTATTCTGTATACTAAAAAAACCTGTACCAGCTGAAACCAGTTAGAAAGCATTTCCAGATCAATTTTCATAACATGCAAATCTTTCCTGATGTCGCCCCCATTCCCTAAGGCGAAGATTATTGGATATATTACAGTTCTGAGATGGTGGTGAGATGTGCTGCCTCTTGACATGTTAAGGAATATATCCCCATTTCTCTGTGCACTCACTTTTTCCAGACATTTTTGAAAATCCTGACACAGTTTTGAGGTATTTTATCTTCTGCAGGTGATGTTAATTGCTTTAGAAATAGATTGCCCACTAGAGAAAGAGCAGAGCATCCAAATCCCTGCTTCATTCATTGTTTAAGAGGTAATTTCAAAATTTAAAGAGTCTGTCAGAGATAGCTGGGAGATAAAGAGGGCAGTCAGAAAAACCCTCAGGGGATTATTTCTATTTGGTTGAGCAGCTCAGAGTGCTTGTCAAACATTAGTGGAGTAAGATACTTTGACTTCATGAAGTGACAATCAGAAGGGGGCTGAGATGAATTCATAGATATGTGCCAGCCTTGGAATTCAACCAAGCTCTTCATCTCAGTAAAGGATTTATTCTTTTTTTGGCAGAAAGTTCCACAGGTTGATTATGAACTCTGTTTTGAAATATTTCCTTTCATCATTTT
Source organism: Charadrius vociferus (assembly GCF_000708025.1). Classification (NCBI taxonomy): domain Eukaryota; kingdom Metazoa; phylum Chordata; class Aves; order Charadriiformes; family Charadriidae; genus Charadrius; species Charadrius vociferus. The sequence goes on from NW_009648061.1 coordinate 5,268,871, forward strand.
ACACCTCTCTGAGGAAAAAAAAAAAAGTGAGTATCCCAACGTATTTCTTTTCTTTAAATTTTAAGTTGACATAAGTGGCTCCTGTTTTAAAAGGGCCATCAACTACATGCAGGTTAAGAAGACCATAATTCTGGCCAATGAAAAAACAAATCACAGATTATTTTTTAAAGAAATATTAACAATAGTTGCAGAGAGCATCTATCTCTTCTGTATGCTCTTTACTTGTGAAGGACTCCTAGAATTATCTGTGAGTCTCTGGATAGAGAATTTCACAAAAGTAGATAACAGTTTAGGTGTGACATAAACAATCTGTCATATGAACGATGATGTAGAGAAAAGTGCTCATTATATGCTGAATACGAAATTATTTTATTAAAAGATATCACGGTTAAAACTAAAAAAGAGTATCTTAAAATACCATGTAGAATTTAAGCTATGGAATTAATTCAGTCAGAAAAAAAATAGAAGCAATTTAGACAAAAGTTAACAGGATTTCAAAGATTACTCATTTATACTACTGATTTCAACTTAATGGCTGGCAGATGTCTGCCTACCTTTCCTGTTCATTTGTGTGCTTTCCCCCCCTCTTTTTTCAGAAGTATGAAATACAAGATGGATGTGTGTCTGACCTGAGGGACTCTGTTTCAAAAAGATCTGAATGAGTAACAGAATTAGACGTTTAGTACAGGAGCTGCCAGACAGGTAAGGTGCTCACCAAAGGGGACAATACTGCAGATACTGCTGAAAGAATAAATATCATGCCAGCACAAGGAGATTGGTGGAGTTTCTTAAGTACTGCTGCTGAAACTGGTCTTTTCCAATATTTTCTTTAACAATGTTGGTATGAAAAAGGTGCATGCCAATCAAACGTAATGAATATGCTAGGCTGAGATGTATTACCATAAAAGAGGACTGCAGTAACTGAATAACTGCAGGGACTGAAATAATGAAAATGGGAACAAAATCAGTACTGCTATATGCAGGGTGATGCACTTGAAAAGCACTGTAGATCTCAGTGTAAATTAGGGGTTTCTTTTTGGAAAAAACTGATAAGCCATAGGACCTGTAATCTCAACTAATTAGCTACAGGTACGCTGCAAGCTATCAAGATTAAAAGCCAACGAAGGAAAATGCGATTCTATTATGTGTGAGGAAAGTATTTCAAAGAATGAGAGGGAAATATTAGTATCATTGTAACAGATAGTGGTGGGACCCCATCAGGAATACAAGATAAACAACTGACTATCAGTGCTGGAAAGTATAAGTGCAGAAAAGATCAGGTACAGAGAACTACAAAACTATGTCTATGTTGTGGCTATGGGCACCCCACAGCATTTTCTCTCTACATCTAGCTAAAAAGGTAATCATCTGGAGGCTATTGGCTGCTCCATTTCACTTGTGTGCCTTGATTTTCTTCCCAGGCAAATGGAGGAAAACAGAGTGGTGTACATCCAGGTTTCACCTCAACACCGAACAGGAATCCTACTGGATAACACACCTGGACTTGGGAATTGTCCCTGACTTCCAGAGGACAGGCATAAAAAACTCTCTTTCTATTTATACTTTAAAGGAGACTAGAAGAGCTTGTTTTTTCCTAATGTTGCAAAATTAAGTCTTAGCTGGAACAATTGCTATCTATAAATAGAGAAGAGCATTAATACCAGGAAGAGAGAAGATCAAAATGATAAAACTGTCATAAAAGCAAATGGATGAAAGCAGCCTATATATAAGTGTAGCTGGGTGAAAAAGAAGGTCCATAGCAAATATCAGAGCAGTGAAATTCTGGACCAAGTTTCCAAAAGCAGATCTGGCTGTTCCCAAGCATTATTGCTTTTACAAATGGAATTTCAAGTGCCTGGGAGGAGGATTATCAGATTTTGTGCTTGTGCAAGGGCAGGCCAGGAGTCAACAAGCCCTAGTAAGCCTACATCTGCAAGATTTCACTGGAAGCATTGTTGTCAAATGGCTGTTTCTCATTCACAATTAGTTTTGCAGGCCATTATTTAACTACTTTTACTAGATACACTGACTGTGTACAGCATTGTTTTAGGAGAACAACAGGTGAGCCTACATTAAATGTCTTGCAGAAATTTAAATATATTGATCTATCACTTGTACCTGTATTGAATAATTTTTTATTCCAATAAAGAAATACTATGTTTGTTACACTGTATTTGCTATTATACTATATTAGCCAACAATGTTTGTTTGAGGTCATACTAAATACAATGAGGTATACCTCATGTCACTGTTATGGAGTTAAAGGTCAACCTCCAAACTTTTCTTTTCTAGCTGCGTAGAGAAGTCAGCATTCATTTTGAGTTGTGGAAGCTAGATATTGGGCAGCAAACTGCCTTGCTAGGAAAAAACAGTTAACCTTTTTAAGAACTCCCTTTATCTGCTTTCACTGCTTCCAAATTCAAGTCCGTTGATAACCAAATTAACACCAGGGAAGTCCTCCAGGGTCTAACAGCACCCAAACCCCTGCCAAAGCCAGGGAAAAGAGTGAGAAAGGAGAGGCTAAGCCTCCTGCTATGTGCTGACCGTAAGCCCCCATTGCCCATCCCCCTGTACCATTGGGCAAGGTAGAGGAGTGTAAAGGAGTGAAGTTGAGCTTGGGAAAAGGGAGAAGAAAGGGGTTGTTTTCATGATCAGTTTTTCTGGTTTTCACTGCCCAAATCTATAAAATAGATTGGCAATAAATTAATTTTTGGCAAGTTAAATCTGTTTTGCCTGTGACAGTTATCAGTAAGCAATGTTGCTGTCTTTATCTTCACCCATGAATTTTCTCATTCGTGTTTTTTCTTATTTTCTCTCCCTGTCCCACTGAGGTGGTGATTGTGGAGTGAGTGAGCAGCTGGGTGGGAGTCTGGTTGTAAGCCAAGGCTAACCCACCGCATATTTACATCTGCAAGACGCATATAAAGATGAAAAAACATAGTTGCTCCCAACGCTGTAGGAGAAAAAAAAGTCCTAGGAGAGAATGAATTATCTCAACTCAGTTTGCTCATGGCTTCAGCTGATTTCTGATCAATGATCCTTCTTTTCTGTACCAGTGAATCAATTGCAATGACAAATATTGGGATTTCACTCTTTAAAACGTCCTTATCTTTAGCCATATTTTTTCCCTATGCACAGGCTTGTTGTTGTTGTTTTTTTTAACAAAGTTGGATGTTCCTATTTCACATTTGTAATTCTTTCGCTACAGCACAACTACCCACAAAAGATCCCTTTCCACAATCCAGCAAGTCTAACAAATTCTTTTTAGATTCAAGGAATACTAATTTGAATGCATCACTTTATTAGTCTCCCAAACTTCTTTGAGGAGAGCACCTACACATGCTTGCCTCTGCAGAATTATGTATTCCTAATAAAACTGTCAATTTTTTACATTTCTGAACATTTTAGGATAGTGCAAAGCAGTCCACTCAGTCGTAGTTCACTGTATTGGCATGATGTTCAAAGCCTGATGTGTGTGTGCCCAGAGGGTGTTGTCTTCTGGAATGAAGCACAGTCAAGGGTCACATTGGACCATCACATGAAGCAGGCCAAAGCTAACGTATAGTCAGCTATTCTGTAATACCTAGACTGCCACAGATTGTGAATTTGTTTATCAACCACACTGTCAGACCTCAGAAAATTCTTCTTCAGAAATCTAAGTGGATTTGAGAGATTATGATGAAGAAAATGTATTTAGCACGTGCTCTGAGATCTGTTGTTGCATATTCCATACTCAAATGGTTGCTCAGAGGGTGCAGTTTTTGAATGGCTCTAATATTAGTGAGGTCCTCAGGGTTTTTTTTCCTGCTGCTGAGGAACAGGTGTGGAAAAATGCTAGGTTTAATAATGTGTCTTTGTAATGGAGCTGTGACCTAATCTGCTCTTCTCACTTAGCTGCATAAAGAAATGTGTTATTTATCAAGAAAAAAATGCAAAACCAATCATTTCACTAGGATGTGTATTGGAGACAAGAGTTTGGAGAGATAAAGAACAATTGTTGGATGCTCACTTTGTTCAGTACTGCCTAGGGTTAACTGATGTGCGCAACAGGGGCTTTTATTCACTTAAAAATCTTGTGAATGGACCAGATTTCTGACATGATTCTGCATGCACCTTTTCCTTAATTTGAATACCTAAAGTACTTGTGGGTACTCGGCCAGTACAACAGCAACTAGAGCAAAAGATCTTTTAAACAGAAAGGTCCCTCTAACTACTGTCTGCTTTCACAGCCCCTTCCAATCCTGCTCTCAGTGTAACAGGCTGCTTCGGATTCCCAGTTGCAGCAAATACCCTGGTAACCTTCTGGGTCTGTAAGAAATTGTTTCTGTGCCTGGCCCTATTCTTCCCAGGACTTTTTTAGTGCACGCTGTGCTGCAGTCTCCCAACTCCACCCCCATCCACAAAACAAGCCAGAGAAAGAAACCACACTTCTCCTTGCTGTCCTTCCATTGCCCTTGTAAAGGAAGGTAGCGTATAGCAACTCTAAACACCAGATAAACAGCTACTACCCAATACGTGTTACACAATTAGCATTCAAAAGGCAACAAGATTACCTATTAGTTATTAGTGCCACTAAGCTAGGATTGAACCTGACTTAGTTGTTCCTATGTTTAGGTAAAAGAAAAAAGTATGTTCTACACACATTCATAATGAATTATACAAGATCACAATGTTAAGGAGATATTGCTGTCTTTGTGGGGATATTTTTTGCTTTAAACACACACAGTTCTAGTACCCTCCTATCACTCATCTGAGAATATTTTTATCCTTTTTTTTTTTTTTTAAGCATCTGCTTTAGAGAAACAGTATGTTTCCTTGCATTACACAACTGCTGTACATAGTTGGCTGGCTTCAAAACTTCTTTCTTCCAAAACTTTAAAACTCCTTTCTTTTGGTTATATGTTTTTCATGGTTGCTGAAAATAATTTGACAAAAGGCACATGACTTACTTCAGTAATTATAAACTAATACAATTGCCAGTAATTATAAACTGATAAATGATTCAGAAACATGGAACTGTAGAATTGTCGAATGGTTTAGGTCAGAAGGGACCTTGAAGATCATCTAGTTCCAACCACCCTGCTATGGGCAGGGACACCTTCCACCAGATCAGGTTGCTCAAAGCCTGGCCTTGGAGACTTCCAGGGAGGGGACCTCCACAACCTCTCTGGGCAACCTGTTCCAGTGCCTCACCACCCTCACAATAAAGAACTTCTTCCTAACAGGTAATCTAAATCTACCTTCTTTCGGTTTAAGACCATTACCCCTCATCCTATCACTACACTCCCTGGTAAAGGGCCCCTCTCCACCTTTCTTGTAGCCCCCCTTTAGCTAGCCCCTCTTTAAGTACTGGAAGGCTGCTATAAGGTGTCCCCAGAACCCTCTCTTCTCCAGGCTAAATGCCACAGCCGCAAAGATTTGCATTAGTCTCTTGCAGTTTCATAACTACAAGCTTGCATATAGTTATGCCTATACTAGGAACACAACATTATTAGGAAAATTAACTTTAAACTGTATTTGAACACACTGAAAAAGAGAGGACAGCACAATTGGTACAATTCCTATGCAGTTGTCAAATGATGCGATCCAGCTGTCTGAAATTAATAACACTAGCAAATAATGATTACCTGTCATCTAAACTCCAGAACCGTCTTGTAGACTTAAGACAATTAGTCTACAACATTGTGGACATCAATAGGAAGAGCTGAGAAATCAAATGTGGAAAGTTTCTGAGCAGGGAGAACCACAAGAGGAGCTATCTGACATGCTGTAAAGCATCACTTTAGATATCTCAGCAGAAAGAAGGACACAGGTGGAAGGGGGAATGGAGAAGAATACAAAGCCAGGAAAAGGAATGTTTGTATTTGGCTGTCCGCTTACTGGAGGAACAGCTTCGTGATTTTTTCCATCCTTCAGCTTGTACTAGTAATAACCATTTTATGAAATAATGTTTTCTCAAGGTCTGCTTTGTAGATGCATTGTGTAATGCAAAGCAAGAGCCTTTCAAATACTTACATTAACAAATGGCCATAAACCTGGCTCTATTCTGCCCCAGTTATACCTTGTATGCTCACCAGCATATAAAAAATTAAAATTCTCCCAAATGGTCAACAACTGACTCTACAGAAGCATCACCTCCAGATGCTGTGTATGAAGAGGCTGTTGGCTCTGTATCATCAGCTTTTGACCTCATTTTACTCAATGAACACTTCAGAGAAGGGGCGGGGGGTGCGCAGTGCAGGGGAAAGGGGAATAAATTATGACCAGCATGCACTGTGTTTCAGTGGTCCTAACAGCCAGAACAGTCCGTGTGAATGAGTATTGCCACCAGAAAATAGAAGAGCTCTTAGGCAAGTTTAGCACACTTACCGTGTCAGACCAGAGCATGACTCCCGTAGCGTGAAAGTATGAAAGGGTGGCTGAACAAAATCAAGCTGCATGGGTCTCATAACTGGCCATTTGTCCTGATTCTGCAGAACCCTTGTCTGAAATTATTATACTACAGAAGGAAAGTTTTCATAAATTGGAAAAAGAAAAAGCCAATACGAGAGTTTGATATCAAGTATTTGTCCTAAGAACTTGTGGTACTTGTGTGCAATTGTGGTACTTACAAACATATGCACAGGTTTTCAGTTATGCACTGCCCAAACAAGTTGATTTTAAGCATTTGCCTGAAAGATTCATTTTATTATTCAGAGCTGTCTTCTTTGCTTGATTTCACTGTGAATTGGGATTTTTTCCAAGGGAAAAAGGAATCTATCATACTGATATTTCTAGCTTATGCAATTTTTTCTTCCTTGTGAAGGATTAGGATTTTAAAAACATTCTAATAAGGCATGAATTGGAAATGAAAATTGCCATTAAAATTCTGAGAAATGAAGCACTGCAGAACTTTTTCAGTCTTTTGATTTGTTTCTCATAATCTAATTGAAAACCAATGGTAATAGTTCAAATGCGTATTTGTAAAATATGTCATGGAAAATATAATCTCAGCAGGTCTGATCAATGCTTTTTCATAGTCTTTCTACTAACTTAGAGAACATAAAAAGAACATTTTGATTTTTAAGTGGACAATATTTTAAACAGCATTTAAAAAGAGGAAAGGAAAAGTGTGACTAAGTTAATAACAGATAACAGAACTCAAATAATTTTGTACCTTTTCCCCTTAAAATGTAATTTAGGCATTTGCTTCAGCACTGAAGCAGTATTGCAAAATGTGCAAGAAATATCAAATGATTACAAAGCAAAATTATTTGAATTTTCTCCATATGGCACAAAGTAAACAACAATCTTGACACAAATCAGAGTGCCTGTTTGATATCAGGATTTCTGCCAAAACGTAGGTGGTTGGGACAGCATTCATGTCGTCTTCTAAAATTATACAACTTGATTGTACTGTCAAAATAAAAAGAAAAACATCATGTAGTTTTCTAACCTGATGCACTAACACAATCTGCATGTTCACTATCTAAATGTTGACAAGGTCTGAGAAAGAAAGCACATCTCACAAGAATGAAGAATGGAGTGATAAATGGACAAGACAGAGATACCATATGAAGATCAATTAAGTGTCTGAAGATAAAGAATACACATCAGTAGCAATTGTTAACTAAAAGGGGAGCAAATATCCATAAACAGAATAATTTTTTTTAATTCCAAGAAAAGAGAACATAGTGACCTTCATGAAAAAGTACATTTTTACATGGCATGTAAATAATAGATGACAAAAAGCCACCGTCTTCAATGAATTAACAATCCTTTTTGAAGCCAGATTAAACACAGTAAAAAACATTAACTTCAACACCATGCATTTTCAGATAGCTTTTTCATTAGTAGCCTGATTTTGATAGGTATAAAACATTGTCAGCTTTATTGACTTAATTTTCCCTGTTACCTAAGATGTTTGCCACCGTCAATTCTGAGGCACTTCTAACACCTCCCAACAGACAATATGCACCCCAGGTAGAACATGATACATAGCACATGATGGATGACATAAAAAGTGCCTGGAATTTGCAGCCGAATGACCTGCAGGCTTCCGGTCTCTGGAGCCCTCCTGTACCCTATTATGTCTGGTAACATCTAGTGTCAATTCAGCCTCTGTGTCAGGACCATTGAGTACTTTTGAAATGACCTACCAGAAAAAAAAATCACAGAAGTAGGTAACACTGTGTGGTAACTCTCTTGGCAATGAAAAGGAACTTGTTTATCTCTAACTCTACAGGGTATGCCCAGCTGAGGTCTGATGTTTTTTAAGATGTGGAAGTAGCCACATGTCATGCAAACCCTTCCTGCTCAAATCATGGAATCACAGAATCAAAGAATGGTTTAGCTTGGAAGGGACCTTGAAGATCATCGAGTTCACCCCCCCTGCCATAGGCAGGGACACCTCCCACTAGACCAGGTTGCCCAAGGCCACATCCAGCCTGGCCTTGAACACCTCCAGGGATGGAGCCTCAACAACTTCTCTGGGCAATCTGTTCCAGTGCCTCACCACCCACAAAGTGAAAAATTTCTTCCTAATGTTTAATCTAAACCTGCCCTCTTCCAGTTTAAAGCCATTCCCCCTCATCCTATCACTATTAAAAAATCATGGCACATCCAGGGCAGTGAACACCTGAGAACCTTCCATAAGGATCTCAGAAGGACTGTTTGTCATTGCAGGCAGCACTCTTTCTGGCAGGAAAGAAAATTTCGGCTACTTGAGAGCTCCAGCTGAAGAGGACTTACTGATAGTGGAAAAACCTGTCTTGACCCCTCAGCAAATTAAAGCTCTGTTCATGTCTTGCGTTTGAGTACCTATGAATACACAGTTGAGAAGCCATCTATCTAGCGTGTGTGGTCTCCTCTCTTCTCTGTGTTTGGCATTGACAGATATGATACCTATAAAATAAACACAGTAAAACAAGTGGTAGCAAAAAAACCCCACGTTATTGGAAAAAGAAATTATAATATCAAATCTTACCAGAGAGCTGGACAAGTGTTTTATTTTTAGGCTGGAGTGGGAGGAACTGACTGGAGACTTGGCCCCTTGCCCAGAAAAAAATGGAGGTGAGGAGGTTACACAAGGGTAAATGACAGCATATCAGGACCATCAGCAAGAAAAAGAGCTGGCTACTTTGCTAAAAAGTGTGGAAAAGCCAGGACTGTTCAAAAAGTGTTCAACTGTCACTGGGACTGCTATGACAGAAATTCTTTTCCACACAGAGCTGGACACTTGTAAAATCTAAGGTATAGATACTCCTCTTTTGTTTAAAAGAGAAAGAACTGTTTCTTCAGTGTCAATCTGCTAAGTTTTTCATATATCATAATAGCTGTATGCTTAGTTAAGTAAATAATAAGATTTGGAAAAAGAAAAAAAAATGCATAAAAAAAGTTAGTGTGCAATTATTTGTTCCACTTCATGTAAATAAAGAAACATTTCTGTGTTTTTGTAAATGTCTGGTTATCTGGAAAGGTTTTGGAGTCACCATCCTTAGGCGGTTTCTAAAGTCACCTGAACAATGCTTTAAGCAACCTCATAGAGCTTTGAATTTGTCTCTGCTGAAAGGTGGGGTAGAACTAGAGACCTCCAGAGTCCCTTCCTACCTAATTTTTTCTATGAATCTGTGGCTCTATTTATGAATAACAGGCAAAAGAAAGAAATGAGAAAAATTGTGCAATTCGGACCAAAAAATTTCATTGTCTGTCTGGAGAGGTCGAGCCTTGTCTGTCAAAAGCTCCCATTTTTCCCTAAGTGGTCCTCTGATGTGAAATACATAGTTAACATGTTTCAGTCACTTACTGTCATCGTAAAGAAAAAACAAACCTGGAATACGCAGCTGTTTTTTTGGTATCCTTAGCATTAGTACAGACAGAAAAATGATGTTCATAGCCTTATAGAGAATCAATTAGTTGAAGGAGAGAAAATATTATTGCGGCATAAAAAATTTAAGCCTTGAGTTCCTTTAGGTAGGAGTACAATTATTAGTGGCTACTGCAAATTCTGCAGATGATTTTCTAATGTCCTGTCATATCACATTTTATTTCATGTTTTTAAAGGAGGAGGTACTGTCATACACAGCTTATCTTCTTATTTCGTTTTGTGCCTAGGTAGAATTCTCCCTAATAATTCTGTGACAGACACAACAATGCTGAGAATCTGAATAATAATGATAAATATGTCTTTTTTTTTCTGTCAGAAGATATAGTGAAAGACATCCTTGGCTGTACTGTACTGGGGAAAAATGCTTGCAAAGGTATGTTTTTTCATTTTGTTGCTTCAGCTTTGATGAGCTATTGTAGCGATTTGTTTTCTGACAGTCACTAGGAACATCCCACTCAAGGGTCCCTTGTGCTGGACTTCATAAGTGTGGGGTTTTTTAAGTTGTCCTGCCCTGAAAAGAAAGCTTAATTGGAACTGTCACTAGTGGCAATGAATAATAGCTCACTGTCCTCCAAGCATACAGGTATAACTATGCCACTGTCACCCCTCCACTACTCGTACAACTTTTGACGTGCCAGCAGGTATGAATGAGCATAGATAGAAGCCTCTTCCTATCCATGAGTATGTACATACATAAAATCTGCCCTTTCTTTCACAGCCCCATCTTTTCCTGCTGCATACCATTGCTGCCTTCCCTCCATCCTCTCCACTGGTACAATAGCTAATACCTTCTCACCTTATTCAGGCTGCCTTCCCTTCCTGCCATTCGGGGGAGCTGAGCTCCTCGGAGACAGAATTGTCTGTCATGATTTTCTGGCAAAGAAAATAAGAGGAGTCTATTTTATTTTTCAGAACAATTGCATTCAGATTTAATTTTGTATTGTGAATATAGTACTTTTGCACAAATATTCCCTTGGTGGCTACAGCTGGCCAGGCACAAAATGCCAACAGTACATCAAACCTCTCCAGCTTTGGCCTTATTTACATTTACAACATGCTCGGCTTTCACATCCATTGAATCCTTTGGTTTTGTTCAGCTGACAAGTAAATGCTCCTATTATCGTACTTTTGATAATGTGGATGCAGTTTCATGAGTATGCATGCCAGGAGCAGAAAGTAAATTAGCCATCATGGAGTATCAATTTAAGGCCAAACTATTCCCATAAAGGATTTACCTAAAAGTCAATGTCCTCTGAACTCTTAAGTCAGATTTCATTAGCAGACAAAGATATTAAACACCACTCTGCTTCGCCACTTGGCACAGAACCCAGTCACCTCTCTGGCACTCTCTGTGGGGTGAGGCAGCCTTTCCTGTTGTTTTTTGCAGTCCACATCCTCTCCAGTGGCTTCCTGGGTTGAGCACAGCAGGCACAACCACCTCTGCATTTCTAGGAATGTCTCTTCTTTGCAGTCAGCTCCAAAGCTTGAGCTCTGTTGTGAGAAGACACCTTCCCTCTCCTCCCCTCCTTATTTTCTCCAGCCTCCCAACACCTCCCTGGTATTGTAGGTCTTGTCCTTCCCAACATGCTGGGGGTCTCCCCATGCTTTGTGTGCTGGGTAGCTCTAATAGAAGCAGCGTCTCCTCTTCTCCTCCCCACTTAATCTGGAGCACGGCAGTCACTAGAAAGCAAAGAGACACCCTCTCGCCTTGAAGCATAGCCACTCTTTTTATAGTAGGACATACCACACAGTGCGCATAAATTAAATGATGAGCAAACCAGTGGCACTGTTCTGGCACTTTTCACAGTAATACAGACCATTGAAGAGGCATCAGAAAAACTTTATTATGAAACAAGAAAGGATCTTAAACCATTAAATAAGAGTTTCTGGACACTAAACTATTTTGGCCCTCAAGTACCAAACTTCCCCACTAGGCTTTAAGTATTTCTTCAGTATCTTGTCAAGAGGTTTATAACATTAGCTTTCCAGATATATACATATATATTTTTTTGATCCGCTATATTATCACACCCTATTTCTTATTTTTGGCTCTTTGACTGTCTAAATTCAGAATTAAATGTTTTCTCTGTTACTAGTTATGACATCTTGAATCACAGTTGACAGAGTTGAAGCAGATGAATGAAAGGCCATGGGACTGCTTCCCTTAATTCTGCTCATTGATAAATTGAAAATTCGCTCTTTTGTTAACCTCTTCATGTTCAAATGGATATTTCAAATTTCTCCTCATAGAAGTGAAACAATGGGAAAAAATGCAACACAAGTCAGCAGTGCTCCAGTAGAACACTAATTGTGAAAAAGTTATGCAGTGGGCAGCAGAGTTGTGCTGGGCGTAGCTCCTGAACCTAGGTATCAAAATAGATGTGCTGAGAAAAGCAGCATCTTAAAAAACATTATGTTGTCCCTATATGCTATTTCTTTTTGTAACTTATTACATTTCCCTTACACTTTTATCTGAGCAGGAAGAAGCAGATTACTTTTCAAAGTCTTCAGGGGCTGTAGATATGTTTAGAATTGATTCCTGCAGTTCAGCTTCTGGGCTGTGTGCCACCCACAAGGAGTGGCAACCTCCAACTTGTAGCCAGCAGGATGATTCCTGTAGCAAGCACGGAACTTCTCTCTCTGAAGAATCAGAATTTGCCTCCTCATAAGGCAAGAGGGCAGAGGACAGAAATGTTCAAGGAGCTGAAGCTTTCTCCCTCTCCTGCCAACAGAATCATGATGAAATTGTAAACTAACATGTACAGAGGTCTGCATCCAGCTGCAGGAACCCCCTGAGCATCAAGTAGACAGAATTTATTCTCAATGAAGCACACTATTATGGTGGTGAAGGAAATGCACGATGGGTGCTTTATATTCCAGAGTTACGCTGCTATTACTCCTGAGAGATCTTGGATGGCTGCGTTACAGTGTGTGGCTCCAATCACCAAGGCAGAAGGTCTGCAGCTCTGGGAATGTCCAGCTCCAATCACCACAACAGAAGGTCTACAGCTCTGGGAATGGCTGAGGAGGCCCAGAAGTCTGAGACTGGTGAAAATGAAAGATTTGTGTCTTTATATCCTCAGTTTGAAGGTGATCTCATGCACAAAATAGGAATAACAGGTAATCAGAGCCCAAGAATGGGTCATGTCACTGTTAAGGCTTCTGTGCTCTGGCTTCTTCTCTGTAACCCTTCTGTGGAGAAATGGAAGATGAGATTCGGACACTGTCAATGTGCTCCTTTTCACAAACACTAAACACACACACACCTTCAAATTTTAAAGTGGTCATGTGTACAGTCATGTTGATTATACTGATTTGTTGGTGTTACTGGCACCGATTTTGTGATGCGAGATTGCATGAGACTACAATTACTGGAGTTGTTTACTTCTTCCCAATCATCACACTTTCTATTTTAAAAATAGAGTGTAGGTCTAGAGAGTGTCATCCAAAGAGATGGCAGGCATTTTATACTGGAAAACTTAGTCTACACCCATGATATTAAGTTAAATAAATCCCAGGAACATGGGGAGTATCTAGAAATGAAGAGTGATTTTAAAAAAATAAATTTCATTGACCTTTTGATTGGGTACAATTCAAATACTCTAACAAATTTGCTTCCATAACTATTTTCTTTATGTCAAATAGGCAAGACAATTTTCATTTTTAAAAGATCTCGTTTCAGCAGAGTCCATGAAAAGTTTCATGTCAAGAAGGCATGAAACTATGGAATACAAAGAAACACCTTGTAACCATTTTTAATGACAATCTAAAAATAAAGGTAGAAAAGCATAAATTAAGTAAAATGTTGAAAAAACACTTTATATATTTTCAATATCAAATGAAGGAGCTTTAGTCTCCTATAAAAGTCAGGGTTTTTTCAGTGACTACACAGGGAAATCTACATATATTAATATCTGTTTGGTCTCTTTCTTCGGGAAATAAGCTTTTGTGCCTCTGCAGCCAGACCTCAACCTCCATATTATTTTCTCCACTCTGGCAAGTCTTCCCAAGCTCTACTACCTCTTCCTCATCTGCGTATCATCTGTTGTTGATTTTATCTACCTTCCTGGTTTCGGTCGCCATGTATACCTAACAGCAATCATATATATTTGTCAACTACAATCACATCCTGTACTTCAGCCTTTTCCCTGTCTTGCCTCTTTCTCACCCTACACTGAAGGTTCGCTATGGACTCAACCTGCACACATTTACAAACTTGTCATAACTGTTCCTGCCTGTTCTGCTCCTCTATCCTCCTTTTTGTCTTCCGCATTACCTAGGTCTGCACAAGAGGAGAAAAGCACAAAAAGGGAAAGACTCAAAAACCCCTTTTATTATCTAATGTAATTCACTCACAGTCCTGTGACCCGACAGCACTGATGTGAGAAACTTGCTGGTTTTCTGGGGAATTTCATTCCTTGTTTTAGCCTCAACAGTCCTGTGCCCGCCATTTCATGTTTTAACTGAATTTGATGAAAAAGTTATTTTCTAATCAAAACCATATGCAATGTACTTTTTCTGAATTCTGTGTTTTAAAATTCTGAGCCAATTGGCTCAAAAGATATTATTTTTCTCTGGAAAATCATCCTGTTTTCAAACTGAAATAAAAGTAACATACCAGCTGAATGAAAAGGATCTGTATTTTTTGGAGTATGTAATGAAACTGAAGACTCCTAAATTTCAGAGGAGTTTGGCTTTCCTTTATGAATGCTCTGATTTCATGCTAAATGTTGTATTCTTGGGTAGACTGCTGGAGAAGAAGTGAATTGCAGGGATGAGAGAGGAAGGCTCATTTGGCAAAGTGGCAGATAACACAGTACATCTGCTCACCCCACTTAAGAGACTGACAGGGTTTGCTGCACACTGAAAGAAAAGCTAGTTAAAAATACTGCAACGTGTCTCGCTTTTGTCCAAGTGCATTAATTCTTATTTGTAGGAATAGATACAGGACAAAAGAAATAAAATTGTATTAAATCTCTGAGTGTTTCAAACTTCGTGTTGGCATTCATTCCTAATTGAAAGAGTTCCAGTCAGTTTTGTACGGATTCTGCCTTGATGACAATAATTATTAGCTCACAAGAAAATGCCTACTTGTATAATACAGGCTATCATGCATCATCTTTTTTTCCCAGACAGCTGCTCTTTTTCTTTCCTCTGAATACATCCAGGCAGATTTTTGATAGCTGCAACCTGGAGCCAGCTTTTGTTTTTCCTGTGGGGAAAGTCAGGAAAGGAGGTGGAATCAATGACAAGTGGATGCTGGAGAGTAATCTGAGTCCAGAGGTGGGGGAGGAAGGAAGAATTATCAGTGATTTTAAAATAGAAAGAAAGGGAGTTACAGAGCAACTGCAGACGGTAGACATGTGGGCTGAGAGCAAAGGGGTGGAGGGAGGTCTAAGTGGGAGCAGAAGTTGAGGGGTGGGAGGAGATAATGGGATGAATGTGGGGACTGTGGTGAGGAAGAGAGTGCACTCCTGTGGTGAGAAGGGCACACACCAGTAAGTGCTGGGGGCTGACCATCTGGAAAGTTACTTTGCAGAAAAGGACCTGGGGGTCCTGGTGGACATGAGGCAGAAACATGTCCTTGAGGCAAAGGTGGCTAACAGTGTCATGAGCTGGGGAGGAGAAATGTTGCCAGCAGCTTGAGGAAGCTGAGCCTTCTGCCCTCCTCAGCCCTGGTGAGGCCACACCTGGTGTGCTGGGTCCAGTTCTGGGCTCCCCAGTACAAGAGAGATATTGAGATAGATACTGGAGAGAGTCAAGTGAAGGAACACGAAGATCATTAAGTGACAGGAGCATTGTTTATATGGAGAGAGAGTGAGAGAGCTGGGACTGCTCAGTCTGGAGAAGAGAACGCCCAGGGGGATCTCATCAATGTATATAAATAACTGAAGGGAGGGTGCAAAGATGAGGGAGCAGGGGCGTTGGACCAAATGACCTCCAGAGGTCCCTTTCCATATCAACCCTTCTGTGACTGTGAATCTCGCCGGGGAAAGGGTTCTAGGAGCAGAGCTTTAGTACAGTTAATATATGGGAGTTCAAATTTGGGGAGCTTGCAGATGGGAACACTTGAGGGTTTGTGCTGTAAACAGTAACCTGGAGCTCAGCAAGTGGAAATTTAAGAACCAGGGATCCTGTCAGAGAAACATGAGAATTAAATGATGTTGTTCCCATTTATGTTTTGGGGACAAGTGAACTCAGATAACTGTCCTCTTCCATTGCACAACACTGAAAGGCACAGAAGCTAATCTGCCACCCCTCTTTTACAGTTGAGAACATGGTAACTTTATTACTTAATCTCAAACATTTTGTTAGAGCAGTGGTTTGGGCCTACCATACTCCTGACAACATGCTTACCTGCTTTCATACACACACACATGTGCAATCCCTGCTCCTGTAATCTCATACTGCAGAGTTAAAAACATTGTGCAATGAGCTTAAAATAATGCTTATTGCACTGACTGCAACACAGCAGCTTTAACAACAAAACAAAACATAAATTGCTATTGTCACTAGTAGGGGTGCACTTTTGAAAGTTTGGTTGAAGTAAATCTGACAGAAAAAACCCAAATCCACAGGTTTTTCCCATTTTATCAATTTTTCCTCTGACATATGATGGGTCTTCCAATGCTGATTTGCTATTCTTAGTGGCATTTTTAAAGTTTTGCCTTGGTTTAATTTTCTTTTTTACCCCCCTGTTGCTTTAAGTCACTTTAAGTGTCATTTGTATGACAGGTGTATCTTATCTTCTTTGATAGGCAGGGATTTATTATCACAGCAGTTCCTTGTGATGAACAGTTGTGTAAATGGAACAAATTAATTCTTTCTAACAACATGGCAGGGGACATCAGTCAAAAAAGTCAGTCACTGTTTCTTTTACTGGGAAGCTTGTACCTACTTCTTCTGTGCCCTCTCCAGTTTTCAATTATTATTAATACTTAATTACTAAATTATTACAGCTTCTGACTTTTTCCAGACAATATCAGCCTCCAATGGGTTCAATACTGCAGGCATGTAAGAGGAAAGGCATAAAAAGAGTCAAAATCTAAGGAAAGAGTTTCTTCCACCTGTTTACCTCTTTTCTCTCAAATTCTCACAGCCTTACAGAAAACTTTCTTGTCTGGTTAGGACACAGCAAGCTGCATGGTATCCCAAATGCCAGATATCTTAAGCTTCTGCAGTGCTGCTTTTCGCTTTCCTGAAATGCCCTCTAGCAAGCTATGTGTAACACAGGAAGCCAATTGAGCCCTGAAGCATAAAATACTGAGACCAAGACAATATCTTAAGGACTTAGAGAAGAACAGGGATGGGTGAAACTGCATGGGATGCAACCACAGTTACAAAAACAGAGACAAAAACATTTGCTCAATCCTATACATCAGGCTTCAATTCCTGAGCTGAGGTGGTGGCTGGAGAATCCTAATATTTTTAATAGAAACCAGTACAGCTCTATCCCTTAAAGTGGTGAATAAAAATCCATGGAAGGTCTGAAGTCATTGAGTGGAACTAACTCTGGGAAGAATGGCCCGGCCTGCCTAAAGCAACCTCCTGGAGAGCTCAATGATCTGCATGGAAAATAGTAGGGAAAACATATATTGCAAGAGGAAAGAAGCACCAAGAATGCATCAAAAAATATGTTTTTGTGCGCAGGGGGCATAACAGCTGCAGTTGCAGCATGGTTATGACAGGTTTTCTTCAGAAGCCAACCTAGTTTTAAAAGTATGGAGTTCTTTCAACTTATCACCCAATAATTCATGAAACAGACTTCAGATCTCACTGCTCTTTGTAGTCCTGCCAGACACACCTCAGAAGGCTACTTAAGAATAGCAAATAGCATGATAGATTTACTGAACTATTCGGTGAATTCTTGACTCACTGAGGTAAGGAAGAGACGCCCAGTGGGGATGACATACAGGTCACTCTGGCACTGCTTCTGCAACTCAGAGTGGTACTTTTCCTACGGCTGTGGCACACTGTTGCTGCTGACTGTTGTCTTAGGGGACACTGGTCTTAATATGGAGGGAAGATGATGAAAGCCCCATATATTTGGGGAAGGGAATGTGTTTGCAAGCGGTACCTTTGTACTATTTAAAGCGATTTGTCTGCAAAATATAATTAAGCAGAGGGATGAAAGAAGAGGGAAAACACCATTGTGAAGGATAAAAATTCTTAACTGTGGCTCTTTCATACTGAATTTCAGATAGCAGCCCAACCAGAAGAGTCTGATTTATTCTTAGCCTTTGAAGTAATACAGGCAGTAAATTAACAGAGCCTTACTTCAGGGAAAGCATAAAAATTCTCTGGAGCAAAACCACAAAATGTGAGACAATGCTCCATTAGGGTGTCAATCTGCTCCCTCAGTTCTGCATGGCCTTTTTGTGTCAGGGTTTACCACCCTTGACTGCACATTTGCAACAAAGAGTTCAGGTGTAGAACTGCATTTCACCCTTTTTGTTTTGAGCTCATGGGGCAAATGGGGCTGGAATAATTCATGCAAATGTTTGGAAGAAGGATACATGCATAGTAAAATCTACAGCTGGATTACAGAGCACACAAAATTAGTAAGTCCTGTAGAATCCTGAATATTTCTTGGACAAAGTGTACCGGGGATGGACGCGAAATGTCTAGCTGCAGTGTGCTCACCCTGTTGTGCATGAGAGAGAAACAGTAAGAACAGGTTTCAGTAACCTGAGTTCACACTGAGGTGAACTCCACCAAGGACCATCCACCAAGGATGAAGCAGATTCAGCTTTCAAAACTTTTAAGCATGACTAGGCTCAAATCTAGGGCACAGATCTGGATAGAGAGGTTTGTAATTCACACCAACAGCCAAGTTACAAACCTGAACTTCATAGCTCTGAAAGGGTTTGGATCTAGGATTTATAGTCAAACACTGCATAAAAGCACCTGAAATAAAGGCAGTCCAAGGGATGGGGTGGAGAAAGAAAATAAGGTAATGTTCTTTAAGGATGTACACTGACCAATTTGGGGATTTTTCTTGCTGGCTTTTATTCCTTGTATTTGATTAAAACATTTGTTGGACCAGAGAGAGACTGAATCACTAATTAAGTGTCTTTGTTTGGGATCTGGGAAGCCACTGGAACAGATAATGACAGAAAATACTTCATTAAAAATATATTAATTTTTCCAATTAATAGCTTAGCACCAACTCCAGTCAAATAGAAACCTGAAATTACCAACTGCAATAATTGAAAAGTCTTAAGTAGCAATAATAGAAAGTCTGACCAGAAAACTTTAAGCTGAGATTGAAAATCATTGTTAGCAACAATGTCATGAAGAACGGCCCCAACATATTTATTATGCTTAATATTGTACCATTCCTAATGCTATATACACACACAAGGACATCTGGTTATCTATTTAAGTAAACTTCTGATTATTTAATTTGCATATAGTCTATTATATTCATGGAGTCTAACATTCAAGGAGTCTAACAATTCAGGCATGCAAATGCAATCAAAATCTCCATTTGGTTTTTAAGGAAGACAGAGGGAGTTCTGTTAAGCATTTTAAACTGGCAAAACCTGTCTATCACATTATAATTGTCTCTAATTAATACTGCCAGAAGCTACAGCTATAAAAATCTTTACCAAACGCTGAGTCACACTTAAACTGGTGCAAAATCCTTCTCTTGCCCAAGCAAACATTAGAGATAGTCGATTCCAATGTGTTCCTTAAAACTGAGAGCTGATTGATGACTATGAGTGAAGACAAACATATGAGCATAGAAGAAGCCATTTTGTTAAAATGCAGGATAAGATGTATTTCCCTAAGTGGTCTAGATAGATGTGAAAATCAGTAAATTATACTGCATACGTAATGCATGTATATATGCTTAGCCAGAATAGAAGACTTAAGCACTATCCTTTTAAAGATGGAAAAGCGGGATGTGAAGAGGTGTGCCTATATAATAAGCTTATGCTATAGTCTGTAAGACAACTCAGCCAGCCCTGAGGCACATGAAAACAACAGTGGGAAACAAACACCATATAAAAAACCTTATCCATTGTGCACAGAAACTTTATGCAACCACAGAGGCACATGGTGCCCCTGCCCAAACACAGAAACTGTCAGCTGCTGGTCGCTGGAGACACACTCTTTGTGGGGAGGACTCTACACAAAACAAGGGTACCTATATCTCTCAAGACTGTGGCCCATGGATAAAGGGCAGATACAGGTGGAAGAAGTGTCCGACTCTAGTGGGAGAAAGCTTTGGTTTGAATAGATGAGATTGGTACCCAGACACCTACTACCACTGGCCCTGCTGCCCCTGCCATCATTGGGATTTACTCTCTTGACCACTGTAGAGGGACTTACAGGGCAGGAAGGCTTTGGGTCTTTGGAGTAGGCAGTGTAGCTCCTGTCTAGGTGTGCTCAGGTAGACACAGCTGACGCAGCTGAGGGACCAAGTTGTCAAAAAGCAGTATCAAACCAATTGAGCGGTTGGCAGTGAAATTTAAAAGTCATCTGCTTCTCTCAGAAAACATTGGGTTGTGCCCAAAATGTGTGCACCTTACAACAGTTCTGTTTCTCCTGTTTGGAAAAATATTGCAGAGTTGTGGTTAACCATTGACTTTGAATTAGGTCACACCCGTTTGCTGCTGTAGTTCTGCACATGGTACAACCATTGTTGGAGTTAGAGACTAAAGAATACACCTGGTATGCTATAAATGGTGTTGCAAATGTCTTTGGTTTTTTAGCTCTCCAGCCAGGGAAGCAAGATTCCCATTTGCTTTCTCCCAGAACAGTGTGCAATACACTGGGAACCAGCTGCCCCTGTGAAGGAAAAAATCCTACCATCTGCCATGGCATGATCCATGAAACCTTGGCAAGACATCTCTGGAGAGCTTTTTCACTATGCTCATGAGGTACTTACCGAAGGAACAAATCCAGGATTAAAACTAAGTGAAGGACAACAGGTGATCATTGCCTTCTTCAGGTAAAACTCCCTGACCTTTGTTTTTCTTGAGATAGCCCAAAATCACGTTTTAGGTGATTCAAGATTAAAAATGGCCAATATTCCACTAAACTTAGAATATTTGATAGTATTATTAATCTTGCCAACCATTTCTGTCTTTCTCACTGTATTTAATCCATGATCTTCATCTTCCCTGACAGATTGAAAAGAAACTTGGATACAAAGCAAAAAATGGATTTCCTGTTAACTTCTGTTGCATGTATTGATTCTCTATCACCAGTTGTATGGCAGTGGTTTTTCATCCCTTTCAAAGACACAAATAATAATGGCAGAGTCCTTTCTATTGCAGCCAGTTCCAGTCACAAAAAAAAAGAAAACAGTGGCGTCCCTTATCTTGAGAGTAATAAGAAAGTCACCAAAAATCTCTTCTAGCTGTACAGACAACAGGTCGGCACTACGCATCCACATATCATATACAGAAAATGATGCATTTTGGGGGGCATGGCACAGGTTCTGTGGAGCAAGTCAAACATTTCTTCATTGTTAACGCTTTGGTAAAATTGTCAGCTTCTCCTCAAAGTCAAAAGGGAAAGAAATGCATACGTTTACAACCTGAAAGCAAGTTTGCTGTTTACAGTCACATGATTCTGGGGTCTAGAGAGTAAGTAACAAATCTCTAATATTTCAGCTTCACCTTGTGCTTGTTCTAGCCTAGGCAGGTCTTCTGCTTCTGTTAAGATTTTTTTTTAGTTCCTTTCCCAGGAATAGATGCATGACTGGGAATATTCAGTATCATTAGATTATTTGCTGGTTAAGGATAAGTTTTAAATACTAACTCTTCTTTGCTTACAGCCTGTTTGAGTTATGACATGGGTGGTTCTCAGTGAAGTCTTTTCTCAGGTGATCCTGATAATTTCTAATAGCTCAGAGCACCTGCTTTTATCTCTAGAATATCTGTCTATATGAGCTTCTCTGATAGTCATGGTGTGCTAGATGGTTATATGTGAAATCTTGTTCAGAGCAGAGAGGAACACAAACTAGGGGTACAGCTAGGAACTTATTGTTAGGCCAATTAATGTTTAATTGGCTATTTTTATGTTTCCTTATCACAGCCCAGTTTCTTGCCATTTCGTCCAGACTAAATATTGAAAATTACATGTAGCCCTCTCCCAGCCCTGTTACTCCAGAGGGGCTGTTTGTCCAGCAGTGACTAATTAGGGGTGCCAGCCCCCTGCCCCGGGCACTCCTAGACCGAAGACAGCACAGAGGAGACAACAGTCATGTGGCCACCAGGCAACTGGTGCCATGGCTAATACCAGCTAAAACCAACAGAGGACTAAACAGGCTCAGACAAGTCCAGAGACTGCTCTGTGAGGTCAGTGCAAAGCCTGTGGCCTTTTACAAATGAGGGGAAAACAGTATTTTTGGGGCTATACATGTATAGTGCCAGTATGGTCATGGAGGGTAGGTGAGGTAGAGAAGTAGGGATGATGGTCTACACCCCTACAGAGTTTGTCTTTCTGTAAGCTGCTTCTATTCCTACATAGCAGCAAGCGGTTCAGAACTGTGAATAACCCAGATGTTACTTCTCAAACAGTGTAATGGCAGACTTTTTTTTTAGAGTCTAGTTGATTATTGTGCCACTGAGCGAAAATGAGATTGTGATCTTTGCTAGTAAAAGCAAATGCAAGAGCAAGAGATAAAAAAAGCAATGAAATAAAAAGCAAAATGTTCACCTTGAAAAGCAATTATTTGTTGAAAACTGTGAAAAGGGCATCCTTTTGTAGTGCTTTTAAAGTCCTTTATTGCCTATAAGTATTTTAGCCAGTAAGTGAAATGACATTAATTTGGAATGGGCAGGCCTAGCCCACATGCCTTTCCTAAATACTAGATATATCTGAACGTCTTAGATAAATGCTGGACTAAACTAATCCTGTTTGAATACAGATCTGCTGAAAGGAAAGGAAGAGATGGGACTTGTACTGTGGTGACTGCTCTTCTTTCCACAGTCAGAAAATGGGCCAAAGTGCTTTTATGAGAATGCTCAATGATGGAAACATATGTATCGTGAGAACATAGGTTTGAACAAAGATGAAAGGAAAATCTAAGAAGGAAGTGAAGTCAAACTGCAATTCAAAGAAATCCTAACCTCACCATATGCAAATCTTATTAAAAAATTGTGGCAAAACTTTTATTTTGGTGATTAGACATTCAGTCTTGAAGTAACACCCTAAAGTCATGAAAAGTAGTGGTAAGTTAAAAATACCCTTGAGTAAAAAGAACATCATACTGGCCTATGAACTCTAGGAGAAGGAGAAAAGACCTTAAAATAATGTTTCTTTCCAAACCTGTGGTTGAAATGGACCTTAGAAAGTTTGTGGACATGCAGCTATCTACAGGCTTCTGTATACCAAGGGCAAAAACCACTAAACACAACAAGCTTTTAAAGTACTACATCTCGATAGCTCCATATATAGTGTCAGAAATTTAGTCAGCATCATCGGAGCATGCAATTAAAATGACAAAATCAAACCTGATTGCAGCAGGATGCTTGGTGCAATGAAAAACAATGCCATTTTTGTTAATATTCCAAATATATTTAGCTAAACTTCCCTGGGAGGGGAGAGAGAGGCAATGGGAGGAACAAATACATACGCAAACAAGTAGGCAATTTTAAATGAGGTTTATTTAGAGACTGAATAGTGTGATTTGATTTCTTAGGTATTTAAAAGATTAGCATACCGGTATAGGTGAAGTAATTTAAAAAATAACTATGAGACTTGATGCTGGAAAAAATAATTTGATAAGGAGCGATGTGCATTTCTGTATGTAAATGTAATATATTTATGTGTGTGTATGTGTGCACACATACTTATAGGCCATCAACCTTGGAGATTAATTAAAGTTAATGGAGAATCAGGGGTATGAAAAGAATTAGTATAGTATGAATTAATTCACAAGCTCTGTAGCTCCCTTGAAGCTTAAAAACTAGAGCAGCCTGATGTCAGCCATCCCACCTGCCAGGTAAAATTTATTTATAAATTACAGAGATGCAATAAGAAACGCATGCAAATTCTAACAGTCGGTTATTATTCAACAGAGGACATGACACTCAATGAGAGATACTAACTAGTGGCCCAAATGGCTAATGAGAAAAGTTGGCATCACTGAAAACTCCTCCAGCCTAACTTGCCAGTAGACCTGCGCACACTCCACGACACAGAGTCCGTTGTTCCCTGACCTTACTGTAGGACAGCTGGTTTTTCAATAATGTGCCACCTATTCATTAAACACGTGTGGTGGGTTGACTCTGGCTGGATGCCAGGTGCCCACCAAAGCTGCTTTATCACTCCCTTCCTGAACTGGACAGGGGACAGAAAATATAAAGGAAAGGCTCACGGGCTGAGATAACGACAGGGAGATCACTCGGCAATTACTGTCATGGGCAAAAAAAGACTCAACTTGGGGAAATTAGTTTAATTTATTACCAAGCAAATTAGAGGAGGATAATGAGAAATAAAAACTAAATCTTAAAAATCTTTTCCCCCACCCTTCTCTTTTTCTCAGGATCAACTTCAATGCTGATTTCTGTTCCTCCTCCTCCCCCCGAGTGGCACAGGGGCATGAGGAGTGGGGGTTGTGGTCAGTTCATCACATGTTGTCTCTGCCACTCCTTCCTCCTCAGGGAGAGGACTTCTCACACTCTTCCCCCACTCCAGCATGGGGTCCCTCCCACGGGAGACAGTTCTCCATGAACTTCTCCAACACTGGTCCTTCCCACAGGCTGTAGTTCTTCATGAACTGCTCCAGCATGGGTGCCTTCCACAGGGTGCAGTCCTTCAGGATCAGACTGCTCCAGCGTGGGTGCCCCATGGGATCACCAGTCCTGCCAGCCAACCTGCTCCAGCGTGGGCTCCTCTCTCCATGGGGCCACAGGTCCTGCGAGGAGCCTGCTCCAGTGCGAGTTTCCGATCGGTCACAGCCTCCTTTGGGCATCCACTTGTTTTGGTGTAGGGTCCTCCATGGGCTGCAGGTAGATATCTGCTCCACCAGGGACCTCCATGGGCTGCAGGGGGACAGCCTGCCTCACTGTGGTCTTCCCCACAGGTTGCAGGGGAATGTCTGCTCCGGTGCCTGGACAACGTCCTCCCCCTCCTTCTTCACTGACCTTGGTGTCTGCAGAGTTGTTGCTCTCACATATTCTCACTCCTCTCTCTGGCCACAGTTGCTATTGCACAGAAACTTTTTCCCCTTCTTAAATATGTTATCACAGAAACACTACCACTGTTGCTGATGGGCCCAGCCTTGGCAAGCGGTGGGTCTGACTTGGAGCCTGCTCTCATTGAGTCTGTCAGACATAGAGGAAGCTTCTAGCAGCTTCTCACAGAAGCCACATCTGTAGCCCCCCTGCTACCAAACCCTTGCCACACAATTCCAATACAGCACAGGAATGAGGTCATAGGTCCTAGACAAGTGCTGAAAACCGCAAGCTGTTCTGAAGAGGATATGTAGCATCTTCTCAAGGTGTTAGTTTTGTTTCCAACAGATGCAGTTCCAACTGTGAGACTTGAGTTTGTGCTGAGAGGTACCTAAATATCTTCCTGAACTGGGAACTTAGGATAAGCAGCACTCTGCTTATCTGTCTTCTGGATCCCTACAGGCCTTCCGCAGGAACAAGATGCACGAAGGTTCTGCAATATGAACAGTGTCCAGACTCCTGAGGTTGCACTACCTCCTTCTGCATTTCTAAGTTAAAACTCCACATTCCCAGTGGGACTGTCCAGACCAGACATGATTTTTCTCCCCCTTCCCTCAGGAGTCTGGGACGAAGCCAGGATAATTCTCAGAGACTTTTTTCCCCTGTGAGAGAGCAGTGCCCCAAAATGCAATAACATAATTAATCAACTCCAGTATTCTTGGGTCTGCAAAATATTTGGAGTGTTTGCCATTGGAAGCACGATCGTGCATAAACATGAGTACATTGTTAATAACAAGAAGGAAAATAAAGTAAAATAGGTGATATATATACTCCTTGGTTTTAAAGAATTTACATTGCTCCACCCTAAGCCACAGTGTAAATGTTATGTTGAAACCTGATATTGAAATGTCTAACATACAAATTTTTGCTAAAGAACTTAGGTTTTCTAAGAGTTTGTTTAACAGTTATTCATAGTATTCAGATTTATACAATTTATAATGCATTCCCATCTCTCAATACTATTTACAAGATTTAACTAAGAAAATCTACGGCAAGCTCCCTCTGAACTGGACTGAGAGCTATTAACACTGTGTTTTACATGAAATTTCCTTGAGGTTTAACTTTCAGTGTAATGCTAAATAAAATTAGATATTCAGGCCTGCTTCAAAGAATTAATCTAAGAGTAAATAATAAAAAAAAAGAATTTAATAAAACACTGCTTTAGTATTCCCTAATACTCCCTCATACATAAAGACTTTTAAAATTAAACTAATTAAGCAAAGCTGCTAATATAAACACATTTCAGCACCTAGAGTTTCATGAATTCTATTTTATTCCTTTTTTCACTCACTAGATCTGGGAAATAGGAGATAAATCATAAGTAAGCAAAGACTATGTGTGTTAGATTTTACAAGCCTGCATTTTCAAGGGCTGGAAGTCTTGCAAATGTTGGTGTGCAGTAGTAGTAGATATC
>NW_009648061.1:5295410-5328644 GCF_000708025.1 Charadrius vociferus
CACATCAAGAAGCATAAGTAGAAGACCTCGGATACAGTTATTAGCACCTGTCATGTCATGGGTCTGTAAAAGTGGATCTGTTTCCTGATAGAACTGTGAATAATTGTAAACTGCTTTAGGCACAGTCACTAAAGTAGAAATGCTGAGGTCCAGCCATTAAACTGATATGGAGATTCGGCAACTTCATACTCAACAAATATTCTTGCAAGATCACAGACTTTATAGCAGTGAGTTATGGATCTCAGTTGTATGACAACTCTCTTAGAGAGTTGGGTTCTGAGGTATGGCCTCAGTCTCTTGTGTCCCTGCACAAGCAACTTGACCTCATATTATTACTAGAGGTCACAAGAAAACATCCTGCAAAGACAACCAAACTAGGTCTGATTAACTGGTCTGCATGGAGCTCTCTGTCAAGCTATATACTGTGTTATAATTTTTTGCCTGCCTCTACAATGAGGATATTGTATTGCTTCCTTTTCCTACCTATTTAGTAACTTGGTCACATAGTCACATTAAGAAATCCCTCATTTCACAAGTGATTTCCCTGGCAAAGAAATGAATTTTTATAGTGTATGTCTCTAATCACCTAAATTAAATTTAGCAAGATGAAGTTCCAGGGTGGCTTAAAGTCATCAAAACCCACGTTGCTGTAGCACTGTCCCAGCCCACCCCTTCTGGTAGCCACACATTCCTGTGGGCTCCCTGGCAGCAGCCTCAGCGCTCGTATCAGTAAGTGGGGAGCGGTCAGGAAACTCATTTATCTGAGCGTAAATTCTCTTTGGTTTTGTTTTGGTTTTTTAAACCATGACACTTCTATGACATATTTTTGTGATCAGACAGTCTGGCTGACAGATGGCCGAATCAGTTAAGTCAATCTCTCTAACTACCAAAAAAGACTGCAAGTAAAGGATGCCATTTCACATGGAGATTATTTAATGGAAAATTAACCACCTGCTGCCATAAGCTTCTCATTGATTAACCTCCATGGAGAAACTCGTGGTTGCAGCACTGATTGCTGACATTCGTTGTGTTTGAGCTCGGGAATACTACTTCTTTAAAGCCATGACAGCCTGGATATTAGCAAGAACTAAGGATTGTTGGTGATGTTGACAACTGTTTCAGAGCAGAAGTCTGGTTTAGGTGATAGCTAGAGGGGCATAGATGGTGCTGCTTGTCAGGTGTATATAAACAAAATTTAGAAGAAAACTGATTGGTAGCTACCTGAGAGATCTGTAACAGGTCGGTGCTGGAAAACAGGTTGTTGCCTTGAAACAAAATATTGCACTCTTCAAAAGGCTAAAAGATAGCAAATGTTTTAGGCTATGAATAACTTCACCTAAAGGTTATTCAAAACTAACAGAAAATTCTGTTCTTCTCATTTACTTTAAAAATAAAATCCAAAAGACTTCAATTTTACCTGAATGAAGAAATTACATTACATGTAACTTTGTCCTGTTAATTTCTTGCCAAGAATAGGGCTAAGAGAAGTGACACACATCCTTTAGGACTATGATATTTGTAGGGTCACTTTGTTCTGAAAGGACTCTGTCAAACAATTACTAAGCAGCAGAATATGTCGCATCCACCATTCTGCCACCAGGAAGCTGCACTTGACCTCTGAATGTTCCTGCTTCAGCATTACTGTCTGGAAAAATAAACCCATATTGAGTTGTGAATGTTTTGGATCAAAGACCTCTGACAGACATTAAGAAACAGGGTCAAACCAGTAGAGAGATGTTGCACAGTCCTGTATTAATTGTACATCGTTAGGTTTGTGGAGTTCAGTCTTAATGATACTATGGCTGCCTGATTACTTACACACTGTGCTGTTTGGCAACAGCACACAAAACAGCTTACAGGGTAGAGGAATGTATTTATGTGAGTATTTACGCTCCTGCTGTCTCAGGTTGGAAAACAGACAGGGTTAGTCCATCAACAGCTTTGCAGAAATGAAATAACCTTGCAGTTTGGCTGGTATGGAACACCTAGAAAATAGCCCTGAGGACAGTCGGGGAGTACTTGCAACACAGTCTTATTGCTAGAATATATACAAAAGATAGCATCACAAGAGCTGCAAACATAATTGACACACACAAAACTGAAGTTAAATGGTTCCTGTAAATCATAGAATGGTTTAGGTTGGAAGGGACCTTAAAGATCATCCAGCTCCCATCCCCATGCCATGGGCAGGGACACCTCCCACTAGACCAGGTTGCTCAAAGCCCCATCCAGCCTGGCCTTGAACACCTCCAGGGATGGGGCATCCTCAGCTTCTCTGGGCAACATGTTCCAGTGTTTCACCACCCTCACTGTAAAAAATTTCTTCCTTATATCTATTCTGGATCTACCCTTTTTTACTTTAAAGCCATTACCCCTCATCCTATTGCAACAGGCCCTGTTAAAAAGTCCATCCTCATCTTTCATATAAGCCCCCTTTAAGTAATGAAAGGCCATAATAAGGTCTGCCCAGATTATATGCATTGCTTTTATGAATATACTTATCCATTAAAGCATGAAGAGTTATAGAAATCTTCAGTGTCACATTGATTAAATTTTGCAGGTACGTGTTTCTGGGGCTCAACAGTTGGCAAAATCCAACCTGTTCTGCAAAAATGCTGCTCTGAAAACTCCAATTGATCTAATAAGATTGTAGTTGTCTAAAGCAACAACTGAGAACTTTTTTTGGCATGTGTGCACAACAGACCCCTCTTAACGGACTGGTAATAGTCATGCAGAACTAGGGAAGTGATCATCACCCTGTACTCGGCACTGATGAGCTCCCACCTCAAGTACCGTGTTCAGTTTTGGGCCCCTCACTACAAGAAGGACATTGAAGTGTTGGAGCGTGTCCAGAGCAGGGCTACAAAGCTGGTGAGGGGTCTGGAGGATGAGTCTTATGAGGAATGACTGAGGGAACTGGGGTTGTTTAGCCTGGAGAAGAAGAGGCTGAGGGGAGACCTTATCACTCTCTACAACTACCTGAGAGGAATAGAGAGGTGGGGGCTGACTTCTCCCTGGTGAAAAGTGATAGGATGAGAGGAAATAGGTTCAAGTTATGTCAGACAAAGTTTAGAGTAGTTATTAGGAAAAAAATTTCACTGAAAGGGTTATTAAACATTCGATCAGGCTGCCCAGGGAGGTGGTGGATTCACCATCCCTGGAGGTGTTTAAAAAAAGGGTAGACGTGATACTTGGGGACATGGTTTAGAAGCGTTTTTTTCAGGGTAGCTTAATGGCTGGACTTGATGATCTTAAAGGTCCCTTCCAACCTCAGCAATGCTATGATTCTACGCACTAACCCTCTTACTCGTATTACCAGGAATCACCACAGTTATGGAAACAGAGTTCCAGCAGTCCCCATCCTGCCTACCCACATGACAAGACACTGTGTATTAATCGTGTGAAGGCTTATGTCGAGTCATAGGAGGCGACTGACATTGTCATGTGATGAAACATGCAAACAAACCCAGAATTATGATAGAATGTTCACCCGTGTGATTTTTAATATATTATATTTTTCTGTCACGTTTTGCATGCTTTATGGTATGAATCTTTTGGAGAAAAAGAAATATTTCGTTTTCCTCTTCTCTGTTCAGTGTGCTGTTACTTTCTAATCATCCTGAAATTATTTCCTCTGATCCACTTCCTCACTCATGCAGCTGAGACTTGTTTGCTTGCTTGTTTCTGCAGCTGCAAAAATCAAATTGCAATCTTTACCACTGTAAAAACGCAGCGATGGGAAGGTGTGGGAGGCACATGTTACTTCTAGCAACTCCTGCATAAATGGTAGCAGTATAATAGAAGTTCTCAGCATTAAGGAAACTGGATACACTTATATTTCTGCTCAAATCCATCAACTGCCTAATTCTCAGGACTATGAGGTACTAGTGAATATGGATTGGGCTTTTGAGGCAGGAATTATTAATTGCATAAATATAGCATAGGAAACAGTCACTGAAGTAAGGAACATTCAGGATAAGATCTTGGAAAAAACATCTTGCGATGATCATGATCGTGAAGCAACTGGTATAGATAGCACAGGGACATTTCCACCATTTGAAGGTGGAGAACAGGTCTCCCTTGAGAATAGGTTAGGGAAACGCTCTTTGGGAGTGACCTAGCTTTAGCTGTCTAGCTGCTGTGAGGAACAGGATGGACTAGAAGACCATGTGAGATTCCTTCCAGCCCTGTGATCCTATAATCTCTCATTTCCTAGAATTTAGTCATTAATAAAGTCATTACTGTTGCTTACTTGACCTTAGAGGCCTCCTCCCACATTTGCTTATTCAAGCATGGTCTGGTCACATACATCTGTGTAGCAATTATAAGAGTAATTGTACCTGCAAAAGCCCGAAGGAAAGATTGACTGTAGCTTGCGTGAGTGGATGTCAGCAGTCTGGCTGAGACTCCAGCACCTTCTCCTGACCTCCCAAGCTTTTTATTTTTATGTATGTTGCATTAAAGGGGCAAAGCAGAAAATAAACCCCCTTGCGTTCTAACACTCCTCACCGAGGTGGGAGGCTGGGTGCGGCTGGGTTTAAATTCTGAGTGATGCCCAATTCACCACTATCAGTCCAGGCGCGTTTAATATAGTAAATTGTTACAGTTCTGGATACACTAATAGCAGACTGCACCTTCAGCCCAGTCGCACTCATGAACTAACATGGCCCCGCTTCAGTCACCTCCAATGAGAAAACCCAACGACTAGCTGCCTACGCAGTGCAGGTTATTTAAGCAACAGATACATGAGTTCTTTTGGTTGCCGGTGATAGTGACTGTCTGCAAAGCACGTGCGAATACTAAAAGCTCTAGCAATATAGCTCGGTTAACAAAAGCACTAAGTTATAAAACTATTCTATATAGAGATTTCTAAGTTTCCCGGGGAAGCACTTGGTACAGCCAAGTGTTCGAATCTTACCCACAAGCGTCCTTATGGGGGGAAGAGAGGCTCAGCCCGTCGACTGGTCCCAGAAGTCCACGATGGTGTCTTCCCTCACATCCTCTTTTCTCAGGCTATTTTTATATTAATTTTTATCTTCAAGGTGGAGTTATAAATACTTTCATTACGATTCGTGTAAAATTTTCTCACCTCTCATTTAAAGGTATAGTCTACGCAAAATTCAGGGCGCAGACTCAAGGAGTAGTGGTCGCACCTTGGAGGCGGGGAGCTTTTGGGATGGAGGTGTGGTTTCATATTATAATGACATTATAATGAGCAAAGTTCACTAAAGGACAGCATTTTGTCAAAAAAAGTGACAGATTGCTGGCTCAGGGTAACAAGTAGGCAGTTTATCAGTTCTATAAGCCCTTCAAGGGCTCTATTTGGTCCCCAAGTCCCCAGTTTAGCACAGGGTTTTAGCCGCAGTGTCTCCACTCTGTCCCATCCTTCACACTGTTTTTCTTCTGTGATGCTATCTCGTTCCCATGTCTGCTGGATTAGCACAGGGTTTGGCCTTGGAATCTCCACTCCGCTCCACTCCCCATGTTGTTTTGCAAGCAATATTGTACAGGGAATCGCAGATGTAGCGGATTCTTCACATACCAACTGCAGCTGCATCTTACCCTAGAAGACTTTGGATATTATACCTTTCCTTAATGTGTGACCAATGCTGTATTATCGATCATTTTTAGTAATCATTCCACAATGTACTGTAATGCGCTTAATAAAAATCCATTACTCCCATGCTCTAAACCAGAAGTTTCACTTCGGTCACCACCTTAGTGTGTTACAATACAATTCAAAAGAATAGATTAAGCAGAGAGTTTAAAAGTATGTTTTACCTCCTAACTAAATGACAGGTGATCTCCCAAAACCAGACCTAAATCAGCCCTGCAGAAAATTTAACCCAAGCCTGAGGTTATTCTGCTGGTGGCAAAGCCGTAGCAGGTTACCTGTGTTACCCTCAGTTGCAAGCATCGAGGCTTACACACTATTTTTTTCTGATCGACTTTGCATCTTGTAAGGGTAAACAGCAAATTCCAGCTGACATTGCAATTCAAAATTTGCTTTTTGTGTGACTGGGGTGAATCACACTATAATCTGTCACAGGCTACCTGCAACCTCGAATCTCCTTTTGGAGCTGTCAGCCACTCCTTGTCAGAAGCTGGTGACGGGCACCTGTTGGTTGTGTGCTAAGGGTTCTGGAGGGTTAAGTGACCATAGCTTTCATTATTTTCTCATAACTTCTTTCAAAATGTATGAGACTTGAAACAGAGCTTTAGCAGCTAAGGCAAATGAAGAGGTGCCCAAAGGAATATTCACTATGAAAATAAAACATCTGTACTGGTTTGTTAATGTCCATGCATGAGGCAGGGAGGTTCTTCATAATTTTTAACTGTGATTGATTGCTTTGAAGTTTTACAGTGCGGCACAAATTCAAATGAAATGATCACACGTCTTGTCAAATGATCAAACGTCTGTCAATTCTACACTTATTCTGGACGTTCTTGGACTCTACCTGAGAATACCCAAACAGTTAAAAAAAAAAAAAAAAAAAAAGGAATCCCTTTTAATTCCTCTTACAACACTTTTAAAACTTAAAGCCTACTTTGTACCTTCTCCTCTGTATCATAGGTAACCTATCTATCTCCTGTATTTTGATTGCCCTTTACTTTTATTTTGGCCAACATGGTTTATTTCTTATGCTTTTAAACAGATTGTTTGTGTCATGAGAACAACGATGTAAACTGATTACTGGAAAAGAAATTATGGTTTTGCCATGGAGACAAATACAGTCTTTTTGATTCATGGAAAATATATGTAGAATAGTTCACCTTTCAGAATAGACTAAGAAACATGCTGAGCACATTGAAAGATTCATCTAAAACTCAGAAGCTGTAGTCCAGTCTTTAAAGTATAAATCTTATGTTAAATTCTTTATAAAAATCTATTATAGAAAGATTTATAAGAAGAATCAGCAATTGAAGGACCAAATCTTACAAAGATAAAGCATCAGATTTAAACTCAAGCAAACAGGTTGGTTAAATGCAAGGCATAATTGAAATAAGACATAAGTAACAGCTACCTATGGCCAAAATTGCAATCCTAAAATTTTTCTTTGTTTGCTTTCTGCTGTTGATAATACATATATTCTGTAGCTGCTTGTGTTTGTTTTTCTTTATTATTTCCCAGTTCTCTACATTTCTGCCTCTTAGCATGTCTAGAAATGTGTCAGCATTAACACATGTGAGCAGTTCAGAAAGTAGCTAACACAAAAGACTAATTAATGTTCCTCTAAACATCTGAGGAGTTGCTGAAGTAGATGCAGTTTGAGATCTGTTAATGTACACGTGCAAAACAGGGTTTCTCACAGTGGATTTTTTATTTTATTTTACCACAGACACAGGAGCAGATAAAACTCTCCCTTCCTCCTTTTTATAATTTTTTTAGTTCTTAGAGCAGTTGTTAGGGTGTGGGAGACCTAGGTCCATTTCCTTCCTGTACCTAGCACAGTGTTGAAGGTATTCTAGCGCTCATTGCATGTCCCCTGAAAGCTGCCTGAAGCATTAGCCACTGGTAAACAACCCTTGCTGAAATTGTCCCATTTTGCAGAAACATTCAAAATTTCTTGGCTAAAAAATGAATCCTCTAAGGTAGTTTTTCAGTACTCATGGGAGAAGAGGACCTGGCCTCTAGTCTGTGTTCCAATGGCAATATTTTATTCTGTGAAAGGTTTTCATGGGTTATCTTTATTGAAAGGGCTGCAACTGAGTCTGTCTTTTTTCCCGAGGGTTTCCTAAATACTTAACACAAGAGGTTCCTATCCTCTCTGGATCAGTAGGAGTTCAGTGTGGAGTAGTTCATGGTGGTCTAGTGCCAACAGAAGAAGTGTACAACCCTCCTGACCAACCCTGTCCCCTCCTTCACACAACACACACACAATAAACCCTGGCAGAAGTATGAGTATGAGCCAGTGGGGAGGAAGGAAACCAGCTAGGCTTTCACATATATGAACTACTGAACTTGCATTAGAGGAGAGAGGAGTCGGGGCTGTAATAGCTCTTCAACCTCCAACAAACTCTAAAATGAAAGAGTGATCCTTGCTTATCTGAAGCTTGCATGGACTATTCTAAGGAGAAAGGGACATGGTATAGCGGTCAAGACCTTTATGTGACCCTGAGTTAGGCATCAAGGACATAGAGTGGAATTCAAGACATAGCCTTATTTTCCAGCTGACTACTACTGAGGTGCAGTCTTGGAGACTGGAGCCTTCCCTGGGATGCCCAGTTCTCCCACAGACTGCTTAGGGAACACACGGTTGTGAGTACTGCTACACTGCCAGCTAAAATGTAGATGTTGCGACAATGTCCATAATAGCAGCTATGCCCCTATTTTGAGTCTAGTCTTCAACTCGGAAGCAGGAAAGCAGTCCTGTTCACTGGTATTCATATCCTGCTGGAGAAGAACATGACATCAGTGAATGGTGGAAAAAAAAGCAAACTGGAAATGTTTTGCCGTTCCTTCATTACTATTCCTAGGCTTAGAGGATTAAAACCAAATCCACACACACATCTTAGGAGCAGATCAGTAATTTCACATAGCAATTGTTTCAGAACACTGACAGATAACCTAAACCTCTGGATTACAGGCAGTATAAGCATGTTGGTGTTCCTTGGAGGTGCACAAAGTTTTGTGCTATCGGGGGAAACCTTAGATTACAATAGTGTTCATCTAAATATGAAGGAAGATTCTCAAGTGACAACAATCCATACAATTGTGTCTCTATGAGCACATGTGTCTGCTATCTGGGATCTACCCGCCATCTTATTTATGATCCCTGGTAGACAAAATTCTGATTTGGCACAAAGATCAAAATTGTGTGGCAGAGTTGTTCTACATCACATTTTTAAAGAGGCCTGTGAGTATAATGTGCTATGTTTCCACAGAAGTTCAGTACTAATAGCTGTCTGGACCAAAACGCTATTAAGCAGGGACACTTAGGTTAACAGCCCTGTAGTTCCCAGCATTTTGCAGTGCACTGTTCAATATAATCAAGTCATCTTGGGGCTGAACATCACAAATGTGCCACTTGGAGTTAGGTTTAACAGAGGCAGATGCAATTTGCAACAAGCAGCCTATTCCTAATGAGTGTGTTAAACACTTACTAAGATGCCAAAGGTAGAAATCCTTCATCCAGCTCCCAGCATCTTAAAATGGGAACGCTAACCAAGAAGGGAGCCTGAAAACTTGCCAAGGTGTGATATTCTGCCTCCAATGGTGTTAAGAAGTGATCAGCTCTTTTTCCTTAGCTTAAATACTTTCATTATTATTGTTTTCAATGGGTCAAAAATCCCTAGGATCATTTCAGTAAACCTGGGTTAGAGAAGGATATTCTAGGTGAATTTATGCTTACAGACCCAAGGAGGTCATAACTTCTGGGGAGGGGCAGTGTTAATCTGCTAATATAAAACTTTTCACTCATTATGCTGAGACCAGAAGACTACATCTGATCTCAAATGACACAGTGGTTAAGGACCTCCAAGGACTGGGAGAGTGACAATGTCATGCCACCATGGAATGAAGAAAGTCAAGCAGAGCAATTGAAGAAACAATTGGCTAGTTAAATTATAATAGTCCCAGGGGATAAATAACAAATATACAAACAAACAAACCAACCCCCTGAAAATATGGAATACAATGGCAGAGGAATTAAAGACTGGAAATGGAATTAATGCTGATAAACAGGCTGTGAAGGAAGTCAGACCTTAGACGAATGTGATTTATTCTTTGACACAGCAAGTGCAACTGACAATCTATAAAAAGTCTGATTTTCAAACACATCAGGCCACTGAGTTTGGGGTGATTATCCAAAGAAAGAGATTGCCAAGAAAGTAGTGGCTCCACCATTTCTTAAAATTCAGCTAGTCTGATCTTTAGTCTCTAAGAACTCGCATTCAGATAACCCCTCTAATTGGTTTAAAAGGAGTTTCTCAGTGACAATTTTTCTTTTCGATTTTATTATCCTGTATTTGACCTCAAGTTTTTTGTTTTCTCTCAGAAACTTAAATGTCACACTGGCCTGTTAGTCTTTCAGCTACTGCAGTATGTCAAGTGTATGGGTATAAGATTAGATAAAACCTGACATTTTGCTAACCTATTTGTTGGGTGGTGACAAAACATTTATATTGTATTTTTAATGACTCTTCGCCTACCTCTTCCCACTGGTTTTACTTTTCCTTATTCTGGTTTTCTTTTATTACAGTCTGCATTTCTCTTGTTTCTTCATGCTCAGTTTTGTTTTTTTTTTTTTTTCTTTTTTCTGCTTTTCTCTTGCTTTCCCTTCACTCTTCTTTCTGCTCTGTTATGCCTCATTTTTCAATGAGGACAGCTCCCATTACTATAATACAGTGCAAAAAAAAATGTGATTGGTTTGGAACTTTATGAATATTTCAGTGTTACACCCAATCCTTGAAATGTATTACTGGAGAAGAAACAGACAGACTAAACCCAAGTGACTTTTAAAAAGCACTGCTGTAGAAACTGAAATTGTAGATTAGTGTGAACTCATAATTACCAGTTGAAAACAGATAAAATAAGGCAGATAGGAAGAGTTCAAATAGCAAGTTTTTGAATGTCTTATATAACCACTGAATTTTTCAGCAGCTGTGCAAGAACTCCACCTCACAGTGACTACAAAAAAACCAAACCCAATGGTACCTTTGGGACATAATGTCAAATATACAAAATTGTGACTAGTGCAAAGGGCTGATTTTCATACAATCCACATTACATAACACTAAAATGCTTTTGTTTTGCTTAAAGATCATGTTAGTGTCATTGTTGTCTGCATGACATTTAATAGCTCGTTCCTCTGAAAGGGGTGAATCTTAGAGAGCACACAGAAGTTGCAATGCCCCGTTTCATTTTTATGGGTCAGGTAACAAGGAGTAGTTTCCTTGACTCCATCCTAAGTGCAAATCAGTCTTAATAATTTTGGGACCTAAAGCTTCTTTACTTTTAGTTCACACAAGGTTCTGAACTCCCTATTACTAATTTTTGCATACCAAAAAACCTTTCAAAAGTGACCTATTACCTTAAGGCAACTCTGCTGATGCCTATTTGTCAGGGTGCTGCACGGGCAGGCCGCTGCCTGAGGGAAAGCGAGACTCCAGGTTCAGCCAAGAGTTCAGAATGCCAAGTCCACACGGCAATCGCTATGGGCAAATGCACAGCAAGGAGGCAGGTCCGGGATCACACCAGGAAGCCGTGTCAGCTAGTCAGGATGAAGACCGGGTCTGGAGACAGTGAGCAGGGTAAGCAGAAGTTCCAGTGAGCTCCAGCCAAATCCACAGTGACAGACAAGTCGGCAATCAAGATGGAAAGTCCGGTGTGTGGTCCAGGGTCAGGATCCAGAGCAGCGCAGTAGGTGAGCAGACACGGGCATGGCTGTGATGCAGCTCAGGTGGGAACCAAGGGAGAGAGCTTCAACATGAAGGCAGCTCCCAAGGCAAGGAGAGGGGACCTGTGCTGGGTCTTGTTGTCTGTTTCTTTGGTAATGGTCCCATCAGTGAGCTGTGCGTGAATGCAGATAGCTAAACGCCCAGAACAGGGGGACCATGCTATGGGCCCTGACACTATCAACTGCAAATGGAGGCATCTTTATAGGCAGATATAAAAAATAACCCAATTTGTACAACGCAGCAATGTCAATCTAAGGAAGGATAAGACTCCGTATTTGGGAGCTGAGGGGCAGAATTCATGTAGGGCCTGAATTTTCCTCGAACTACAGATTATATCAGCTGTGAACTGAAACTGAAAATGTAGGGCTGACAATGCTGAAATTTTCAATAGAAATGTAGGTTTTGCAAGCCTGCTAAGTGTCTCCTCATGAATGTGAGTTATGAAGCACTTTAGGAGTGATTCCATTCAGCAGGCACTTACAAGAGAACATTTGTATTGATTCCCGCAGCAGATATTTCAGGAGCACATCACCAGGATGTGCAACATGTACAGTTTAAAAACATAATTTATGTTAATGGTGCAGTTGTCATATACAACTGTACACTGCAGAAAGACTTTGGTAGAGTTTATCAGCGTGGGAAACCAGTGAAAAATATACTCCTAGTTGGGAAAACACTGACTTTGGGCTTGTGACTCCCATGAATTATCATTTGAGTCTAACAGTTGGAGGAAACATTATTCATACTGTCAAGATTTAGTCCTTTCATCTGAATTCTCTGTTTAGTCCAATTAGCTATAGAATGTGGGTTGTTTCAAAAATTGCATAGATTGCTGGAGTAAGCACCAGAAATGCATTGTGTAAAAAAACATCCAGAGTCTCCCAGTAAGAAACAACCACCAGAAAAATGAAAATGCAAGGCATCGGGAGGTTGCTGCATATGGTGGTTGACACTACTGTTTCCCAAGGAAATTCCTGGCTGAATTCGGTAGGATCTATTCCTTCATAACTAATTTCATTATTGTTGTGAATTTTTTTCATTTTTCCTTCTGCCTCTGGAATGTGTAGTGTGCAGAGCAAAACAGTGAGCCCTAACAATGAGACAAAGGGTTAACAAGTTCCAGGAAAACAGAGAACAAACAGGTTAGGGGCTAATTTGAAGCCTGCAGATGACTCAAAATGTAGAGGGGGAGGAGATACAGAAAAATGGAGAAGAGCCAAGGAGCAAGAGGAAACTGCTTTCTTTCCTGTCCCCCATGAATCTTACTCATTGTAAGTGCCCCTAGACTAAGGGAGGCACTAACACATGCATAAGCAGTGTTCCACAAACAAGAAGTCAGTATCTCGTCCTTGACACAAAGATGTTCAAAAGCACAGTCAGACATTGTCAACAGAGCGATAACATCTAATCATTGAGATGTCTGCCTAAGTTTGCAAGGTGGGAAGTGAAAGTAATTATGGCATATGAACAAGGCTGATTTTGTGTGCAAAGAAATAATAATTTTGCTAATTTGGCATAACTGAGGAGCCACATTAAGAGCTAGTGAGATAAAACGATCAGCTAGAGAATCTCCTGAAGGTTACTGTTTGGTTAGTGCTGATTCAGAAAATCACAGGAAGGCTTAGGCTGGAAAACACCTCCAGAGGTCATCCAGTCCAACCCCCTGCACCAAGCAGACCTACTTCCTAAGCTAAATCAGGTTGTTTAGGGCCTTGCCCTGCTGGGTCTTGAAAACCTCCAAGGGCAGAGATTCCACCCGCTCCTCTGGTCAATCTCTTCCAACACTTACCCACTCTCATTATGACACCCCACCCCACCCCTTTCTCTTTCATTTCTGTACCTTGATATGTCTTTTGCCTACACCGACATACACATTCCCCTCTTCTCTGTCCTGACAGAGGTTTTGGCCAGCCACTATACTAAATGCAAATATGATGATGTGTATACCCAAGTGCTGAGGAAGTGAAATTTTTAGGAGAAAGCAGTTAGGGGCTATGATATCTTATCAGCTATTGCTTTTGCAAGTCCTAGAATAGAGGTCTTCTCCATGCACAAGAATTTTACAGGCCACGTAAAGCTGATTGCTTGAAGGAAAGTATCATTAAAAGGATTAAGAACAGCCGAGCTGAACTGCAAAAATAAAAAAAGTGTAAGACCAGGTCTGTAGCAGCCAGATTTACAACACCACCTGCATTTCAACATTTAAAGAATGACAAAATTATGATTTCTCTACCATTTCAATATGACAAAAGTGCTTTCTTCACAAGAAGAAAAAAGTTATTCAAGATGAAAGCCTTGTGATGAGAAAGAGAAATGACCTTTTAATATTTTAAGTGACAAAGCCAAAATCTTTCAGAGGTGCAGGACAAGATACATTCTGTTTCCTCACTTTATCTAAAAAATCAAATATTTATAATCTGAACCAATTGTCTGTTTGTCATCCATCTACAGCTTATGAATGGACAACTGCACAAATTGAGCCCAGGCATGGCAAATAAAGTGGGTGAACTTTTAAACATATTTAATTTATCCACAGTAGGCAGCACCTTCTGTTCTGACACAGTATGTTTTTCTCCTTCCCTTTCTCCCAAAATCTGCTGTCCCCTTTTCCCTAGCTCAGATAAACAACAAAAAAAAGTTATTTAAAGTCATTTTGTAATATACTTGTGTACTGACAGGCTTGCTTGCCTACAAAACTCCAGCAGACAGACACAGAGACAAGATTCTGCACATGCATTTCCTTGGGCAGCAGGACAAGGAAAACACACGAGTGTCTCGGCGTGCTGACAAACCAGCATGCATTCAGTTTGGAAGGCATGGGTAGGCACCATTTTGGCTGGCTCCTCAGAGACATGCTTACTCTGGTCAGCCAGCTAAGAATCACACTTCCCTTCTCAAGTGATTATGGGCCAAATGGCATAAATTATCTGTCACCCCAAGGTACTGCTTACTGAGCTATGTTCTGCCCATGTACCGTACATCATGGAGAAATTATTCCATCAGCTGTCTGGTATGGCTCAAATCACCACACTTTCCTGACTTTGTTCTTGTTTGAAATGGAATATTTCTTTTTAAAAGACATTATTGGTTTTATTTCTTTTCCTTCAGACAAATGTAAAACAGAAGTTTCTCCCCAGCTGGAGTTAGACTGATGCAATAAAAATTGTGCTGAGGGATTAGCATAAGGGTATCTGTATGTTAATCACTGCAGTGATTGTCAGTCTTGCAGACATATGCAGACTGTATTTTCACAGGAACATTCCTCTACGGATCTACTATTGTCACTGGAATAATAATACATTTATAGCTGCTTATAAGCAGCATATGGCCAAGGTATAAGGTACATTACTTTTAATGAGCACCTTGTCTTCCTTTATTTACGAGATTGAAAAATCTGCTATCGGCTTATTCTAGAGGAGGGAATACTTTCAGAAAAAAACTATTTTCAAACTAGCTTTGCATGCATAGATGAGCTGCTTTGCCATTACTCCCAGTACATTGCAACTACATTGTTTCTGATTTGGAAGTGTCTTGCATCTGACCAGATCAAAACGAACCCAGGGTGAGATCCTGCAAGATCATGTATATTTGCAACTGACTGAGCCAGGTCTCCTAAAACCCTCTTGGCTACCACAGTTGACTGTGGTTTGGAGCCCTTTCTTACAGCATACTTTGGATTTACATCACATGTAAAACACAAGAAGCAGGTGGTGACTTCAGTCAACTTCAGCTCTAGAATATATGCAGATTAATGCTTCCTTTTAGATCAGATGGATGGAGCTGCAAATCCAGGAAGAAATTTGCATAGGAAGAGAACAAAAAAAGCAATGATAAAATGGAGCAGAATATTTTAGCCTATCAATAACCTTTTGAGTTGGTTTTTCAAAGAGTTTCAACAGGCTTTTGAGGCAATTCATGGATGCAGGGCCATGAGTCCACCAATAGTCCTAAATTGCCTTGACCAGCCTCACTTGGGACACACACTCACACAAGCTCTGCAGATTGGTCCAGGTACTCCATTTAAGCTCAGGCTTGGAGCTTCAGTCCCAGTCTGAGCTATGTGTTGTGTTTGTAGGTGAAAAGCATGACTTAAATTGTTAATGCTTACAGGCTGAAGATAATTAGTTGTGGATAACTGTCTGCAAATGAACTTTTGAATTCTCAGATAGGAACCTGCTAGCTGCAACTGATACAAGCAGGATGTAAATTTTGGTAACAGCTGAACTAAACCAAAGCAGCATATTCTGAATCCTCTGATTAATGAAGAGATATGAGATAAAACCACCTCTACATAGACTATATAGGTTCTAGTGAACACAGATCTGCAGGGGAAGGGACTGAGTGAGTAGTCCTCAAACAGGGTAAGAGGTCTTTTTTTTTTTTTTTTTTCTTAAATAAATCCCAGATCCACTATCAGTTTTCATTTACTTTACTTTGTCTGTGACATCTCTAGCTGTACATATCCTCCTTTCTGTTTCTGACACTGTCTCCTGGATGGTCTTCAGACATATTAACTTGTCTTCAGCACTGCCTCCTTTCCTTTCTTCATGTCTGGCTGCATCTCCTCCTCCTCCTTACAGGCATCCCTGAGGGAACAGCAGACCTGATAAATCACCCCATTTTGGTGGAGCCCTGCTATGACCCAACCCTGCTCAGGTATGGGGAAACTATACCCTTGTTGAGGAAAACAGTACCCCTACCTGCACTGCAGCCACCCTCTGCTATGCCGGTCCCCTGTGTTGCAGTTCTGCCTGCCATTTCTAGGCACAGTACAGCCCACAGAAATTCTGTTATATTTTTGAGCACTTGCTTTGTTTTAACATTGACCTGGGGATGGCATGGGGTAGAACTACTGAGGTTGGGAAGAAACTAAAGGAGAAAAGAAAAAGTAGAGGTGAAAATGAAGGGAAGGAAAATGAGGGACGTAGATTTTCAGGGTGGAGTGGAACATTCAGAGCTGCCTGCTTGGTGCTCAAGGCATTCAACAATTCTCTGCCATGATGTGCTAGGATAGCAGGGACTAGGAGAAAGCCCGAAGAGCCACCAGGAACATTTTGTCAAAGCAGAGAAGAAATGGAACGAAACAAACTGGGTGAGTTTGATGATGGAGCAATACAAATATGACAATAAGTGAAAATACAGCAGTTTCCCATCATTTATCAGCAAACTAATGCTAAGAATCTCAGCTTAAACCAGGAGCAAGAAAAAGGGAGAAAGAATTATCTGGTTAGTCAGACTGTGAACCACCAGTCTGGAGAAGTTATAGAAGAGGCAAATATAATGCTAAAATGCATCAGGCAAACTATTTCCAGTTT
Source organism: Charadrius vociferus (assembly GCF_000708025.1). NCBI lineage: Eukaryota > Metazoa > Chordata > Aves > Charadriiformes > Charadriidae > Charadrius > Charadrius vociferus. The sequence goes on from NW_009648061.1 coordinate 5,312,126, forward strand.
TCAACTTCAAATGTTATTATGTAAGAACTCATCTAGAATATTGCCTGTAATTCTGGCCACCCACTTCAAACTAATCTATTTTGAGTCAGATATAGTTAGCAACATAACAGGATCTCCGTTCTATTCTATTTCTTGAGAAAATACAGTGATTCAACTGGTTCAAATCTAACAAGATACAGGCTGACAAAATTTAAAATATAAAGGTAGTAAACAAAAGAAGGGAGAAGTTATTTGTGCCAGAACTTGATTCTGTTGGTGCAAGATCACTTGAACATCAAGTGGCAATCAGTAAGTTTACTCCAATAGTTAGAAGACCCTTTTATTATATAAAACAAATGGGTGAGCACAAGAAGACTAAAGGACATTCAAAGGGCATTTTAAGGAAACATCAAACTTCTGAACATATGATATACTTTTCTCTTATTTTCACAGTTCCTTTTTCATATGCATCAATTATTTTAATTCAATGATCTTGTCTTTTTAGCTCAATTTGCCTTTACTTTTTCCAATCTAATGCAGCAAAATGTTCTTTTCCTTGATGTATCAGAGAGAAATGGATATAATAAAGACAACACATTTTAAAACTGAGAGAATGAATATCAAATATGGAGTGTCAGTCCACTCCTTAATATAGGATCTGAAACATTCTTTTACATTCTGAATTTCTCAGACAATATTCCTCAGAAAGACAAGCAACATTCAAACCTTTGGTAAACAGAAGGGCCTCTCCATCACCTCCATCTTTATTACTAAAAAAATGTAATTGGGTAATAGACTAAAATAGAAATTAAAAACTTTTAATCAAATAAGATATTTTAATATACCTTCCACTGCAGAATGTAAAGAAAACCACCTGAGAGGAAACCATTTATATTTCTATATATTTGAGAATGATAAAAGAAAACACCTTCTGAAACTTTGAAAGTGATTGAATCTCTTTGATCTTCTGTTGAATGTCTCAATAAACCACCTGTATGATAGGACAAGGTGTACGCTCAACAAGCTTGCAGATGATGGCAAGCTGGGGGGGGGCTTGGGAAGAGCAAGTAATATTGCTTCTCCAAGAGTCAGGGCTGCCATTCAGATGGACCATGACAACTGGTATAGTAGGCCTATGGGAAACTTCTGAAGTTCAAATTGTTTGGAGAAGAGTATGGACAGGGAAGAATCCTAAATTTGCATGTGCAGTTGTGGATTCTGAACTACAAACCTTATGGAAGAGTTCTTGGGGTTATAGTAACACTTTGTGTAAACACCAGCTCAATGCTTACTGTTGATCAAAAAAGAAAATTCAGTTTTAAGACCTGTTAGAAGACAGAGAGAGAAAAAAGCCAGTAAGCATAATGCCATTATACAAATCCCTATGAGACCTGTGTCTTGAACTCTACACATGTTTTTGCTCCTGACTGTGAAGAAGGTTGTAGGAGGGGCGGAAGAAAAAGTGATAGAAAGATTAGGAGTATCAGAACATTGCATTGACTTCATCCATGAATGATTATTTAGCCTGTGAAGAGAGGTGACTGAGGAGAAAATATGCTACAGACCTATAAAATCAATCTTGGCCTTCAGATGGTAGGAAGCTGTTCTCTGTTTCGTTCCATAACAACAGGGAGCAGCAAAGGAAATTAGGTGCAACACTTTCAGAAAAAAAAAAACAAAAAACACCAAACCACCACCTCACAAACGGATATGTAGCTTGTTGACACAAGAATTGATGAATTTTTAGAGTTTCTGTAGGTTTAAAAAGACATTGGATGATTTATGGTGTTGGGAAAATAGACAGCAATGGATATGAAACACAAAAGATGTTAATTGTGTTCAAAGAACAAAGGCAGATAGGCGAGTATTTGGAGTATGTTTGCCTGCTCTTATACTCCAGCATAAACACCTTCTATTGATCACTGTGAGAGGTGACATACTGTGTTAGATGGATCTCGGATCAAACACAGCTATGCTTATCTACTTCAGTTCTCAATCCTTGACAGATCCCCTGTTGTGATCCTGGTCCATTTTAGGTGAAACTGTGAAGATTACAACCTACTCTTCCCCTGCCTGCACACTCGTTTTCCCTCAAAGGAAGTCTAGGCATGTGTCCTGCACGTGCTACAAGAGGCGTCTAACATGGACAATCAAAGCAGCAGGAGGCAGTGGGAAAGTGCAATGTGCAAGCGAAGATTAATTCAGATGTAGTCGGTGTGCTCTAACCCTCACTCCAGAATCAAACCTTAATTCAGGAGAACATTGGAAATTTGCTTAAATGTGTGGTGACTCATTGATGTGAAATGGGAAAAATAATAGCATCTATTTTTCCCTTGATCTTTCCATTTTGATTGTGTTTGTGTAATACCTAACACAAAGGGAACACATCATCATTTGAAGCTTCTAGTGCCAGTACTAGTGTTATTACTAGTATTATTAGATTGCAATTTCCAGCAATAAGGACTTATAACCTAGAGTGCTGAATGCAAGCGGGAGAGGAGGAGGCTGCAATTCAGTTCAGACAATTATTTCACAAATGAGTTCCTTTCTAGAATCCCAGGTGTAACAAATTTATTTTTCAATGTCTCTTTTCTTTTAATTCCTACTATCTAAACCTAATTCCTCTTAGGAAACTGGGGGGAAAAAAGGCAGGTTTAACTCCTATAAGAATGTTTCATACGAGGACAGGAATAGTTATGTTAAATAGCATTTTGGTATCCTTTTATAGTATATTTATCCTGTTCTTACATTAATAATGCGTTCATTTGTCAAAGCAAGTCTTTGCTCTCCCCCCTCAAGCCAATAATACAGTTCAGAAAATCAAGCTGTTGCATCTCCCTTGTGGCACATACACCTTGTTTAACACCAAGAAATAATGAGATTTTTCTCTGGAAAGTTTGCCACTTTTTGGCTTCATCACTTAATTAAAAGTAAAGATGATATTTTTTCATATAAACCCACAAGGCTTTTAGCAAAGAAAAATACGTTCATTAATGTGGTAAGAAGAAATGTCATTATAAAACTAAATGCTCAGCTTGAAAATGCATAGGGGAGTAGTGAACAGCTTTTTTATTTTGGGGATTTTTTTTTAAGGAAAACAGACTTTTAAAAAAAATTGTTTACCCCTTCAGTTTTTCTAGGATAGGTATATCTAGGTTTTAATTTGTTTTTAATTACAGGATCAATGGTTGCAGATAACAGTGCAGGTTTGTGGAGTAATAATGTGCTAATGCAGCAAGTATTTCAGATCAGGGAGAAACACTCTGTAGCTATGTCATGTAATGTACCAAAAAGATCGCAATATGCTCACAATTCAGTGTGAAAATCCAAAAGCCCTGCCTGCCTCCTGTGGAAGCAGAAACATCCCAGCAAGAATTCGCGTGTACTCTTGCAAGAGATAAATACCAAGTCAGAGAAAAGGGGGTTCCTTTACTTCCATGAAGTTCTGTTTCCCTTCTCTTCTTGTCACAAGGTAAGCACTACCAGATGCAAATGTGAGGTCTACAGTGGAAGACCACTCGGAATCCCGTTAGAGTTCTGCTTTGTGTCCTTTGGAAGATCAGACATTTTGTGTCTACTCGCCAACGTTGACTACATAATAAAAGTTCTTACTGTGCTAAAGAGGAGTTTTCTCAATTTGCTAATGGTAACATGAGTTTCTTGCTACTTGTGTGAATACATTCACATCTATTTCTGTATTCAGAACCCTAACCTTAGATTTATACAGAAAGAAGAGACAGAACAGAGGTTAGAAGAAGTGAATTTCATTGTGATTGGGAGATATAATAAATTGTAATTTACAACTCTTCATACCATTTCTAGTTCAATGTTGCTATGCCCCAATTTTTTCCTCCAGTTATTATACTTTTCCCTAATCAAATGTGTTATCAATGTGGGAGCTAAACTTATCACTACACACAAGTTCTTTGATCATTTATATACAGTCTTTCCTTGTTCATAGTATTTACCACATACATTCTTGGAAATCAAACTGCTTGTTTGATATTAAGATTTCCCAAACTACAAGGAAACTCTGATCCTGGAAAAGGCATTTAGCACTTTCCGAGTAGAGAAAATTCTACTATTTTCTGCTAAACTCGAAGACTTTGGATTCCACTTTTTTTTCCTTTTCAAATTAAATACACACATTTGTAAAATCAGGAACATAACATGACTGAAGATAACAATTCTCAAATCTAAATCATAAAAGTATGTGTTGCTTTCAGAACTAACTGCAAATCAAGAAAAATATTTTCCTTCAAGAACACGTAACATCAGCAGCAGCTCTCAGCAACACAAGAGGCTTTCATCGTTTAATACATTTAAACATTATTCGCAGTCCTACAGTGTTTAATCACACCTTTCCCATAAAAAGTTTGGTACCTTTTAGACACAACTCAGCCATCTGCAGTCATACCTCCCCGAAAAAGACAGAAGAAGTAGTATGCAAACTCTTCCTTTTTTTGTCCATTTGGAAGCATCTACAGGACTCTAAGTATGAGATTTTTATCTGAGCAAGAATGAAAAGTTCTAAGGGCAAAGTTACTTTAAAATTACTATAATGGCAAAAAGACTATTATGAAAATTGGAGCTAACTGCTCTGTATTTTATAAGAAAATAACTCTCAAAAAACACTTCAGGATCCATTTTTACATACCCTTCAAGTCCCTTTAACATGGTAACTAAATCTAGGACATCAAAGCTACCCAGATCTGCATCTTATTATCAGGAGAGCGACACAACAGTTAAAACCAATTTAAAAGACATCCCACCCCCCACCCTCAAAATATGAAATATTATCTACCTCTCCAGAATATGTTCTTACACCCCTTTATGGAAGAAGTAATTTCTTTCTAACCTGTGTAAAACATTGGTCAGCTTCATAAAATGACTGCATAGCACAACTGAATAGATATTTGGATCCTGGGGTGAATTTAGGAATCCTCAAGAGAAGTCAAGGTAGCTACTCAAGATTTAAGAATTGAGTTGAATTTTCCCCCTAAATTGAAAAATTTTTTCCTGGGATTGCTTATGATTTTTCAACTGATCATCAGAAGTGGTCAAACTTTTCAATATCCCACACTTGGATTTGGATCTTCCTGCTAAAAAACCTGCTGAATGCAACACAATTTCTTCTATATTTTCTTTTCCCACATAAAGGAATATTTTTTTTTTCTCAAAACTGGTTGTCAAAAATATATTTTCATTTTTATATCCAGTCTCCTTATTCTATTTGCAAAAATAAAAGTTAAAGGTCAGCCCCTGCTGTCTCCATAACAGCACATAAACCTACACAGGCAAGAGGTATGCCATACATGCCCATTTTCTAAAGCATTCTGTTAATGTCCAACTGCATGGCAAGAGGCAGAGAGGAGCCACCTCAGCTCCTGCATCTCCCTGTCAGAAAGTGTACACCTTCCCCAAGCCTGGATCCGGATCTGTTAGTCTCTAAGAGTTCAGGAGCAATCTGATCTAACACATGAATTAACTCAGCTTTAAGTAGGAGGTTGGACAAGGTGACCTCCCAAGCTCCCTTCCGACCAATATTATTCTGTGATAATATTCTTCCTGCCCTTCCCACCAGACTGCTTCCCCAAATAAAAGCTCAGCCTCACACGGACACACCTACTCTCCTACCACCTATTCCCTACTGCTGGAAACCAACACCTTATCTCTGTTCCCCTCCCCACGACTCCCAAGTCGTTCCCCTGTCTAACACGTACGCCATCTCACCAGCCTCGTTTTCCCACTCATACACTATTTCTGTCCCATTCCTAAACACTGAACAACTGAGAAGGGAGCCCCTGACATCTGGCTAGGCTCAGGTGGGGACTGTCAAACACAGCAAAACAGATTCAATAGCTGAAATCCCAGAACACCAAGTACTTGACAATCACCTGGTTAAGATAACCTGCATGAGTCATCTACCTGCACAGAAGCACTCATTCCTGGGATCAGAGACCCTACATACGCAGCCAGGATCTGTTGCTCTTAGACACTCATAGTAGCCACAGACTGGGAAATTTTAAGAGATGGTGAGAAACAAAATATTTTTAAGATAGTAAAATTTCACCCTGGAAATCACTCTATTTTTCTTTGCCTATCTTTCTTTTTCATTTACTCTGACATATCTTATTTTTATATATTATATTTTGGTTTTATTTTAGCATTTTAAATCTTGCTAGGTCTGTATTTTGAGGATATTACCACAGTTCCTGCAATTTCCATAAAATCCTTAGTGAAGCATGACTGATGTGTCTCCTCATTGATGGTTACCAGGAATGTACATGTGGGAAAAACTGCCTCATGCTCACAAAGTCATGCATATCATTCATGTGATCCCCTTATCAAACTTCAGCCATACAGTCCCCTGTGGGAAGTTCCCTTAGAAATTGTAAAGAAATGGGGACAATAATCTCCTCTGAACAGATTTTCCATCATTTATATATCTGTGATACAAGGTCAGATATGGCTTTTAATCTTCAAGCAGTTTGACTTAACTCATGGGATTCCACAACTGTGAGCCCTTTCTCTACTGCATCACTTTAATATTTGAAGCGCAAAATCCTTTTGAAGTTAGGATGCATTTGGTTCTTCCTTTGCTTATCAAGGGACCTCATTAGTGTCAGTCTTCTAAGTTATCAACAGGCAAAGAGAAGCTCCACATGACTGTACTCTATTTTTTGGCACACTGCATTGTATGTTCGTTGTATAACTAAGATGCTTCCTAGCTTGAACCAATATGATTACAGAATCTTTACTATGGCACAGTCGCATTCAAAACAGAACTTAAAGCTTTGCATGCTGTCCTAAAATTCTTACCAGAAACAAGATGGGGGATCATGTTTTCTCTGTGCTTTCACACAAAAAGCAAGCAGCAGAAGTAAAGAGTGGACAATGCTCTGGAGGGAAAGGTCCAAATCCACGTTCCTTTTACCACCCCATCCTGTCTTGTGGATCCTCAGAAGTACAAAAAGAAGGGGCTGACCGATTGCATACCTTGAAATGGAATCTGATTTTGTACAAATGCCTTCAGCCACCAGGTAAGTTCAGGTGTGGCAATCAGTGCCCTCTTCACAAGTGTAGAAACTTTCATTTTTAGTCAGACATCCATGTCTCTTAGGGTACTACTTGCAAGTAACTACCAAAAACACTGCCCAAGCAGAACTTCATCTAGCTCCGGACCCCTACCAAAGCAAAGTCTTCTCAGAGTCAATAGGTTATCAAAATCACAAGTGATGCAACCAGAAATTCACATATGATAGGAAATCTTAAAAAGGATTGGATCTGAGCTGTTTTGAAGCAGGAGCTGAAGTATACTTTATTACAGAAAGGATGATTCTGTGGCACCTTGCTTTGCAGTATCAAGTAAATGTAAAGAAATACTACCACTAGTAACTGAAAAGTAATCTTCTGTCTCCCCTCCAAAGTTCCTTTTCACCAAAAGCGGACCAGACCCATTGCGAGAACCTGGGGCCTTTCATTGCATTAAGTCCACCGGTGGGGACATGTATTCTCATAGCCAGCCTGAAACGCCCATCCAGCCTCATATTTCTCATGCCACACTACACCACATTGCCACATCCCTTTCCCAGTTCCCCATCCTGCCTCTATGTACCCTGAAACATCCCACTGAAACCCCACAGCAATTAACTCACTCTGTATCAAAGTCCCAATTAGCCCAGATCTCTGTGAGGTTGTGCCTTGCTGGGAAGAGAGGCTGCTGCCAGGACCCTGAGAGGTCTTAATGGCACTGACCAGCCTCACTCGAGGCCTCCACCCACACACCCTTTCCACAGGGCCCAGGAGACTTTTTTAAGGTTAGTCCTGGGCTGCCAGTGCCTGCCTGATCTCTGTTGTAGGGGTACTGATCTCCAGCTCAGTCACAGCTGTGCTTGGCCATGAACCTCAAAACTCTGGCCCATGGCCTGCAGGCTGACTCCCCAGTATGGACTTACTCCTGCCTTGTCACCGTGGTCCTGTCTGATGACCACTGGACTATGTCTGGCCTTAGTTACTATCATTGGATCTGACCTGTAGATTGACTTATTGGCTTGACCTTGGCCCTGCCTCATTACCATGCATTTGCCAGAGGGTTTGGACTCTTGGCTGAGCTTGGCAGCCATCCGTTTTCCTTGATCACTTTGTTGGTTACAGTGGGACTGGGCACTGGCTGGAGTGGCTGCTGCTTTGCTGACCATGTTTTCATGCCCCTGAGGGGCAGCTGGCCTTTGCTGCTCCCTGACAGGTGGAAGGTAGAAGTCTCATTTACATGATACAAGGTACTCTGAATGTACAGTTCTTGGGTTTTTACCCGACTTCAGGCCACTTCTTTGCCCCATCACTGCCATCTTCAGTTATGATCCTTTCCTCCAAACTACTTGAAACTAACTTCTAGTGTGGTATCTCTGCAAATATTACATTTATTCAGTCACACCATTTATGAGTACGCTGACTAGGTTCCTACTTGAGGAAAAACTTCTCTAACACCTTGCATGATATGTCTCTTCCAATTTGATGCTAAATCATGAATACAGCTTTCCAATTAGCTATGTCTATCCATCAATTCTCCACCTTTCTGTTGTACTTTTTCCTTAACTTCATCTTGACAACATCATGGAAGATTTTTAATAAAGTTGTAACATGTACTATCGTATAGAAGAAGAGTTAGCTTATTCTGAAATAATTCCTTATTGAAACTACCATGTTGTTATTTTTCACTGTGCTACTTTCTAGTAGCTTACAAAACTATTTTTCAGTTCCAGCAGCTTTTTGGGAACCAAATTCAGAGTGTCTGGTAACAGCTCACCTGCGTACACCACCCAAAAAAAAAAAAAAAATTTCTATGTCTAGTCTTCCAGAACCTCATTCATCCATTCAACAGCTCTCAGAGACAGCTGGACTGATACTCTTGGACCAAATCCTCAAAGTATCAGAAGCTGAATTTAATTTGTTTATGCCTAGTTGAAACGATTTAAGTACTTTCCAACCTGTTCCCTTTCTATCTTAGTCTGAGCTTTTGTTAGTTATACTAACCCAAGTTAAACTTTTTGTAGGAGACTAATACAGAAGAGATCTCAAACACACTTAAACACTGGCCTTCTTAATGTCATTTCTTATTAGTTTTTCACTTTCCTTTACCTTTTTCTTTAGCTCTGCCTTAGCTTTTTTCACTCTGTTCATAACCTCTTGTGTTTGTTCTTGCTTATCATCTTTAGTAATTTGATTCATTTTATGCTTTCAGTAGGATTCCTGCTTCCCTATATTCTTTTACATTGTGCTATAAAGCCTGGTTTTCTGGGGCTCTAAACTTCACATCTGACAGTATTAGCTGATGGTCAACAGCAAGCCAAGGGTGCAAGGAATTGAACTGAAATGGCACTAGTCTGGGAAATACCTCTTGCAACAACTCTGTTCCTCTGGCATTTAAGCATCCCACAGAAGACTAGTATAAAGCTTCAGTGCAAGCCCAGGGCTTTCCTAAAGGCGACTTTTTTTAAAACTTGGAAATAAATGCTAGAAATAATCTGACCTGAGTTTAAAAGAAAATCACAAGTGTTCATTTTTTAAAACGTGTATTTTGGGAAAGCACCATAGAATGCAGAAAAGCAGGATATTTTCTTTCTTGTCTTTATAATACTCCCTTTTCCCTATTTATGTTTAAGCTGAAAGTTCAAACTACTTGGGGATCTTTCTGTTTAGAAGAATTTCTTATCTTCTGTTTAGGTTCCATTTATTCCATGACTTCCCCAGTTCTGAATCATCAAGATCCTTTCCTAGATTGTTTTTACACAGAAACAAAATGTAATCAATGAATAATTATTACTCATAGGGTGTTATATGCTTCTGTGGTATGAATTGTGGGGTGTTATTTTTCTTTTTTGTTTGTTGGTTTAGAGCTCAGCCTAACAGTACAACCCAGCCATCTACAAGTAGTGCTCAGAATACCTGGTGATACTAAAGGTACTACAAGTTCTTTAAAACAATCTACTGCATTATCCTTTCTTCTGGCCCTGAGTCACATTCTTTGGGTTAGACACTGCTCTGTATGAGAGACGTTTATACTTTGTTCTGTCTAGATAAACTTTCTGTAACAAAAGCTCAACATGAAGTTCTAGCTAATATTTGCTAAAATACTTATCACAGATTAAGGTGTGGCTACACACATTGCTGATTAAACAACTCTTCAAAATGTACTCAAAGTTTTCCAGGAGCCTAAAATCAATATATGCCACACAATTCTGACTAATACTTCCAAATTTAATAAGGGAGACATACACTGGCACAAAGAATGTGGGGGTTTGTTGTTGTTTTTTTCTGGATTGGCCTTTTTCCATTGTTATGAAGAATATATAGTAGCTATGTATAGAGATATTTTAACACTTTTGGCAAATTATAATACCTCTAGCAATGTTATCTTTTCCTATTTTCTGCCCATTTCTCCATAGTTGCCTGGGTATCAAGTACAGCATTCATTGTCACAACTGAAATTCCGGGTGCAAGTGCCAAGGTAAATGATGATTCTTCCTCCCAAACAGGCACACAGTGCCTAAAAATGGTCCTAAACCTGAAATCTATAATGATTGAATTGCAGCAGGAACATTCTGCTTTTGTCTTCCATTTTTATGACTGAAGCTATTGAAACAATTTATTTAGCAAAACTGACACTGGAAACAAATCAGAGACTTAGACCAGATAAAGAAAGAAAACCAACAAAAGGTCTTTTTTTTTTTTTTTTGAAACTGGGACTTAGTGTAGGGAGTTGTGAAATTGAATGCAGGATAACTAATAGCTGAATGATAATTATGACCTCTGTTATACAGTCATAGTACGGGAGAGCAGGGTTACACCACTTTCAAATGATCATTTTAAATGTATTAATTATGCAAAATGTTGTATGCAAATGGAATTTCAATTCCTAAAATGTCAAATAGTAAGAAATCATTTGGGGAACTAAATAATGACTTGTTGCAAATGTCAAATTACTAAAAACAACACAACCTTTTTCAGAAGCCTTCTACTAACCAACTCGCTTCACCAGATAAAGATACTTGTTCAGGAAAAAAAGTCTCTGAACTGCTAGTTACAAATAGATAACTTCTAGCAAAATATGTGGCTTTTCCTTTTTTTTTTTTTATTTGAGTATTCATGCGGAAGGCAGTGTATGTTCATTCAGAGAAAGACCATTTGGAAGAAATAGTGATGTGAGAAGAAAATATCTTCTCACAGTCTATTGCAACATTGTTCTGATGGGAAAACAAGAAAAGTTGTCACCAAAGTAACATTTTAGCATTAAATAGAATGAGCTCACTAGACTGTATCAAAGAGTCAGTTCTGGTTTTATTTATTACAGATCACTTTAGAACAGACATTACATATATTTACAGTATTTAATTCAATAAACTAAGTAGTCTCATGGAAGTTTTCATCTTCACTGCCTATGTGTTGTTCTGTTTACAGAGTTCTTGAATTTCTCTTGAAATCTTATCTTCTGTGTGACACAATATGTCTACACTGGCAATGGAGATTATCCAGACTACAGTATGAGTGTGAAGGGGCACAAAGGAGAGCAAAATAAAATCATCCAACATTTATTCCATTTATTCTTTGTTCTTAAGCAGTGAAAGGCAGAAGAATCTCTGTTGAAAAGTTTCCATGTAGGAGTTTTCATGGGCTTTAACACATTCATGTCAGACCAATAGGAAAAGGGAGATTTTGCCATTTTTATGTATGTGATCTGATTATAAGGGGTAAGGTTAAGAATTTCAGAATCTGAACTACACATATGCAGAAAGGCATTATTTGTCTCATCTGTTACATCAGCTCATTTATTTATTTTAAAGAAACATAGAAAGGAAACCTGCTAAACAGAAACTGAGGAAAGATACCACTCTTGCTACCAACAGCAATGTCTTTGTTTAATATTTCTTCATTTCCTGTTAGTTTATCTCCCAAATTTCAGATTAAAAATGCCATTTGTTTTGCAATGTGATTATATTTGGATTAATTGTAATATGACTCAAGTATCAGAAGTTACTGATTCGAGTATCGCAGTTATAGATATATAGAGGGTCTCTCAAAATGTCACACAATCTACTCCCTACTTTTTGGCAGATCAAGTATATCTAAGTAATTTGTACAGATACTTGTTTAACCTTTTCATATTAACTTACAGTGAAAGATATTTCAGCACTTTTCTACAGTCCTGGTGCAAGCTACTTGTATTATCTCAATAATGAAATATTTTTACCTCTATCTAATCCTACTTTTTTCCCTTGGTACCTTGATTTACTCTAATCATTTCCCAAGGAGATATTTATGCCCTTATGAAAACCATAGTTTCCGTAACCATAGAGGAAGATCACCCTTGTGATCTCTCTCCTTGTTATGCCCTCCCACAACAAAGGAACAAATCTAGTTTCTTTTGTCGTCTTGGTCTTGCACCTGAGGTATACTTGTGTGAAAAAGGGTTTTAAACCTGGGCATGATACTTCAACCCAACTTCTCCAAACACTGAGGAGAGCAGAAGACAGGTGGGTTCTGAGGTCATGGCAGCTTTCAGACTTGGAGGAATTGTTTTGAAAGGCAGAGAAACCCCTCAGTCAGCCCAGTGACATATATTGTGCCTCTGGAGCTCAATGCTAAAACAGTGATGAGTGAGACTTCTAGCTGAATTTTGGCACTAGCATGCCTACCTGGCTGGAATCAGGAGTGCTGATACAGAGGGTTGTTGATGTTAGCTATGAGAGGGAGAGGATCCCAAAAGTCTCTGAAGGTGTTGGTTTTCCCTGGTGGACATCTTTTGGGACATCCAGCAATGAGCACCTCAGAGAAATGCTATAGACTACAGTCTCTACTGGACTCTTCTAAGTAGTGATTCCGGGAATAAGGATGTCCACACAAGTGTCAAGCTCAGAGACATAATGTTTCTGAGGTTTAACACTCCCCATTTAAATCAGAGACTTAAGATATAACTGGTGTAAACTAATTAAGTTGTTTACTGATTAATGGGTACAATATGAGGAAATTGGCAAAGAACAGCAAAATTATCAATAATCAAATTAGCTAAATGGCATACTGTTAATATTAATTCAGTTTTACAATTGTGCAGGTTATTATGTACTGCCATGAAGCTGTTAACTATCGTTCTTAAATCTAGTGAATTAGATGAAGAGCCCCTATTGAATTAAAATTCTGTAAGTATGAAGGTGCAAGTCTATTTCTTCCCAACTCTTATAGCCCTAAACGTGATAGAGAACCCAGTTAGTTGTCCCAGTGAACTTGGTATTTGCCTGGTGAGCTGGGTGTTTGCCAGCCAGATTCACTATTATTTGTAGGCATCCACACTGCTGCTGTCAGAGAGTTGCCCTATGTTTGTCTTCTGATGATTTCATCCCTTATACTCCATTTCAGAAATTCAGAAAAATTACGTGGACCTTCTCACAGTCCTTGCATCTCTTTTTCTCCATTCAAACTCCTCCCAAATTAACAACATGTCCCTAATTACTTTTTTTTTTTTCCATATTGGTTACAGTTTTGCTAGGTTCATACTCAGATTTGGCATTTCTGGGGTAGATGTCACCATTGCAGCACATAACAATAGAAAATGGGGGATGCTGCTACTACTATTACTACTACTACTGAAAATCAAAGGTGACAAAAGAAAGATTTAGTAGGACATGACAAAAGAAGGTAGGTTAGGTGAAGATGAGAAAGGTTTTTGAAACAGAAGATGGGTGGACAGGTGAGAAAGGAGCAATGAATTTGCAGAGAATTGAATGTTGGAAATCCTCAGTAAATATGAAGGCACACATGATATTCAGCCCTTTATATGACCTGAAAATCATTTCAGGGTGTTGCATGATCTCTTAGTGGTTAAATGGTTGGTATGCTCTGGAGAAGTTCAGCTCAGCGTGATCAGCATATGGCTTGGATCTTTATCCCTCTTTAGGAGATGGAGACTGCTTGGTAAGTACTTGGAGAGGATCTTCCAATTTTGGATTGCTCTGAAAGGCATCTAGTTTGGGTCTATGAAAACTGCACTGTGAACAGAACCAGTGCAAGATAAGTGAAGACTGGGTGATTTGCTTAGAGAACACTCTCCTGAGCCAAAATGCTAATGTAGGTCCAGGCTCCATCAGCTCACACCACTGGCAGCCTGGTCAGAGTATCTAACCAGGGATCTCTTTGGAATACAAAAGTCTTTATCGAGATTCAAGAGTTCATAAGTTCGCAATGCTTAGCAAGAAGATAGGATTACAATAATGCCTGTTCCATGCCAGACAGCTGACTGAGCTTATGAGCTGAACAAGTATCTCCTTATTGTTGCAAGCACAGATATAAAGAAGAATGTATTATAATGTGATAGACTGTAGTGTTAGGAATAGGGGTGGAAAAAAGATTAAGAAACCAGCATTTTGTATGGATAATGAGAGCTTTGCCCTGAGGAAGCAGATAATCAAACCTTAAAACCTAAGATTTCCTTTCATGCTACCGTAAACTCTCTATGCACATTTATTTTCCACTTAAGAAAGCTATCTTCTTTGTTTCCTGTTTTTCCTGAGTTTCCTTCTTGATTGGAGAACACATACATGGAGATTTCCTTACTTCTTTATCCCTTTGTTTATCATTTATATTGTCCGGTTTTATTAGCACAATCCTGTCTTCAGAGTGTCCCTTTCAACTTCATCTTTCTGAAGACTTTCCAGAAAGCCTCATCTACCATATTAGGAGACATGCCAAGTGCATAGTTTTCATAATACCCATGAAACTCTTTTTGTTCTATGAGCACTGTACAAGGATTTCCTGTCTGCTCTTAAGTGGAAGTGGGAGTACATGAAAGTAACTGCAGCAAGAGTCCCTGGCTGGTTTTACGGGGTAACTTCTAGGTGAGCTTAGCAAACTCTTCTTGCCCCAAGGAATATACAACCTCCATAGTCAAGACACAAAGAATGATTAGACTGAAATTAAGAGATGAGATAACAAGCAGAGACACCAAGTGTACATATTATTATCATGTTATTATCATCATATAGCTTACTATGACCCTCTGCAGGCAACATACATCCTCAGTAGAAAGCTCTACTACCCCAGAACAACCCGTAGAGAAATGATTCTACCATTATTTTGGGTGAGCTGTAAGGACACACTGAATCTTAAACTCCCTAAAATGTCTCAAGCTGACAGATGGCCAAAATGGAGGCCAGCAAAGCTGCATGCTTTGTGTTACACCAGATTAAACTAGGAGTGCTTCACAACAAAGAAAATAGTCCTGCCAATGAACAGGGAAGCTTCTCATGGATGTTTTTTGAACATAACTCTGAGCAGGCCAGCTAAACCAAAAGAAATGTGCTCACACGGAATGTGTAGAACGTACAAATACTCAACATGAAGTACCTAGCTTTGTAGATAAGCCTGCAAGTGAGTAGGTGCAAAGTCCTGTGCAATAGATACCAAGCCAGGACTTATTCCAAGTGTTCTGCAACATAGAGGCGTTCAGTTTGCACCAAACGGGAGTAGCCATTGATAGGATAGACATGAGTTGTTTGGAGCAATTGCGAGAAGAGGAATTGCTCCCTCAAGGAGATCGTAAGGACATAATGTAGTCTTTGTCTGCTTATACTTCAGGCTTCGTATTACTCATCCTGTTCCTGCTCTTTTCTCCACTGTCTCTTACTTTTTTTGGTTGTTTGGTGTTTTTTTTTTCCACTCAGAGCACTGTTCTCACATTAGTCCCTTGTTACCAAATCTTTTCCATCCTGGCCACCTCTTCTTCCTAGGTTATTTTTGTGGGGTTTGATGTTTTTTTTTTCCCCATGTTACTTTTCTCATTTTCCCTCTCTGGCCCACATCCATTTCTTTCTCATTCTCTCCACATTTTCTGCCTTCCCTCTTGCTCATATAAGAATTCCTTCTTCCATTAATTAAGCACTAGAAATTCTAGGGCAAGGAGAGATCATTGGTAGGGAGGGTGGAGTCCCCCTCCCACCCCCTCTCCTGGAAGTAGGGAATTGCTCTCCCAGAAATTAAGTGCAATTGCAGAGTGTACTAGCTTATATTTTGCTAGAATTTTGTTGATGCTGTTGGTTATGTGCTTTTTACTCATTGTGTAGCTTGGAAACTTGAATCATACTGCTAAAGTATAGAGGAAACAAAGCTATGGATTCTGACAAGAAGAAATACGCTTTTTCAATATCTAAACATAGCAATAAAGAATAAGGTGCAAATATTGATTTGGTATATTGCTATCATTCTTTACTTATGAATGTTCACCGAGACAGTGATGTCAGTGGTCAATGGTATTACATTGATACAATGGCTGTTGCTGTAGCATGGACTGCGGCTGACCTGGGACTGAGACAGCCATTAACATGCTTTGAAATAAAATCGTTAGGTATCTATCCAGAGCTAAATTTAGACGATGAAGTTTATGAGCAATCTTGAGGAATAAGTCTGATAGAAGGACAGTTTAGTAGACTTTTTCTTATGATCAAATAAACTGCTACTGCATTTTGCCACAAAATTATTATCTTGAAGCATA
>NW_009648061.1:5328687-5371703 GCF_000708025.1 Charadrius vociferus
TCCTCTTTTTTTCACACTGAAATGAGAAGCATGCTTGTACTAGGTACTTAAGAATCCAATACTTAGATTCTTAATCCTCCAGCAGGAGGAAAGAATGTGGCTGTTGTTCCAAAAAATAACAGAGATAAGAGCCAGTTTTTTTTATGCCAGGGACACTGATGCCCAAATTAGGTTTATACTCTGCAATTTGTTTGCCACATGCCACACTGTAGACAGTTACTCTTGAGATGCTCTCATTTTTCCAGTGGTAAAATCTGCATCCATTGAACATGCATAAAGTGGGCTGTACAAATGAGCACAAAATTTTATTCTACAAGCCAAATGGCTTATCCTCAGCGTATCATAGGTAAATATTGTAACACTCAAACAACACAGTGTCCTGGTTTGAGGTGAAACAGGAACCATTTTCTGTTTTGTAATTTTACTTTGCAGCTAAGCCTCCTCTAACTATCTGAACTTTCTGAAATTAACAGCATACTGTGCAGAAACTGTTCGCTCTCACAGTGATAGGACCTGATTAGCTGTAATTTATGCCAAGGCATGGTATGCAGAGAGGCTCTTGCTTATACTTATTGCTATAACACCCAAGGGCAGATAACTTTGTTACTTGCCCCATTGGAGGGTCGGAAGTGGGAAAGCGTAGAGGGTTCCCACCTGTGGGGAGGAGCGGACAGGACAGGTGACCCAAAACTGACCAACAGGGTATTCCATCCCATCTGCCTCATGCTCAGTATAAAAGCTGAGGGATCAAAGGGTCAGAGCTCTTTCTTCAATGGCCAACGTCTGAGGAGGACTCTCTCTGTTCATCTGCCTTTGAACCTGATCCCTGCATTCCTGATTCCAGGTCTAGAATCACCCATCCATCACTGAGTCCAGTCTGTGACTTTCCCCATGCCTGTCAGTGACATGATCATCATCCTGGGAGCTCGATACTGGTTTTGTATATGCTGTATATATTTCATCATTTTCTTTCTTATTATTTTATTAATTTATTAATTTATTAGTATTTTCATTAAAGTAGTTTAGTTTTTTCTAAACTCATAAGTCTCTTTCTCTCTCTCTGTCCTGTCCCTGGAGATAGAGGTGGGGGAGAGTATCCATCATTCATTTTCATTGGCCAGTCCGGCCCAAACCACAATACATGGTTTCCCCATGTTCACTTGAAAATTTCAGATCACAGACTGAGGAACAAAAAGCGAATGTGCAAATAGATTTAAAAGAATGAATATGAAAAGATGCCATACCTGGCAAACTGTCTGCTGGGAGAACAACATAAACAGCCAACAAAAGTTGTAACATTATAGCGCTGCTTAAAACTGACTGTTCCCAGGTGTTTTTATATCACCACAGTTAATTAACCACTTCTGCATAGTATCTCATGGTTAACAAAGAGCCCTTTGAGATGCTTGGTAATAGCTCTCAGTATGTAAAACAGCATTTCCTTCTTCTTAAACCTCTGCTTTTCTAGAGAGGCGCACAAAAAAAAAGTTGTCAGAAAGGGCTAGAAAGTGTCAGAAAGCTTTCATCAGTTTAATGGAGCCCATAAAGGATGGCAAAACAGAAGATAATGGTGTACTTGCAAGCCTTCATCTTTAAAGATGCTGAAATTTGAGACCATTTTATTTGTACACTTGGAAAAGTGGTATAAGAGTCGTCAGAGCCAGTACTATCAATACTGCTCTTTCTCTTTAAGCTAAAGGGTTTTGTTCTTTCAAAGTTGTTACACAGTGTTGTTAGGCTGAAAGCAAAGCATATTCAATGCAATTCATACAGGAACAAAGTAGACAGCTGTGCAATGAGGAAAACTCTCACTGCAGAAGAGTGAAGAACACAAAGCTGAGTTTCAATGAAGAGACTGGGACCAGTTGGGCAATCTGAGGCCGGGTTTGTAAAACGGTGTGAGGGCAGATGTGTGGAAAGATATACAGAAAGCAGTCGGTAACAGAAATCTGACCCTGGAAGTGACTCACAGAGTGAGGGACAGGGAATCAGGGGGAGACTTTGGCTGACCACTGAATTGGGAAGATCTGGAGGGGAACAAAACAATTAGGAGCTCCTGACTCTCTTGAGGGACAAGAGGCCTTGCAGGGGGATCTAGATAGATTGGAGCATTGGGCTATGATTGATGGGGTGAAATTTAACGAGTCCAAATGCCGGATCTTGCACCTAAGACAGGGTCATGCCAGGCACAATCATAAATTGGGAGAGGAGCGTCTGGAGAGCAGCCCTGCAGAAAGGGATCTGGGGGTGCTGGTTGGCAGCAGGCTCAATGTGAGTCAGCAGTGTGCCCTGGCAGCCAAGAGGGCAAACCACATCCTGGGGTGCATCACACACAGCATAACCAGCCGGTCAAAAGAGGGGATTATCCCTCTGTATTCAGTGTCGGTGCGGCCTCACCTGGAGTACTGTGTGCAGTTCTGGGCCCCACAATTTAAGGACGTGAAGGTCCTCTAATGTGTCCAGAGGAGGGCAACAAAGCTGGTGAAAGGGCTGGAAGGAATGTCCTCATTGCTCTCTACAGCTTCCTCAGGGGGAGACGTGGAGAGGGATGTCCTGATCTCTTCTCCCTGAGATTCAGTGATAAGAAGCATGGGAATGGTTCAAAGCTACACCAGGGGAGGTTCAGACTGGACATTAGGAAGAATTTCATTACCAAGAGGGTGGCCAACACTGTAACAGGGTTCCTAGAGAGGGGATTGATGCCCCAAGCCCATCAGCATTTAAGAGGCATTTGGACAATGCTCTTAATAACATGCTTTAACTTGATCAGCCCTGAAGTGGTCAGGCAGTTGGGCTAGGTGGTCCTTGTACATCCCTTCCGCTTGAAATATTCTATTCTGTTCTGTTCTGTTTTGTCCTATCCTCTTCTGTCCTGTCCTATTCTATCCTATATTTGTACACAATGATAACCTGCACAAAAGCCAGGGTTTTATGTTGGGCTTGTTGCTTTTTGGGAGTTTGGGCAGAAACAGCTGAACAAATGAGAAAAATGAAGAAATTAAGGGAGTCAAAATGCCCCATATTTGTAAATAAGCACTTCATGTGAAACTGATACAATAATTACTTGACTAGTTTCACATACTCTGAAATCAAACCAATGGAAGAACAGAGATTATAAGGCAGAATATAGCTGTAGGTTCCAAGTCCTCTTTTTCAACACCCAAATAATATTTTCTGAAGACAAAGACCTCTCTGAAGAGGTTGATTTAACACCTGGAGAAAAAATATTTTAAGTATTGGCACATGAAAAAATAAATATTCTTTTGCCTTCTCTTGTGTGAGCTTTCAAGGCATTTTTTTTGTTTTTGTAGGCTTTATATTTTATTCTTGCTCATGTATATTTCCATTATGGTATAG
Organism: Charadrius vociferus; assembly: GCF_000708025.1. Taxonomy (NCBI): domain Eukaryota; kingdom Metazoa; phylum Chordata; class Aves; order Charadriiformes; family Charadriidae; genus Charadrius; species Charadrius vociferus. The sequence goes on from NW_009648061.1 coordinate 5,332,045, forward strand.
TTCAGACAGATTAAAAAAAAAAAAACACAACACTTTGTCAGATTCTTGTGCTGCTGTTTTCTCTGAAAATTGTATTTATTTTTAGTGACTTTTAGTCTGCTGTGACCAAATACGGAAGAAAATAAATGCCCTGACTGAAGGCAGATGAAAAAGGACCAGATGACTACTCATCTGCGGGCAGTATTTTCCTGAAATTATACTTCTTGTAGATATAGAAAGCCGTTCACAAGAAGTTGTTAAAATGCTCCTAAATATTGATGCGAGGAAATGTATCGGCAAGGGGATTAGGAGACTGGCTTTAAAGCATAAGCTTGCAGCTAGAAGACAAGTATGACTCACACACCTGTGCTGTCCTCAATGAATTTAGCACTGTAATCAACAGTACATACATTTGTCTCTTTTCCATCAAGTAAACCAGAAAAGGTTTAGTCACATTTTCCATTCAGCTGCTTTTCAAATTCTGTAAGATCAGTATGTCCCACAGTTATTTTAGATTCAGCAGAACTTCCTCTCAGTTCATATTAAAGTAGGTTGCTGGTGACTGCCGTCTGGGAACATATTTTCTGCCTTGTCTGAGTTTCTGTGTGTAACTTTTAATTAAAATGTACTGAGTAGCTGGCTAAAGTCCTACACTCCCTCTATATTGCTGCATTATTAATAGATAAATAGAAATATGAGTATTGCGTGTTTTAATCCTAATTTCCTAAGGAAGTTTATTTCAGTGAGTTTTCTGTTTCTCATTCAACCCGAAAAGCTTTTGATCCCTTTTTAAACTGGACTTGACAGGACGGTAGAGTTACCAAAGATACGCAGCTGCTGCGAGCATCGTGAACCTTGAGGAGCAGTGAGAAGAGGGGAACTGGCAGCAGAGCCGGAGCCCGTCCCTCCGTGGCAGAGGCATCAGCAGGCACTGGGCAGCTGTATGTACAGCTGGGGCTGATGGACACGGGAAATACCAACAGTCAAATATTCTGTTTTTCTGCTGGCCAAGGGAGATGGAGAGGACTGAGAGCCCTGTCAGGGCAACAGATGGTGACACTGCAGGTGGAGGAAGGGGAGATTGTGGCAGGGGTGGTGGCGGTGAGGGTGCTTTCTGGCGGGATGGGATAGGAATGCAGTATGTTAAGAGTGGGATATTGCAGGGGATGGGACACATTTCTGCAGGAAAATAGGCTTTGGCTGATGTGTCATTTAAGGGACAAATATGTTTTTAACATTCTGTTTGAAATTAAAAACTTTTGTTTGAAATTAAATGAGAAATTACATTTTATTTTCATGAAATCACTGAAAAGCTACATAACCATGTATGTTTTCCCTTGTTTTTTATTGATTAGGCTTCTGTTTCTAATCAAAATAGAAATCAAAATAGGAGCTTGGATTTCCAGAAGTTGACTGATTTGTCATTTTGCTTGAAAAATTATTCCTAACCCTCTGAATTTTCTTTTTTTTTTTTTTAACCAACTTAAGATCTGTTTTGTTTGTTGTCATTTCATTGATGATATACTGGTGAAAAATTACTACAGGATGCCTGCCATATCAGTTCTGACCAGGTAGCAGGAGGTTGCAAATTTGCTTGAAAACGTGTATGTTAATAAAACATTTACATCTGCTGATTGGTCCACCGTTCAGTATTGAGCTTCATGCAGAGGTTCCTTGCCAACAACGTAAATATTTGAATACTGTAAATGTTACATCTGATTCTTACTCATTGCCTCTACTGGGATATAATCAGCAGGATTGTCTGGATCCAGGTCAGAACTTGTTAAAGTGTACTAGCTTTCATACTCTAAAACACATTACTAGCATAAGTAACACATTTGTATGCTACAAGGCATAAAGTAGGAAGCAAACAGTATTTTGGATGCTTTGGTACCTCAGTTATTACATTGCCGTTTTGTAGTAATAGGGCAAGTAAATCCTCTTGAGATGGCGAATGCTTAAAATTAAGGCTCTAGAATAGTATTTAGAAGACTTGTTTCTGCTCTTGAATTTGCCACAGCTTCTGCATTTGACCTTCAGGCAAGTTAATTACAGCTTTGCTCTGTGTGTTTAAATCACTGTCTGTGAAATGGTGATAATGTTATATATGGCTAGTAGGAGGTAAAAGCATTCATGTTTGTAATGAATTGAAATACCATGGTTATAAAAGACAGTGGAAGGTAAGCAAATGTGTAGAGCTGCTTTGCTCTCAAAGCATATTGTCTTTTCCCCTGATTCTGCTTGAAATACAGCTATTTTCCTTCCCTACCAGACCTAGTATTTAGGGGATCAGTATGGATGTGCTTCTGGCCAAAATCCCACAGTAAACACATAGTTATCTGTAGTCTAGCTCTTGCTCCGGGCAGGACTGACTTCAAAGCTCGATCAAGCTGCTCAGGAGTTTATCCAGCCGTGTTTTGAAAATCTCCAGGGATGGAGATTCCCCCATCCTCTCTGGGAAACCTGTTCCAGTGCTCAGACACTCTTGTGGAGGTGAATTTTTTCCTTCTGTCCACTTGGAATTTCCATGTTTCAGTCTGAGTATTGTCTCCACTCCTTTCTTCATGTACCTCTGAGAAGAGTCTGACTCCATTTTCTCTAGAACACCCCTTTGAGAACACAGCAATCGGATCCTCTCAAGCCTTCTCTTCTCTTTTAAACTATCCATTTAGGCTTTTAGAGAAATTTGGGCAGGGGTGGTGCCCTTAGGTTTGGTATTTCTTTACCTCTGATGAAATAAACTGCATCTGAACTGAACAGCAATTTAAATTATCTGCAAACAAGAATTTTTTCCAGAACACTTGTGAAATTCCGTTGTGAATTCCCATCTTTAAAAAGTGATGTATCTTAAGTTCACTCACAGCAAAATCACATCAGTTTCTCAGAGTCCAACTTAGTACTTGGGATGGTTACATTAGCATTAGATTTTTATATGCAAGAATGAAATATATCCGAAAATTCTACTCAGTGTTAAAAATAAATAATTTCAAGAAAGGGAATAGCAAGCTGATGAACAGCAAAGTGACACGCATGAGGCCTTACACTAAGCTGACCTGCTAACACGGAGCTTAGAGAACAGGCAGACCATGCCAAAATTCTCTCATACCTCTTCCTCCTCTTCTTCCGTGGTAGAGTAGGCACCATGGAGGGAAACAAAGCCTCAGGAATTTGTGGCCAAGTTTACAGTACCCCTTGAAAACTTTTTTCCAAAACTTTTCACCTCAAACTCATGTTTTCCTGAGGTAGCTAATTACTATTGCACCTTGTCTGTGTTGAGACTATGCTCATTAATGTTAATTAAACAATTTTTTGCATGTGTTTAACAATATAAGATAGGTATGAAATGTAGAGCCTAGAGAAAGAAGACATTCAGTCACCAAACATAAAGGAGGAAAGAAATTTTCACCACATACTGAGTCAAGGATTGGTTAATAGGCTACAGAAGTACAGACAGGTCACCTAGTCTGCCAAAATAGCATTTATAACCCTTAAGCTACAAAGCAGTCCTTAATTTAGTAAGAAGAATATCTGCCATCGCTTCAATAGGTTAGAAGAAAATTTACTGTTGAAGAAAAAGACTGAAAAAACTGTTCAGGAATGCTGGAGAGAGACTGCGTATAAAGCCAGGGTGCTTCACAGCTGAGATCTTCCTTCTGATGCAGCCTAAAATGTAAGAAGATTACATGTATGATGAATCACCTTAAGAAAACATCTACAATTGTTTGGGTGAATAAAGGAGGTAGGACAGTCAGCTTTTTGCATAAGAAAATTAAATGTGTTTTTTTTTCTTTCATATCTTGATGTGTGTCCTGTAAATACTCTGACTTCAGGTCTACTGCAGTTGTTTTAAATAAATAATTTCAACCTCTTCCTATTGTTTTAATGTCAGTGTAGTTTGAGCTGAATGGCTTTGCAAGGTCAGTGGTTAACTTCAAGCTGTTCTCCATCTAAGAACAATGGAGCTGACAGCTGCAATTCTGGACAAGGAATGCTTAGAGGGCAGTAAGCATGGACCAAACCATTTGACGTGTCTGTGGAATAGTATTTGCACATGGGCATCACATAGATAACAATAACAAGAATCTTTATTGATAAAAGCCCGGTATTATTAGTGTAGTTGTCGATTCACACATAGCAAGACCAATGAAGGTGTTTTGTGCTTCTGTGTAATGAATAACCTGTCTCCTTTTCACTTCTGGGCAGATAAATCATTCCTAAACAAAGAATGCATCATCATGGAAAAGCTGATGCGTTTTTTTTTGTCATTCTGCTTGCATGACAGCCTGAGTGGTAGATTGTTTTTAGAAAGAGAGGACTGCCTTAGCCATTTTTTGTGACTGTCAATAACAAAACTGACACAATGAGGAACTTCACATTTGGACATTACACCTGAGTGATGAAATCAGGAACTGAGGCCAAGCATTCAGTTCAAATTCTGAATTATACTAAATGCAGCCACATTAGATTTCTTTAATCCTTGAAATCTGTGATAGAAGCTGTGTAAGTAATGGGTAACTTCTGCAATGATAGCCAAGTTCTAGACTGTACGTTCAACCTTATGTGATCACAATTCCATTGAATTAACAACACTTCGTATCTGCTTATTTAAGAACTGGATTTGTCTGCAAATCTGGGAAGCTCTATTCAAAATAGACTTCTGTGCTCACCTTGCAAAGTGAAAAAAAAGAAGATTGGGTTTTGAGGTACCAATTAATCATCTGGGCTTTTGGCTTATTTGAAGCTTTGAAACTTTATTAAAAACACATATACACAAAAGAGGGAACATACATTTCCTTGTTTTGCAGAGTTCCAGGCAGGTACTGCTATATAACCAGCTACTTTGTTCAGGAAAATTATGATTGCCTTTCATCATCTACAGCAAGGGAGTGTACACTATAGCCACTTGAGATTTGCACAGCGCTGCTTAGTGATTATCAAGTAATGGCTGATTGCTTTTGCTAATGGGTTTGCTTTTGATGTTGTTTTTTGTGTCACGTCACTTCACATGCAGGATTATGAAGTGTTTTGCTGAACAGGAAAAGAATGTTAAATAAAACCTGTCCTCGAATTCTATTGTTTGTGAACGTAGCGGGTGTCAGCTATAGGAGGGATACAGGCTCTACACCTCTGCCACCGTCATCACAGAAGGACTGACAGAAAAATCACAAAAAAAGATACAGAGCTTATAATTATGTAGTTCTTCAAAGAACAAATAATTACTTGGCTCTTATCATGTTTCTTCTTGGTATTTGATATCAAGTTATTAATACTCCATGAGGCAGTTTTTGTTTTTGAATGTTATCTTGCTGCACTACAAGTAATTCTCCAGTGAGCATTCACAGTTATTGCTCATGTACAGAGGGCTGATTTTTATTTACATAAAATCCATAGTTTCTTTCTGCTATAAGGGGTGTTCTGTGAAACTGAGTTAAGTATAGATCGTGTACGGTACTAATTGTTTCACTTTCTTTTATGTATTATGGCAAACATTTTACATAATGCTTCTGAAAATGTCCATGTGTTTACTTTTTGCTTTTATTTGACAAATACTTTGCTCTGTTTCAATATGACTGAAGATAGTTCTGTCAGGACAGTTTCTTCATAGAAATCACCTGTTGTTTTGGAACATCCTGGAATGTTTTTCTTTAAAATGTCTGGCCACATATGTTGGCCTCTTCAGAACTGATGGAGTTTGTCTCATGCATTGGAAGGATCTAGCCCAAGTTGCTCCACGTACTCATCTGTTGCCTCATAAGTATCAGCATTTGAAAGTATAGGATAACAAGAATTTAATGGTGTTCTGCTCTGTTCACATTCTACTGGGTCTGCCAGGGATGAAGTTAATTTTCTTCACAGCAGCCTGTATGGTGTTGTGTTATCAATTTGTGTCCAAAACAGTGTTAACATACCGATGTTTTAGCCATCGCTGAGCCGTGCTTGCACAGCATCAAGACTTTCTCTGTTTCTCACACTGTGAGTAGGCTGGGGGGATGGGGTTAGGCAAGAGTTTGGAAGGGGACACAGCCAGGACAGCTGACCCCAGCTGACCAAAGGGTTATTCATTACCATATAACATTTGGCGATAAACCTGGGGTGGGAGGTAGGGAGTGGTGTGGTGTGAGTTTTTCCAAAGTAGCCATGGATCAGAGAGTGGCTGGGCATCGATGCGCTGGTGAGAGGTGGTCAGTGATTGTCTTTGCAGCACCTGTTTTCAATTTTTCCCCTCACTTATTAAACTGTCTTTATCTAAACCCACAAGTTTTTCTTGCTTCTGCCCTTAAGATTTTCTCCCCGTCCTGCTGGTGGGATGTGAGCATGTGACTGGGTGGGGGCTTAGCTGCCAGCAGGGGTCAACCCACTACGCACATTTCTAACTATTGTAAGAATCTGGTGTCACTCATATCTGCAAGTTACAGCCATAATAATGTTATCTCGTGATCCTCTTGTCCAGCCTTTCTGTTGCTCTCAAAGACCATCACAGCTTTGTGTGTGAGAAAATGTACCATAAAAGAACTTGCACTTTAACAGGTATTCTAAATATGATATTTTACTGAAATACACTTATGTTTAAGAATAAAACTGAACAAAACCATGTTGGCAAGTTGAAGTTCTGCCTTAGAAACTCGGGCATTTTTTTCCAGTCTCATGTGTTTTAAGTTGGTTTCCTAAACTCATGCTTTAGAAATTAGCTTGGGTTTATTTGTACGTTTTGATTTTCTTTTTCTATGTCGGGATTGCATTGGAGTTTAGAAATGATGGTTAAAATTAAAACCAAGAGGCAAACTAAATGGGCAGGATGCAGATAATGTTTGCAAATACCTTAGACTTAGGGCAAATGTGAGACACATTCATCTTCTGTCACATGATGTAAAAAAGATATGTGCGTGTATATATGTGCGTGTATATATGTACATTTATTCACATATCTATGGAACTGATGGATGATTGGAAAATGAAGTGTATAGTTATGTGTGAAATATAGCAAATTTTGAACTGTGTGAATGAACAAAAACTGCTTAATTCCAAGCAACTTTGTGATCTCAGAAAACTGCTAAACTAGGCTGCCCAGAATCATATTTAAGGCTGGTTGCTGCATCTTTTGAAATACCTGTGATTTTGCTTGAAATATTCAAGGCTTCTTCACAGCATAGCTAGCGCTCCCAAAGAGTTCTGTGTTAGAAGGTAACACAAGTAAAAGTATGGTGTTGTGTTAAAGTTAACATTTTTTCATATATTTTCGTTTTGCATTTTTGGGAGGTGCTCAGGGTTGATATTTTTAGGTGAGTTAATCCTTGGATTAGTTTTCAGTAGTGTTTGCTCTTTAACCTTACACAACTTACTAACAGTTACACAGAAATGTGGGAAAACATACTTAAAATACATTATGTTGTTCTCACCAGATGAGAGACCACGTGGTAGCAGGAGGCAGAGTGGGGGCTAGCTGGGGTCACCATTGCCAGTTTAGCACTAGGGAGCTGTACATGTGCTTGGAAATAGGGAGAAAAGGTTGTTTCCTGCTAGACCCAAGCCTCTTTATACTCCATCCAGATGCTTTGGCAAAGAGCCTTCTGCAATGCTTTCATCCAAGCAAGTCCAAGCCTTCATTGTCCTAAAATGACCCCTTAGGGAGTCTTTGGAGACGTCCAGTACGCACATATACGAATCAGTAGCACAGTGGGCTTTGATCTCAGCACTCAGATATACAGAATAAAGATGTTTAAACACTGCCAGTCACTCACTCCTAAAACAGTACTGCTCCTGCTCCTTGGTGCTAGTACTACTTTGAGTGTGAGGCAAGTCAGGCTCCTATTGAGACCCGCACTGGTCCTTCAGTTCTCAAGCCGAGTAACTTAGGCAGATCTCTCCTTCGACAGCTGTATATACCTTCCCTGCCCAGCTGAAGGCGTTCAGTCTTTGGCATAAGCTGATGGGAGAAAAAAAGGCTGAAATGTTCCAATAAGAAAAATTATCAGTGAAGCACAAAACAAGAGGAGCCCAAAACGGAGGAGCTGGTGTCTGCTGGCAGGTCAGGCATTAGAGCATTCACTTGGAGACCCACCTTCCAGTTTCATGATTTCTTCAAAGGACATGCTGCTATATCTGCAACCTCCTTGAAGGGTGTTTTAATGGCCAACATTTTATTCTGGGGAAGAAAGGTGCTACCTATTTATTTTGATAAACCTGATCCGCCTTGTATAAAACATCTCTGGAAAAAGTACTGATGTCTGCATGTTCAATCTTATATATTTATATCATTAATAATCATAAACCATAGGTTTATTAATATCATAAACCATAGGTTGATGAGTTTTTTCCTCTTTCTTACATGTATTTAATTGATGAACACTCAAGTTTGTTATTTCAAATAGAAGTGCTTAGTACGAGACTGAAAGTACTGCCTTCTTATCCCAGTGTACTCCATCCTTATAGGATCTGGGTAGGGAATTTTTTTTGAGAGAGATATATACATATTTAAATTAAAAAAAAAAAAAAAGAACTTTGACCTTGCTATTCCATCATTAAGCATTAGCTGCTGAATTGAATAACAAGTTTCATTTCCTCCAGAATGCCTGTAAATACAAAACCAATTTTCTTTCTCTGCCAAAAATAATTAAAAAAATCATTCTGGGAGAACTGAAGCCACAGTAGTTTGTAAAAATAGAGTAACAGAAAATCTTTTTTATATTTTTTGCCATGCTGTTACTGAATGCACGTGGAGAAAGTACTGAATATAATTAATTTTATGTAGACCAAGAGGAACAAAGTCTCTGAAGCTAATTATACAGTGAAAGTCTGTGCCAAAGGAAATTACTTATTTGTACAGTGTTAATAGCCATATTTTGAACAGTGCTAGTATTGGAAAGAATTACTTCTTTGCACTTCTGCAAATTCAGGAAGGTTTCTAGGTTGGTCATAGGATGACAGGAATATTCTTGTCAGTAGTGACCTCGGGAGGTCATCCAGTCTAACCTACTACTCAAAAAAGGGTCAGCTATGAGGTCAGACCAGGTTATTTAAATCTTTACCCAGACTGGCCTTGAAAATGTCTAATGTTGAAGACTGCGCAGCCTCTCTGAGCAATCTGATCCACTGCTTGACTGCCTTCTTGGTGGAAAAGTGTGTCGCCCCTTGTCTCCCGTCCTGCTGGCACACACCACTGTGGAAAGCCTGCTTCCATCTTCTTGATGACCTCCTTGTAGGTTTTAGAAAGCAGTTATTAGGTGTGTGTCCCACAACAAGCCTTTTTCTCTCCAAGCTGAGCAAGCTCTGTTCCCTCAGCCTCTCCTCCCAAGGTAGGTGCTCCAGCCCCCTGACTGTCCTGGTGGCCCTCTGCAGAATATGTTAGTTTAGCAATGTCTTTCTTCCATTAGTGTGCCCAAAACTGGGTGCAGCATTTGAGATGCAGTCTAATGAATGCTGAGTAGCAGATAGTGACTTTCCTCAATCTGATACGTATACTCCTATTGATACACTCCATGGTACAGTTGTCCTGCTTGGCTGCCAGAGCACACTGAGGCTCATGTTCCCCTTTGTGCTACCAAGACTTCCATTCCAGCAAAGCTGCTCCCCAGCTAGAACATCACCTGCCTGTATTGCTGCAAATGGTTCCTCCTTCCCAGCTACAGGACTTTTTGAACCTCGTAAGGTTCTGGCCTGCCCTTCCCTCACCCTGTCAAGGTCCTTCTGAATGGTAGCCCTGTCCTTGAGCACGTCAAGGATTCTGGAGTCTACTACCCTTCTCAAGTACAGAACTACACATTCAAGCTAATGATTTTACTTCCCATCTATGCTATTTGTGGTGGAAGTGTGTAAAAATGGAAAAGAGATAATATGTCATAAAAACAGGAAAAAGGAAAGTAGCACATCTGAAATAACAAACATGGAACAAACACATGTTTAGCTGAAGGGACCTGTTGGACCTTCTTCTCTTGGCACAACAAATGTGACAAGTGAATGTAAAACTATGAATGTAAAATTGTTCAGTTACAAGCAGAACTAAATCCCACATGCTTTTTCTGTGGGATAACTGCCCTTTTTACAAACCATTTTCATCTTTCACACCTAAATGCAGACAGCTATAAGATACCTAATACCATCATTTCTGCAACATCAAAACAGAGAATTATAGAAAATTACTTGTCCTGAAGCCATTTAGTAATAAAAAAGGGGCAAAAGAAACATATAAATGATTGTTCATGAAACTTACTAGTATCTATGTCTGAAAGTATTTATGTATTTTTAAAATAATAACACTATGGATAAGCCTGTAATGGTATAGCAAACAACTTATTATAATATGTTCTGATAAATGTTATTAACATTTTCATCAGCGTTGAAGTTTACAACCAATTTGGATAACCTGAAGATTATTTTCTCCTTGGAGGATTCCTGGAAGTTTGATACAGGAACTAAAAATGAATGAGAGGAACAAGTGGCAGGAAACTTCTGAAAGAAGTAGCATATATTGGGTTGATCTGGCGAAAAAGATTTTTAAATTCCAAATTCCAAATGGTATTTACTGGCCAGTTTTCTTCTGAGGACTCTCCAACAGAGTACCGATATATCAGAACTGACAGAGTGACAAGTGGACAAGAATCAGCATCCATTAATTTTAGTTCAATGTAATGTTTCATTTTATGATAGGCTTTCATTTTATGACAGGCTTTCTTTGCAATACTTTTTAATATTAATAAATAAATAAATAAATCTGCATTTTGTTGCACTTAGCTGGTTGCTACTTAAGTCTGATGTCCCAGAGAATCTGCAGACTTGCAGATGCTGAGCTGAGACAAAATACAATAAAATACCAGTAGTAGGTAAGTTCAGCAAACAATGCCTTGATAATGTAGGTAACTTCTCCTGGAATAAAACAAATTTGAAGGGAAAATCTCTGGTCAGGAGGATGTAAGCAAACCTTGCTGTGATATGAACAACTAAGGTACTTGCCATTCTCAAAAAATTTATGCTAACTGTGCTGGTGATGGTGTTGCTTATCTTATTACATATACTCAGTTATTCAGACTTAAATCTCAGGCCTTTGGAAAGAACCAGAGCTTTTTACACTCAACTCTTTCACATCCCTACAACCACACACAGGACATGCTTTTGTTTTGCTATGTTCTCATCCTCCATTATAGATTCTTCCCAACAGGGATCACCAGCTGGATGGCAAAAGTCACCAGCAAAGATTGCTTATTAGTATTTTCTTGTAAGATTAAATCCCGCGTGTTTTTACTGTTAAAGTCATAATGGCTTTTGAAAATACACATTTACAGACCTGGTCAACTCACTCCCGCCTTTCCTATTCCTTTTGTCATTATACTTGTGGAATCCTATCTTATCTTAGATTGCAGTCTTGTTCTTTCACTTAGTGTGGGCTAAATATTGCACAAAACTGGGACTCAGTACTGTCTGAGGAAGTTAGGACTGCTCTTTCCATATGCACTAGAACTGAAGCACATCTGCTGTAGCTGAATATCACCAACTCTCCATCCCCATCCCTCCTTCATGTAGTATTTCACCTCACATGAGATACATGTGGGTATAAATTAATTAGATGATCCATATTTCTATATTTAAATCTATTTTATTTAGTATAATTCAATGCTGTAGAAAAGTGCTAAATGACATTGAATTAGTCAATGGTAAGGTTCATTTGAAATAACACACACTTAAAGGTTTAAATATCCTGAGATGAACCATCAGAAAGAAGGTAAAGACATAACATTGAAAACAAGATAGAAATAACTTAACATGGTACAAAATTCTTTTTGGAAAATATATGATGTCTGAGAAAATCTATAGTCTGTAAAGACTACTATTAGATCACTTAGGATGTGATCTATTGAGCTTTTTAAATTTATGAAATAAATACCTCTCGTATTTTTCTTATAAAGAAACCAGAGAGCATTCTTTCTGGCTTCCTATTATTGGATTGATGTTTAGATAACTGCTTTATTCCTTCCAAAGTTATAAATATGGTTTTGCTAAAATGTTTTAATGGCCCTTTCTGCTTGGATGAGAGCCTGTCTCCATGTGGGTACTACGCACTCTGCATTCACCGTTTTGCCATCCACTCCTTAACCTCTTCATGACAGAAACTCTTTGGGTGCTGTTCCATTTACAGGAATTCTCAAACCTGGATTAAATACCAGCTTAGACATATAATGTGTGAGCAGCATTGTGCACCCGAGAAATGTTAGAAGAGGCCAAAACACTAAGCCAGAAGTAACTTTCATCAGCTGGTAAGAAATGCCAGGGAGAGTGATGAGACCTTGGAACCTTACTCCAAGATGGTTAACACTGACTGCTTCTGTAGTTTAAAGGCTTTTCTTTCAGGAAGATGCAGAATGCTGTGTTTGACAAAACGACTTTCAGAGGTGCCCCCCCACCCCTAACCAGTATTGTTCTACGAATCTATGATTCTGTGACTCCAGGTGGAGGGAGGGACTTGTAACTGTGACTTCAGCCTTTGTGTCATATTGATGACAAAAATCTAGAATGCCAGTTTGTATCTGTGGTGTTGGCCTGGGAAGACGGATCAGCTGCAGCTGCTGGTCTGGCCAGGGTACACAGGGTCCTAAGAGAGTATTCTTGCTTGACGTGTGGAATATGCACACTGGCACCAGCACCAGCACCCCCACTTCTGAGACCCCACCACTGATCTTACCAACAGTTGGCGAGGAGTTTCATTGTTTAACACTGTGTGAAGAACCTCCTCCTTTGGTTTGTTTTGAACCTGCTACCTACTAGCCTTATCTGATGGCTTCTAGGGGTTTTTTGATAGAAGTAGTGACCTGCATCCTCTCTCTCCCCAGGCTGTTTTGATTTCATAGGCTTTTTACGTACCTTTTCCATGACCTCAGCCACCTCCATCCTAAATTGAAGAGTCCTTGTCTAGTTGTTCTCATACAGAGCCTTTCTATACCTTTTATCCTCACTGTTGACCTTGCCCATATGTTTTTCAAACCTTCTATAGCCTTTTTTGCAGTGAAGGAATAGAGGAGGAAGTTGGCAAGAAACAATTTTAGAACTGCATGGCAGTGGCATAGCAGTATCTTTTATTCTCCATTCTTTTCCTAATAACTTACTATTACTCAGCATGGTTTTTTTGGCCATCACTGAGCACTGATCTGATATTTCCAGGGAACTAATAATTTTCATGAAAGAGCCAAGTCTATAATATGCAAAACAAAAAGGCATTAAGAATTGTTAATTTAAGAGGGTGAGCTTTTTGTTAATGCAATTTCTTTAGATCAATGTAGACAATTCCCAGGAAAAAAAAACTTCCATATTATTTTTTCTTTTGTTTCTTGAGGGAAAAGGTGCAGGGTTTTATCCAGGCAATAAGGAAAATTCTGTTAACAGAATTTTCAAACCAGAAAGTCAAGAATCCTGCACTTTTCAGGTCAAAAAATGCTGTGGGAAAGACAGATGACCCAGAACCCCACAGATAACTTTTGCAGTACTGTTCTGGAACTGTGCCATTTAAAATGCAAAAGATAAAAGTTGAATTGCATGTTCTGAATTTATCTAAGAGAGTGTCAACACCAAATAAATCTAATTGCAGGAGATTTTCTGTTTGGGTTTTGTGTTTGTTTGGTATTAGTACTTTGATCTGCAATTTTGTTCCAGGACAATCCCATTATTTTTCCATGTCTTTTAGTCTACTGGTTTAAATATATGTCAACTCTATGAAAGTATGCAAGAACTTGGGCTTAATACTTTGAACTGTAACCTGGAAGACCGGTGTTTAATTACCTGTATAACTTTAGGCATTGAGACTGTCTGGTCCCTTTATGAAATAGAGGAAAAAAATGAGAGTGAACAAAACTTTTTGTACCAGCAAGAATTTTGATGGCCTATTCATGAGCACTTTCGCAGATGATTCTTGAGACAATATTTTCTGGTTTTAATCCACCAAAACTGCAAAATAAAAAACAGAATATACTTCCAAAACTTCATTTAAAAACTGGAAATGGAAAAACTTCCTTTAACACTTTGGAACAAAAGAAAGTTTTGGAAAAAAAAATGGGGGGGAAAAAGGTTCTATAACACCTAACAATTTTCTGATCTACTGTACTTTGAATTCTTCATGCACACAATTTCTGCCGTATCTACTCAGAATGGGGAAAAAACTGTGCTTGTATAAAACTCTAAATGAATAGTAAGGTAGGTCAAGTTTCATTAACTGATAAAATTTGTTTACCCTTGAACAGTATAGTAAAGGACATTCATCCTCAGTCAATGGCATGTTATATTCTTCAGTTGGCCACCTGTTTACATGAATAAGATTATCAATATTACTTGTGTAACAAGAACACTATTAACTACAGAGATATCCTTCCTGGATTTAAGAATTGTTGGGTTTGTTCTGCATTCAGTGAGGCAACTAAAAAAGCAAAGACACTATTTTTCACAATGCAACCTGCCTGGACATACCTATGAGACGCCTATGTGGCCCTGAATCTGTCAGCCTGAGTCTGTCTTCACCTATTATATTTACAACAGTACAACTCCAACATTTCAGTGAAGATCTATTGGCATAAACCCAGAAAAAGGCACAGGCGAAGCCTTTCCTGCAGAGAGCACTCTAGTGTAAAGGAAAATTGATATGCAGTTCCCAAGATCTATACCTTTGTCCACTGACTGTGGAAGATACAAGGATGGTGGCTCCAGGCAGCGAAGCGAAAACGGGGGGAAAAATATGGTGGTTATTCCAGCTTCTACTAACTTCTACTTTTACTCTGTGAAAGAAACAATCTGGGCATAGTAAAAAAATCATCATTCCTCATTTCATACTTCAGGGGGGTTTTTTTTTTATGGTTGCCTTTTTTGTCCTATTCCATTCTTTTTTCCCTGTGTGCTTACTGTGGATAAGTATTATTGCTCTTTCTATTGTAGCAATGCCCAGAAGCCAAGACAGATCAGAATCCTAATATATTTGGAACTGTACATACAAGTGGTAGACTCAATTCCTACTTCTAAGCATTCACATCCCAAAGGAACGTAATAAACAAAGTGGGAAGAGAAAAAGAAAAATTATTGTGGTTTGGTCTTCTCAGAATTACACAGCTAGTAGTGTAGTGGAGAAGCAGGAATAGATCAAAAGACAATGGCTGCTATAGACTTTGCAGCACAACAGAACAACTGTAGTGAGTCCAGAAAGAGGCAACTGAGATGGTTGAAGGGCTGGGGCACATGATGTGCAGTGAGAAGTTGGTAATTCATTTGTTTAGCTTAAAGAGGAGGCTCGAGGGAATCCAATTGCTGTGTTCTTCTATCCGAAGGGATGTTGTAGACAAAATGGAATCAGATTATTCTCAGAGGTGCACAAAGAAAGGAGTGGAGACAATGATCACGGGCTGGAAGAAGGAAAATTCCAAGTGGATGGAAGGAAAGGATTCACCTCCATCAGAGTGTCTCAGCACTGGCACAAGTTGTCCAGAGAGGATGAGGAGTCTCCATCCTTGAGAATTTTCAAAACATGCTTGGCTAAACTCCTGAGGAGCTTGATCTAGCTTTGAAGCTGTATGGAGCAAGGGCTAGACTGGAGACGTCTGGAGTTCCATTGCATCCCTCTATGATTCTGTGTATTCACTATTGGGTTTTGGCCACAAGCACTTTTGCTAGACACAATACTGCTCATCCCCTGAAAACTGGACCTGGTGGGTTAAGAAAACATCTGTGTTTCAAGCAGGGAACCAGGTGAGAAGATGAAACAGTTTGGGAACAAAGCAACTGTACACGTTTGTTTACACTTCAGTGGTTACTCTGTGATTTGACATCCATACAGAGGTCTTCCTACAGCCAAACCCACATCCTTTTTTACTGGTTAAAAGGGATATGATTCTGTGCTATCACATTGTCTTACTGGTTATAAGCCTGTCTGACCTTTTACCTCTGAACTGAGCCTCTGCTTATGTAGATAAGAGTCATGGTCACTCCTGATAACTAGGACACAAGCATTGAAATGATTGCTGTTGTGACCCTCTATTACAACAAACATTTTTCTAAGATATCAGTGTTGTGTACTCTTTCTGTTGTGTTTTGTGGTGAAACTTACTTTTTTTGTCACTGTCTTTCGTCCCAGCTGCATCTGTAAATGTTTTTTTATTGCAGAATTGGCAGAATCTAGGAGTGAGTGCTGAGTAGCTGGAGGTGAAGGAGAATAAAACCAGAATCCTCCTGATTAGAGGAGAAAAAACCTAAAATACTAATTTGGCATTGAGTAAAAAAAGTCTCACTTTGAAGTCTTTATTCTACAACATTAGTTAATTCTTTTTTGGAGAACAGCCAGAACCCCTTAAGGAAGTGTTGGCATGGTCACTACAGTGTACAGTCTACAACTTCCATTAAATAAGTATGGCATACTAATGTGAGATATTTGTATCCGCTTTGAATAGATATCCATTTCTATGTGCAGATCATTAGCAGCTATTTTCCCAACAAGAATACCACAGGAGGATTTTTTTGTTTGTTTGAGCAGGTGTTGATTCCTTTAAATACACTTGTTAGTTTTCAGGATGCCTGAGTGAAGGTCCATAGAAATAGACAATATCTTACTTTTCAATGGAGTAAGTTAGTCTTACACAATTAGTCTGAGAAGTTGGCAACAATGACCAAGGAATCTTTAAAAAAGATCAGCCCATCCTCAGTTTCTCTAACTACATAGTTTGCTATAAAACAACATACTTAATGTAAAATGTTTGGCAGTTTTACCTGCTCTGTTATGATGAGGGTTGCTGCTTTTAAAATTTCAGTCAGTGCTGTTGATTTCAGTAGATTTTGCATCAGTTCCTAGATCTCTTTCGGAAGAGGTTTATTAAACATACATAGCAGAGTAGACTATAGATTTGTGTCTATTAACTTCTGCTTTATTTTTAATCATCAGGCAAAAGGGAAGGGGTGATGCCTAAGATATCTTGAAAGCTTTTGTATT
The DNA here is from genome assembly GCF_000708025.1 of Charadrius vociferus. Lineage (NCBI taxonomy): Eukaryota > Metazoa > Chordata > Aves > Charadriiformes > Charadriidae > Charadrius > Charadrius vociferus. The sequence continues at coordinate 5,348,966 of NW_009648061.1, forward strand.
TTAGGTTGTGCTTGCATACTTCATATGTTTCATATTTGTATATAAATTGCCCCTCAGACAGTGTTCCATAGAATTACAAAATGATTTATAAGTAGTTATACCCAATAAAACAGAATATGTCTGTCTTTATTTACTTATTTATTTCTCTGCAGAGGAAGACGGTATCTCAATATATTATTCCCAAAGTAGAATGTTTCTTAGAGAATTTTTCTGGCTTCTGGCTTTGAAACACAATAACATTTTATTGATCTGTGAACTTCCTGCCATCAGGTGTTATAATTACATCAAGTGAAACATTTGGTCCATAATATTAACTTCACTAGACCTGAGTACTTAGCCAATATTTGGGGCTCCACACACTATTTTTGTTGGTTTAGATAGCGAAAATAATGATGGAAGGCAGCTTAGTCATTTAACAAAAAATCTCTCGAAATGGCACAGTTTTGTTTTCTTGCCCTACAAAAGTTCTAATTTAGTTTATTTTCTGACAGCTCTGGAGCTCCAGGGACATAGTTATTTCTCAAATCCATGCAGTTTTCCTGTGCCTGAGGCTGTGGTTATTTTTTGTTCTTCTCTAACAGCTCTTTTGATTGCCTTTTTTCTCTGATTAATGAGGCATTAGCTTCTAGAAATATGTGAGCAGTTCCACCCAGCTCTGACAAACTCTTCAGGAAACCCTGCTATCTACAGGACAATAGACTGAACTTCTGAGAGTCCTGAACTTCTTCATTAGCTTCATTCTAACTTTCCCAATTCCTTTGACAGTCAGATTTACTCATTGTTTGAGTCCAAAGGAGTCATTCAGGTTGAGGGAAGGCTAAGCTGGAATCAGTGCCCTTCCTGAGATTTTCTCTCAAGCCACCCAGTAGGCTCCAGGAAGTAGCACAATCTAAGAGGTGGCTCTCAGAATTACCTCACAGGGAACCAGCTCTTCAACTGTGCTCTGAAATCAGGATTTTCAGCTTTTCCTCATCAGCCTTCCTGGAAGAAGAATTACATTTGCATGCCTATCGTTTAAGGGGAGAACAATGGTATTATAGGAGGAGTTCTGACCACATCAAGAGATGGGTTAATAAATTTACTGTCAGTCTATAGAGAACAGCAATTACTCTACTTGGTTAGATTGCTCATCTGGATTCAAATAACTACTCTGATAAAAGTTTAAGTATTTTACGTCAATTATTCTTTGAATAAGAAACTCGAATCCAAGTCATCTTCTTCTTAGGTGAGTCTTTTCTGACAGATTAGAAAATCACCTTTCATTCTCTCTTATATTCAGTAAATTCACAGAATCATAAGAAAACATGGTACAAACAACAGTTTGCTGCCTAGACTGCAGCCTACTTAGAAGTGTCTGTCTTCAATTGTATTTAATATGGCCTGAAGGAGCTAGTTTGTCTCTCATTCCTGTGTGTTAGCATCATTCTCTCGTTTATGGTCTGTCCTAATTATGGCTTAATTAAATATATAAAATGAAATATATCCAGAGCTAGCATGAGAAACACTCTTCAGAGAATACCCTCTAGGCTAGGGCTTGAGTTCACACCCATGCCAGAATGAGGCACCATTCTTGATTCTGCTGGTCTTGTCTGCCCTGCATGAGAACCCTAATATCATCGGGTTTTGGCTATTCTAATGCTGCTTGTGCAACAGCTGCCTGAAATTCTTCAGAATATGTCACCTTTGCTCCAGTGAAGCGAATAAAAATCGTTTCCTACACAGCTTTAGACAGGGCCATCTGCTGACCAGTGGCCCTGAGAAATAAGTGAGATGAGACCATCCAACAGATTCTCTGGAGGCACCGGCACTTGGAGGAGATTACCAGGGAGCAATGGATGGCAGGAGAAGCAGCTTTGTAGTCAGCAGCATGATGTGATCACAGAATCACAGAATCAAAGAATCATGTAGGTTAGAAAAGACCTTGAAGACCATCAAGCCCAACCAGAAACCTAACACTGCCAAGTCCACCACTGAACCAGGTCCTTAGGCACCACACCTACACGCCTTTTAAAGACCTCCAGGGCCTTTTTTCACCAGGCACATTTGCAGCCACTCTTCCCCAAGCCTGTAGCGCTGCATGGGGTTGTTGTACCCAAGACCGTCTCATCTTGCAGCCATTCAATGGGTTTCTATTGATAGGACATTCTTGTAAATCTTCTCCCAGCTGGGGCAACTCAGAAATACGGTGAGGGGAGGGACACATGGACAACTGCACCTGCCTCTTGCTAGGAAGAGCAGCGCAGCAAGAGATACTGATTCCATCTCTTCACCAAAATCTCCTCCTTTAAGTAAGACGCTAGCTGAAACTCCTCCTGCCAACATGTCCTTGATGTGCCGATTACTGTGTTTTGTGTGCTATAGATCTGAACTAGCCGCTATGTAGGGGTGTGTATCTGTCTAATGTGTTACCACAGTGAGTGTTTTAATGGTCAGTGTCAGAGAAGAGCCCTTTTAGCATGAAGGGCTAGACTCACAAGAACATATATGAGACTAAAAATGTAAAAAGTCGCCTCCTGGGATTTGTTTCTGTTTCTCTGTTAGGTGCTCAATTCATATTCTTTTTTAATAAGAGGGAGATTGGGTGTCTATTCACATTCCCACCCCCTTTTAAAAGCAGTTCTGATACCTCAGACAAGAGACATGGACTCCTTCCAGATCCTTTCTGCAGCTGTCAGGTCCCCACCGTTCTGGTTTCATCAATCCCCATGGCCCAGCTGTCCCTGAGGAACTTCAAGAGGAATGTTGCTGCTGAGCTGAGGAGACAGTGCAATGCAACGACTCAAAGTAGCAGTAAGAGCACTGGATGATCTGTCAAAATACCAAGTCAGTTATGCCTAGTGTGGGAATTTTTAAACTTCAATATATCAAAGTTGCAAAGGCTCTTGCATATGTGGAATACTGTGGTTGCTCAGCCAAAAGAATACTTCTCCCCAAAATATAAGAAGTAAAGTTAGGGGAAGGCATTTTAATTGTTTATTTGCAATGCTAGTAAAACTTTGACTAAAGCAGTAATGGAAAGCCCTCAGTAAAACTGACAGTTACTGTTCCAAGTGTGAAGACAAAAATGTGTTTCACATACATCAGCAGCGAAAACTGAAAGTCTGGGAAAAGAGAATAAGAACAGGGCTAGTACAGAGTGATGCTGCTCTGTCAAATACTAGGGAGACTACTTGCTAAGGGAAAAAAACCCACACAATTAATTAGCCTTCAGTTAAGGTATTATGAATGAAAAAGTCAAACACAAATTACAACTCCAGTAACAGAAAGAGTAGGAAACCTTTTGGATGTTGTGGTAAATCCAGTCTCCCAGACTTGGTGCTTCTATTTTGATAACACATGTCCTCATGCATTTTTTGCACGTTATAGTTGGCTCTGTTCCAGGATCCCAAGGCCTGGGTGTCAGTACGATTGGATTCATGGCAATAAAATAAGTGTGTTTTGCAACATGTCACATCCTTTGTGTAAAGCAAATAGGCACTTAAATCGTAGTATCTATCTTTGCATCTGGTCAAAGGAGATAACACTGCTATTTGTTAGGCACATGCCATTTGTTATCTGCCCAGACTGTTTACGCAGTTGCTTGTGAATGGATGAGAAAACTTAGCATGGGTGCACTTATGTCAACAGGCAAAATGGATGTCCTCATGCTAAGTCACTTCTTTGAGGGACTTCCCAAGTCAAAGGTTATATCTACCCGTTTCATTGTAATAACCTTTGATGGATGATCTTCTGTAGATTCGTCTAATCACTTTTACAAATGATTTCTATTTTTGGCATGTGTGGCTTTCTGGGGCAATGAATTCTATAGTTTAGTTACACTCTGTGTGGAAGAAGTCTTTTGTATGCTTCTGATCTGCAGCTTGGTAATTTCTTTTGATGTTTCCTGTAGTTCTTGTAAGTAGCAGTAAATTATTCCCTATTCACCTTTTTCAGGGCAGTCATGACTTTACATATTGCCTCCCTCATTTATTTCTTTTCCATGTTGAAAGACCCTAAATTCACTTAAGCTCTGCTTGTATGAAAGCTCTTTCATGCATTTACCTTGCTGTCCTGTGCCCAGCACTTCCACAAAATAGATCCTGGATGGGAAGCTGTACATATGTAAACCTAGGAAAATATTTGTCAAGTATTTTCCCTGAATAGGCAGTCTATTGAGCTCAGCGACACAAGCAGGGATAACCTCTAGTTCTCCAGGACTATGCTGGTTTGCCTGAATGCAACTTCTTTTCTTCCTACAAATCTTTCTTCACTGATCTCTGTAGCTGCAATGAAGCAGAGCATGGTCTTGACAATGCTGCCTTCCCTGCTGCTCTGCCCCAAGACAGCTCATCACCTAAAAAAGTCACAGATCATGTGGCTGAAGCATCAAGCTATGCCTGAAAAGACTCTAGAAGAATTCTTACTGGAAGCTATCAGATTAAGATTGTGGCGATAAGAAATGCCAGGATTAAGATGAACTTTTTTCTTCTACACTGTGGTGTGTGGAAGTTCTAGATTTTCTTCTCTTCCAGTAGAAACTGGAACGTCCCCAAGAAAATCCATACTAGATTCACAGAAAGATATAGATTGGAAGAGACTTCTGCCAGTCTTCTGCTCCAAGCAAGTGCAACATTGAAGCTAAAACAGGTTGCTCAATCCCCTGTCCAGACAAGTCTTAGAATATCTTCAGTGATAGAAATTTCACCATCTCTCTTGGAAATCCGTTCTACTGCTTAACTAGCTTCACTGCAAAATTTCTTTTCTAGTATCTGAACTGTGATGTTTCATTAGTAGCCCATGTGATAAGAGGTTTGGAATTTTAGATTTTTTTCACAGGTACCTTTTAATTGTCCCAAAAGAGTGACTGGCAAGAAAAACAGTTGTCGTCCTCTTTGTTGACTTAACCACTGAAAAGACACACTCTACTAATGAACTTTACTCCTATTTTGACAGAGTGGAGTTATAGTGGTCAGAGATCTTAAGTCCTGTTCAACCCTTCACCTTTCTGCACCTTTGTTCTTTGGTGTTTGTATACTCTGGCCCATGACATCTTGCCGCTTATTGCAGGCGCTCCTCTCATCTCTTCTTAGCTCTTTTTAATTTTATTCCCTTTCTCCCATAGACTTTGTTTTTTTCCCAGTTTCAGTCTCCCTGATCAGGGCACTGTCTCCTGTCTCCATTCCCTGTCTCTTCCTGATGCCTCCTTGAAAGTCTTCTCTTGCAACATCAAACTGGTACAATCATTCCCTCTGTGTTCAACTCAGATCACTCTCCTCTCATGCATGGTTCCTGGTGACCAGCAGGAGGAGTACTGCCATCACCGGAGAGCCATTACCTCCTCTCACATGTAAGATGCTAAAGCTGTGGGGCAGGAACCATAGGTAAATTTCTGTTCAGTTCCTCAACTTTAAGCTCGCTTCAGATGGACTACCCAAACAGCCATCTGTCTTGGCACTTCAAGAGGAAAGGTAAGGATTTTTTCCTCAAAAAATGTGTATAAGCACGTCATATTTGCATGGTTTCATTTGACTAGAACTTTTCCAACAAACTGTTACACTGCTTTCACATATAATTTTTTTTAAAATATTTATTTTATATTTTTTTAATATTTATTTTAAATATTTAATTTAGATTTCCATTTCCCAATCTGATTCTTAGACATCTTTATTCTTAAATTTCCATTTTGGAAAACAACATCTCTAAAAATTACATAAACATTTTCCAAAATAACAAGGGGGGTGGGGGACATGTGAACCTTACACCAGATGCTTTCTTTCTACCCTAGAGAACAGATATGTTCGGCTAAAGCATTAGTTATGGCGTCACAATAAGACAAATACTGTATCTTAATAACAGTCCCTAACTGGCTTCTGAGGATCTGTTATGTATCAGTTTGATATCTGAAAATGAATTGTTAATACAGTAACATTATTATGCAGCTGACCCTGTATGTTGAAAAGGAACAGATCCCTGTTAGAGGATGCAGGTGTATGGACTCCTTCCTGCTCATGTGATTGTTAGAGCTACCCAAATCTTAACAACAGCACAAGATTTCAGACAACAAATAGTTTAGTGCACTTATGAAGAACCTAACGGAAAACTGCTCTGCCCAGAGGTACCCTCGAGCCTCCGCTTCTAGTGCATCCCTGGAGCAGCTTGTTTCATCCACTACCCTACTACCCATTTTAATAGGAACAGTTTGTATTGGCTGTTTCAACATTCAGTTCTCCTTGCCCTACTTTCTTATATATTATTGAAACAATTATTTTCCCACCAGCAAACAGTAGTAATGGGATTTAACTCTTTGTGACAATTCTACATTTTCCTCACTCCCCTCTCCCATGAGGTAGAAGGAAAACAGAAGGAAGGAGAGAAGAGTTATGGATCGAGATAATACAGTTTAATAACTGAAGCAAAAGCTGCACACACAAGCAAAGCACAAAGAGGAGTTAATTCACTCCTTCCCATCAGCAGGCAGGTGTCTGGCCACTTCCTGCAGAGCAGGGCCTCAGCACAAGTGACAGTTGCTTGCGAAGACAAATGTCATAAGCATGAACATCACCCCTTTCTTCTCCTTTCACTGACCTCTTATTGCTAAGCATGACATCATATAGTATGGGATACCCCTCTACTCAGTTTGGGTCAGCTGTCCCAACCGTGTCCCCTCTGAACTTCTTGACCAGACTACTCACTTTGGGTGGGGAAATGGATGAGAAAGCCTTGACGTTATACAAGCCCTACTCAGCAATAGCCAAAACATTGGTATGTTGTCAACACTGTTTTAGCCACAAATACAAAGCACAGCACCATGTGGGCTGCTATGGTGAAAGTTAACTCCATCCCAGCTAGAGCCAGTACAGCTACAAGGACAAGGTCCTGAACAACCTCCTCAGTCTTCAAGAGAAGCTTTGAATAAGAAGGCTCTGGGGAGATCTTATTGCGGCCTTCCAGTAGCTAAAGGGGGCCTACAGGAGAGCTGGGGAAGGACTTTTTACTAGGGCATGTAGTGATAGGATGAGGGGGAATGGCTTTAAACTGGAAGAGGGCAGGTTTAGATTACACATTAGGAAGAAGTTTTTCACTTTGAGGGTGGTAAGGCACTGGAACAGGTTGCCCAGAGAGGCTGTTGAGGCTCCATCCCTGGAGGTGTTCAAGGCCAGGCTGGATGTGGCCTTGGGCAACCTGGTCTAATGGAAGGAGTCCCTACCTACAACAGGGGGGTTGGAACTCGATGATCTTCAAGGTCCTTTCCAACCTAAACCATTCTATGATTCTGTGAAAACCTCAGGGGAAGAAACAAGAGAGGGAGTAGGATACTCTTTCTTAACTCACTGGCCTTGAACAGCTATGCAGACCTGATGAAGGGGTCCTTCTCCAGTGTCACATAGTCACTAGCTGCACTTTGCAACCTGAAGTCATCTGAAAAAGGGGAGACCCTAACTCTGTGAGTGCATGCTTTAGTTGCACTTGTCTGAGATGCAAAGGAGTATGGCATGCGGGTGGAGAGCTTACTCTTAGGACCCTGGAAAGCCTTTTTTGGATAGGAGACTGGCACCACATGGGTACACTGACCGGTGCTAATGATAGTTCTCCAGCATATTATTGCCTCTCTGCATTTCCCCCATACTATATACCATCAGCACAGAAGGGGAGCAATGACCTGTAAACTGTCAGGTTTTTATGTTGATTGCTGATGGAAAGTTACTTCCACACAGTGACTAACTGCTATGGGTTACTGATGAGCAGTGGTGGGGCTGTGCAGTAGCATGATTGCCAGGCAAAACCAGCCCTCAGAGGAATCGAGACTTGACTGTGCACCCAGCTGTGTCCAAGTCACCTTGCCTGTGCAGAAGTGAAAAGGAGCTCACTACAAATACCATCTTCTTCCTCCTGACATCTCCCGTGTTTTCATAAGCAATTTCTAAAATTGTGTAGTCCTTTGTCTTGTTGAAAGAGTGGTCAAGACACCTATTAAATATTCCCCCACCTCACTTCCTTCCCTCAGAAAAGGTTCTCCCCACTCATATCCCACTCAAGATGCATATCTGCTTATGCTCTCATTCATAGCTGCTCAGCAGTCTGTAGATAGGAAAGCTTACTAAAGTCACAGAAAATGACACTTCTTTTAAGACTTTTATGGAAATTCTAAAATCCACACGGAAAAGACAGGGGTTTATTTCCATAAACTTTCAGCTGTGAATCTTTTCTGTACAATCAAAGCTCAAAACTTAGTTTGAATATCTATAAAGGAAGGTTAACCAAGAGAAGGAGTCAGCAAATAATTACTTTATAAAATTCTGTTAATAAAAAAACTGAAAGCCAGGTAGGAATCAGTTCGTGTTGTCAGCAGTAAGGTATTACCCAAGTAACTTTGATCCAAATTGGAACAAATAAATGAGTTGAAATCAGCAACTGATCTAATATACATAACTCTCTCTATATATATATTCCCCAAAATACATGATGCACAGCACAACCCACAAAATTCTATCACCTTACAGAACATTTCAGGGCATGTCTGTATAAATTTTGGCTGTACTTTTGGACTGTCCAAATGCAAACCAGACCAGTAAGCTATACAGCTGTAACAGCTTGGCTTTAATTCTGAGCTGCTATGCATTTTAGAGAAAATTTAACTTCATTCCTGCAGTTCTGGACAGCAGGGTATTCAAGTCTCATGGTGACTCTAATATGTATCGACATGCATCAGTTGTGAAGAAATGGGGTATGCACCTTCAGTGTGGGGAAAGCATATAGCCAAGTAGATATCATGGACAGCTCTGAGATACTTGACCTTGCTTAGTGAAAGACAAGTCTTCAGAGACTTTACTGAATAAATTCTCAACATTCTTTAATAAATATTTGCAGGTTCTGATTTTTCAAAATCCTATGTCTTAATCTCCAGTTAGTTGATGTCTATAGCAGCAAAAATTACTTTCTTGATTAAAATGTCATTTTTCTGCCAAGACCGTTGCCTAAAAAGTCATCAATGTCTCTGAAAGATCATCAGACCATTTTAATGCAAAAATACACGTTTTGTCTTGTTCTTGTCCTTGGAAACACCTGGAATGTGTTTCTTTGAACTTTCCACAAATTTTATCCTGTGGTAGAGCTCTCAGATGAAATCAAATTGTTAATTTGGCAAAAATTATACATGGATTAAGACAGAATGTGAAATTTCAAGGGAACTCCACACAAATAGAGTTTGCTGACTTCAAACATATATTTACAATATTAATTGCATTTCATGGGCTGGATTTTAAAAACTTGAAAAGGCCAGCATTGTGTCTGCTTTGATCTCCTGAACAACTCAGGTCATTTGATTTCACCAAGTAACTTCGGCGAAGACCCTCCTTCTTCTAGTGGAGAATGTTTTGCAGACTTCAAGTTTTAGGGTACCATTACACGCTTGGAAAATTGCTCCAGTGATTAACAATTTAACTTACCTCAAAAATTTGCAGTTATGAGTTCAAATTTCTCTAGTCTCACCTTGAAAACACTAAATCTTACTTCAGGGATTTTTCTGCTATTAAAACAGCCCTTTGCTATCTGGAATCTTTCTCCCTTACAGTTACTTACAGGTTTTCATTTTTGTCTTTCATTAATTGAATAGTCCTTTTTTTTGTGTGTGGTTTTTTTTTGTTTTGTTTTTTTTCGCTTAAATCCCTGGTGGAGTGCTTGTTTATAACCAGGAAAACTTGCAGAGCATTTCCATTCTGAAAGTTTTTGGGTTTACTAGACAGACACATACTACAATAAATTCCATTTCAAGCAAAGTGCATGAATTGACAAAGGTATTTTCTATACTCATAACTGATTTCTCAAGTGAATTCTAATCTTAAGAGATTAAATAGCTCATATGAGAAAAATGAACCAACCTTTTGACTCCTGCTTTGGGCACTGAACTGCTTTTCATTTATTTCATCTCAGAAAAATTTGTCTCAAATTTTCTATGTTAAAAGTAATGATTGGATTTGAGATGTTGCGAGGCGCAAGGATTTTTGAATGATTAATTTTTTACATGTTAATGGGCACAACTGGTGAGTTTCACCTATAATGAATATCACACGAGGGCATGAATGCAGCCCTGACATTACATTGCTTTGAGTAAAGTTCATTTTATCTTTGTAATTCCTTCCGTGACTATTCCAGATTAGATTTCTATGCTAAATTAATCAGTACATTGGAATAGTTCCAGATGAGAGGAAATATATGCATGCAAATAAAGCAACTTAAAATTAATTATTATCAGAGTTGACTTTTTCAGCAAGTGAATGAGTTTCATCTGACTTTTAAATTCATTAAAAGTAAAAAAGAAGAAAAATTAATTTCTTTTTATAAACAAAAGTCATACTATCTTTTGAAATTTCTGACAATGAGGTTTTTCATGGCTGGTTTGCTGTGGAAGTAATCTAATTAAGCATACATTGTTTATGTAAAAATTGATAGAAATTATAGAAAAAATGGGTAGAAATTCTTATGTAGGGGACAAAGTAGCTATGCAAGAGGGATAAAACATCAGAAAACCAAGATGAAAACCATGTCTGTGGTTAGGATTAAAAGAAAGTCCTGCTGTTCTTAATAACCCTCTTAAGTCACCCTAAACTTCTCCTGTTCTTGTAGTAAGTAAAGATAATCAGTAAGCTGTTGGTTTTCTCAGACTTTCAGCTCTTGTTAGTCTGGGTTTTTCTTTTCCATTTTCTTTCAGGGGTGATCTTATACTTAAAAGTGGGATTCCTTATAACAATAGTTTAACAGGTGCAGTCCACGACTTCCTCCAACAAAAAAATTCTCTTTTTACCTAAGTCATGTTCCAGTTTTATCATTTTTCTTTCTCTCTTTAGTACCGTGACTCTTGTTCTCATGTCTGTGGACAGTGGGTCCTTCGAGATCCTTGAAATGAGCACACTACCCTGGAATATTAAAGATGTGGTTCAACCCTCTTCAAACGGTATTCCACCTTCTTGAATGGTAACTAATAATTATGTAAAAAGTGGCCACTTGCAACATCAAAGTTACTTGTAAGTTAGCTGAAAACATTTTGAGTACCCTGGGCCTTGAGCATGCTTAAATTCTGTGTCCCATGGAGACTTGAGCAGAACTGACCTTGTTTTGAAATCATACCAGGTGTGCGTGTGTTCCCCTCTCTCTCCAGACTGAGGTATCCTCAGGAGTCCAAGCTTGCATCGTCTGGGAACGCTAGGGTTCAAAATTAAGACTATTTAAATAATTGTTCAAATCTATTTGCCAATTTAATTCATTCCCTGTCTCATTTTGGACCCTTAATCACTGCTCTTATTTGGAACAAGCCAGCTAATTCTTTTCATGAGAAGATGCTTTCTGCCAAGGTCCTTGTTCTGCGGCTTCTTCTGCAGATTTTGCTGCTTCTTCCTAACACAGTCTTCTAAGATATCCAAGGACACCTTCTCTGCTCACAGGCTTTGCTCTGCCCCTATATGCATGCCATGCGCTTGGCATTGTGCTGTAAAACACTGAGCCTGGCAGGCAGCAAATTACACTCCTATTATATTTCCTATTGCGCTTATTAGTTGTGACGGCTTAGGATCAGAGGAAAGCAACTTGTAGTCCAGAGGGGACAGGAGTCGGAGTCTGCATTTGCAAAGAAATTGCTCTCAGCCAGAACTCCGCTATGTTATGGGGCCGTGCTGGTAGCCCTGCGGAACGCCTGCTGGCCGGTGTGGCACTGCTAGTTCCCAGCGTGGCACCAGGCAACGCTGTTTTAAATAGGACTTGCTCTCAGCCAGAACTCGCTATGTTATGGGGCCATGCTGGTAGCCCTGCGGAACACCTGCTGGCCAGTGTGGCACTGCTAGTTCCCAGCGCAGCACCAGGCAACGCTGTTTTAAATAGGAGAAATTAAAATGGCCTATTTGAAGGTGCAGAACCACTGAACAGGCAAAAGCATTAGCTAGCCATAAGGTAGCCATTGCTTCCCTTTCAACAAGCTGCATCAGCCCTTTTCTAAAATAGTTTAAAATATAAGTGTGTATTTGCGAGCTGCTCTACTGTAAAGGTGCAAAGGATTCTGTGGTCTTGCCCAGGGGTCTCTAGATGATAAAAAGGATGGATACGAGAAATTCAATACCATCTGATCCAACAACCAAGCTGTGCACACAGTGAAGGTGGTACAAATAGAAGCTGAAAGTTTCACTGTCACTGCAGACAGTGAAGGAGCAGTGTACACTACAGGTACATTACAAGTATACATAGCTCCTGTTACCTTTCAACATCAAAATGCTCAACATTGTTTAAAACATGGTCTTTATTTCGTGAGGAAACAAGGATATTTATAATTACTTATCATTGTAATCAACAGTACACTTTCTGTCTACCATTCATCCAATTTATGCAATGCATCCGTGAGACACACTTCCCCGTAATGCTTCAATATTTCATAATTTTTCATCTGATTACATTGTATTGCCATGCTTGCTTTTTGAGAAGTGTTCAGAAAACCTGTCAGTTCCCTGGAAGGATTGTTTTCTCTATCAACTGGAAATCATACTTAAGACTTTTCAATTTGATTTTTAAAATATATTTAAACATGTCCTTTTTATAGTTACAAGTTTTCTCGATTTCTTGATCAATTAACAGCCATGACAGAAAATACATTTGAAACATTGTGTTAACTTGATATTTCACATTTATCCAAATACTTTAATTTAAATAACTTTTGAAGGAATTATATTTATCACTTGAAACTATCGGCACAAACAGAACCCCAAGGTCAAATCAAATGTTTTGAAGAAGTTAAATGGTGAATAAATCATAGCCCTAGAGTTACATACAACTGTCTCAGAGGATGCTCCTGTTATTTTACACATTTTCGTAAGACTGATAGATCATTTTAGTAACTAAATTCCCATAATGACTTAAGATAGTTGCTTCTAACTGTCATTCCTCATTGGTAATTTAATCTATCAGGTTCTAAATTGTCTAGAATAACAGAGAATCTGAAATATATGCTAGGCTATTTCTACCTAACTCAATTTCCATATTAATAAATCCCTCAGGTTTCAGTGCAATTACAAACAGTCTGCAAAGATGTTCTTCCACAAAGGACAAAAACATTTTGGAAAGACCATGAGAATATATTTTTTGAAGATTTAAAGAGAATTAGTCACTTTAAACTGATTTTACTTAACACTTCACCAAGGGCATGTCACCTACCACAAAGTGATCAGGTTCTCTTGCTCAGTAATTCATTGCCTGTCCTCCAAGACTTCATAACAGACTGTAAATCCATTTTTAGCTTATTACAGTTGTGGTGCTCAGCGCATTGGCTTAAATCACTTTGGGTGCCTAAGGTTATGAATTGAATGTGGAATAAGAGAAGTCTGGGTACATGAATGGCCACTTACTGACTCCCAGCTGATGTGTAGTGGCTTTGCTGAACTGCAGGAACCTGGTTTTATATGCTTATGCTCTGTGTTGCATTGCCTCATATACGATAGTGTTTGTCACTTCAGTATGCATACAAGAGGCTTTCACTGATGTTTTCTTCCTTTTGCTGTCTATGGAGACCTCTCCTTATAGGTCGGTGATATTCCTACTATCTCCAGGTGATATAGATGTGCATATATTACAGTCTATTATTTTTTTGTCTCTCACTTCCCTGTGGAACCCCCAGGTATTCCTGTAAACCCATGCTAAGACTCCAAAGCATCTGTGCTTCCCTGTGAGACGTGACATCTCATCTCAGAAAGGTCAGCTCTGAAGAAAGCCTTTCACCTTGTTCTGAAATTGTGTCTTCAGCAAGCTGATAACAAGGGATTTCGCAAAAAGATATATTATCTGTTTTCCTTCTGCCAAAACAAAGCCTTTTCCAGAGGCCTACCCAGGTCTATAATGCTCTACTGTTTGCAATGATTTCTTTTTGAAAATGCACAGCTACGCTGTGTAGTCAAGGGATTCAAGAATTTTGCTAATTTGGAAGGCAACTGTTGAAAGGTGTTGTGCTAGAGACATCTGTGGGATGAGCTTGGTACTCATAATTACTTCATAATTAACACCGTTGATATTTTAAACCGGTATGCTACTTATTATCTCATGTGAGAAAAAGCCCAGTCACATCTCTGAGATAACATCTCAGCCTGCTTCTGAATAAGAGCTTTCAAAAATGAATGGGCACTGCCAAAGATTTCCATGGTTCTGACTCAGTGAGCAAAGAATTCAATGAAACGGTAATTTAGGAGTTAAGGGGACTAGTTTTTGGAGATGTTACAAATCAGAAACATTCCTCTTGGAACTAGTAGGGTATGTGGTGTAAAATTAGACAACGTGAATGTTTTATGTCAGAAATCTGAGAAAGCAGATTTTACAGGAAGCTGATCTTTAAGACAAGGTTAAAAATCAGCTTTGCTCTTCACTGATATGAAAAGGCCAGAAAGTTTTAAGACTTTCCTCTAAGAAAAAACTACTTTGCAAAGATAATTATTTCAATATATGGGTAGTGGTAGTCCACAGAAATGAGTGCACAAATCAATAGAAGGAGCAGTTTTAAGGAAAATGGTTCAATACTTATGGAAAACATGAAAAATTAATGAAATAATTCATTCATTTTCTCCCTTATTACCATTTAGATGAGCTCAAAGCGAGCAGTTAACACAATAAAATGTGATTACTTTTTACACTATTCAAAAAGATATGAATAAAAGTCAGTGTCTAAGTATTGTATCACAAAGTATTTAGAATGTAATTTTTGCTGTGAACTTATTAAATATTATATCTGAATAACAAATGTTTTAATGATGAGAAAAGTGCTAAAGATTAATTTCCGCTTTTGGGAAATGAGAAGTCTTATATTTCACTTGTTCAGCAGTAGCAATGTCAGAACTCAGGCTTTTATCAAATGTATCATGACACAGAGTTTGCAACTCCTTTCTCTTGATTGCATACAGTTCTGAGAGTATTTTAGCTTTCGGTTTTGAAACCAATACATTTCCAGGAATTACAACCTCATGAAAAAAAAGGTTGAAAATGTTCTCTAAGAAGCTTATATTCAAACAACAAATACCAGAAAGAAAGGTTTGGTGGTTGTTGTTTTTTTTATTATTTTTAATAACATGTTTTGGTTCTAAAAGAATGTTTCATACAATACAGAAAAGCTATATCTATAACATTAGGACAGTCCTCCCCTATGATGATATACTTCATAACAGTGAGGCCACTCTCGGTTATCTTTAAAACACTGTGATGATCAGGGGAAGTTCCTGAGGACTGGAAGAGAATGAACGTCAGTCCTGTCTTCCAGAAAGGCAAGAAGGAGGACCCAGGGATCTACAGATCTATTAGTCTCACCTTGATCCCCGGGAAACTAATGGAGCAGCTAGTCCTGGAAACCATTTCCAGACACATGAACAAGGTGATCGGGGTCAGTCAGTATGGCTTTATAAGGGGAAAATCATGTTTTATCAACCTTCTACAATGAGATGAGCAGCTTTGTGGGTATGGGGAGAGCATGTAATGTCGGTTATCTTGATTTTAGTAAGGCTTTCAGACTGTATCCCGTAACATCCGCACAAATGAGCTGATGATGTACAGACTAAATAAGTATACAGTGAAGTGGACTGCAAATTGGCTGAACAGCCAAGCTCAGAAGGGTTCTGATCAGGAGCACAAAGTTCAACTGGAGGCAAATCACTAATAGTGTGCCTAAGGCATTTGTTGGCCCAAGTCCAATCCTGTTTAGCATCATCATTAATGACCTGCGTAATGGGACATAGTATACCCTCAGCAAGCTCACAGATGATATGAACGTGGGAGGAGTGGTTGATACACCAAGTGGTTGTGCTGCCATTCAAAAGGACCTTGAGAGGCTGGAGCAATCTGCAAAGAGGAATCTCATGTGATTCAACAAACAGAAATTAAAGCCCTGCACACAGGGAGGAATAACACAAGCACCCATACATGCTGGGAGCCAATTAGCTGGAAAGCAGCTTTGTAGAGCAACCTTTCTTAAACAACTCCAGTAAGTCTATAAATAGCAGATCTTAGTTGGAATAGCAACATGGTGGGATGCAAGCAGTTAAGGAAATTTTTGGTGTGTGTGACAAGGATAACTTATTTATAAAAGCACTCGTTGGGGCAAACAAGGGTGATGCACAGTTGGATCTGACATTCACTAACAAGGAAGTGTTGCTGACTGAGATGAATGTTTTATTGATAGCTGACACAGATTTGGATGATGAGGTCAGCAAGAAGATGGAGCCAGGCTTTTCGTGGTGGTGTATGGTGGGAGGACCAGAGACAATGGATATAACTTAAAATGAAGGAGATTCAGACTGGCTATAAGCAGAACTTTTTTCATCATGGGGACATTCATGTAGTGGAATATGTTGCCCATAGAGCTTGTGCAGTCTTCATCTTTGGAGATTTTCAAGGCCAGACTGGATAAAGCCCCAGGTAACCTAAGCTGACCTTGTAAAGCTGACCCTTCTTTAAGCTGGAGTTTCAGCCGGATAACTTCCTGAGTTACCTTCCAGACTGAATTTTCCTCTGGTCCTACCATCTTATTTTTCTGATATTTTTTCAACAAAATCCGTTCTTTCAGAAGGAAGAGTAAAACTTCAGAATTTTTTTAAAACTGTTTTTTTTTTTATGAATATTCATTACATAAATCCCCCATACTAAGGCCGCTGTATTTCACAGACACCTCATTGGTCATTTTCCCCCATGTTATAAAGGTGAAACTGTATTACTATTTATTTCTGTAAGTCTGTTCCCAGTCATGCTAATTGATTTAAATAGCTTTAAATGGTGAAGTTCAAGATGCTTAGGGCAGTGAGGAGAGCGCACAGCAAGCTCACTGCCCTGGACTTCAAGAGAGCAGACTATGGCCTCTTCAGGGATCTGCTTGGTAAAGTACCATGGGATAAAGCCCTGGAGGGAAGAGGGGCCCAAGAAAGCTGGTTAATAATCAAGGATCACCTCCTCCAAGCTCAGGAGCAATGCATCCCAACAAAGAAGAAGTCAGGAAAAAACGCCAGGAGGCCTGCATGGATGAGCAAGGAGCTCTTGGACAATTTCAAACAGATAAAGGAAGCCTACAGAGGGTGGAAGCCAGGACAAGTAGCCTGGGAAGAATATAGAGAATACAGAGAAATTGTCCAAGCAGCCAGGGATCAAGTTAGGAAAGCTAAAGCCCAGACAGAATTAAAACTGGCCAGGGACATCAAGAACAACAAGAAAAGCCTCTAGAGGTACAACAGTGGTAAAAAGAAGACTAGGGAAAATGTGAGCCCTCTCTGGAAGCGAACTTCCTGGTCACCAAGGACATGGAGAAGGCTGAGATACTCAATGACATCTTTGCCTCAGTCCTCACTGGGAAGGGCTTTAACCACACCACCCAAGTTGCAGAAAGCAAAGGCAGGGACTGGGAGAATGAGGTACCGCCCACTGTAGGAGAAGACCAGGTTCGAGACCAGCTAAGGAACCTGAAGGTGCAAAAGTCCATGGGACCTGATGAGATTCATCCACAGATCCTGAGGGAACTGGCAGATGAAGTTGCTAAGCCACTATCCATCATCATATTTGAGAAGTCATGGCAGCCCAGTGAAGTTCCCACTGACTGGAAAAGGGGAAACATAACTCCCATTTTTCAAAAGGGGAAAAAAGAAGACCCAGGGAACTACAGGCTGGTCAATCCCATCTCTGTGCCTGGCAAGATTATGAAGCAGATCATCCTGGAAACTCTGCTAAGGCACATGGAAAATAATGAGATGATCTGTGACAACCAACATGGTTTCACTAAGTGCAAATCATGCCTGACAAATTTGGTGGTGTTCTATGATGACATTACAGCATTGGTGGATAAGGGGAGAGTAACAGACGTCATCTACCTGAACTTGTGCAAAGCATTTGACACTGTCCTACATGACATCCCCATATTTTTATTGGAGAGACATGGATTTGATAGATGGACCACTCGGTGGATAAGGAATTGGCTGGATGGCTGCACTTAAAGAGTTGTGGTCAACAGCTCAATGTCCAAGTAGAGACCACTGACAAGTGACGTTCCTCAGGTGTCAGTATCAGGACCAGTGCTGTTTAACATCTTTGTCAGCAACATGGACAGTGGGATTGAGTGTACCCTCAGCAAGTTTTCTGGTGATACAAAGCTGTGTGGTGCATTTGACACACTGGAGGGAAGGGATGGCATCGAGGGGGACCTTGAGAGGTGGGCCTGTGTGAACCTCATGAAGTTCAACAAGGTCAAGTGCAAGTTCCTGCATGTGGGTCAGGGCAATCCCAAGCACAGATACGGACTGGGTAGAGAATGGATTGAGAGCAGCCCTGAGGAGAGGGACTTCGGGGTGTTGGTGGATGAAAAATCCAACATGAGCCAGCAATGTGCACTCGCAGCCCACAAAGCCAACCGTGTCCTTGGCTGCATCAAAAGAAGCATGGCCAGCAAGTTGAGGGAGGTGATTCTTACTCTCTACTCCACTCTCATGAGACAGCACCTGGAGTACTGCATTCAGCTGTGGAGCCTTGAACAGAAGAAGGACATGGACCTGTTGGAGCAGATCCAGAGGAGGGCCACGAAGATGATCAGAAAGCTGGAGCACCTCTCCTATGAAGACAGGCTGAGAGAGTTGGGGTTGTTCAGCCTGGAGAAGAGAAGACTCCAGGGAGACCTTATTGCAGCCTTTCAGTACTTAAAGGGGGGCTACAGAAAAGATGGGGAGGGTCTCTTTATCAGGAAGTGTAGCGATAGGATGAGGGGTAACAGTCTTAAACTGAAAGAGGGTAGATTTAGATTAAATATTAGGAAGAAATTTTTCGCTATGAGGGTGGTGAGACACAGGAACACGTTGCCCAGAGAAGCTGTGGCTGCCCCATCCCTGGAGGTGTTCGAGGTCAGGTTGCATGAAGCTTTGAGTAACCTGGTCTAGTGGAAGGTGTCCTTGTCTATGGCAGAGGGATTGGAACTAGTTAATCTTTAAGGTGCCTTCCAACCCAGACTGTTCTGTGATTCTGCGATTCTATTAAAGAAAACAGTTTCTCTCAGTGCTGACCTTGCAGCACAGATCATCTTTTTGATATACTGTTCTATTACATTTTTAAGAAATCAGTCAAACATTATGCAAATAACCTTGTGCCTCTGATTATTCAAAAACTCTCATCTCTGAACCTGTTTTCCTGCTTTGCTTCAATTAACGTCTGTTGAAGAGATTACTTCAGCCCCGAGAATTTTGTTCTAGGCTGTACGTGACACTTTTCAAACTTTAGACTGAACCTACCCAATCTCTTTTTGAGTTGTTCGGTTAAACAAGATGTTGGCTGGCTGTTGTGTGTGCTCTCCTCAAAGGTTAAAAAAACAAAGTGTTCTGAATCACTCTTGGTGGTGATCACTATTTGAAATGTAGACCAAACTGTTACCATTGCAGACTTCTTAAAAAGTTCACAAGAGTACTGAAAGGATGTACTTGAAGAGCTGGACTCTGAGGCACTCCTGTCACAATAGCAAGGTACAGAAGAGATATTTTGTGTGGGAAACTTTATTTTGCAAATTTCCTCTGTAAAATGGGATTCATGATATTCTAGCCCAAACTTCACACCCAGTATTAAAAACATATGGGATTTTTTTGCATTTATTTTGTTTGTTTGTTTCTCATACAGGGCACGATATTTGAGGTTGAAATAAGGTAATCTTAACAAGCGTTGGCTACTCTGCTTTGCTCTGGTTGGGTTTAGAATCACTAGAAGGCAGCATTAAGAGAATCAAGGGAAGCTGTTAGAAAGGTGGTTACCAATGAGAAGACATGAGGTGGGAAGGGTGAGGATGATTATAGTTTGGGAGACTTTCAAGGGAGCTCAGTAGGAAGCAGAAGATGTCTGTTTCTTGAGAGAGTACAGAAAAGGCACAGCACTTGCTCCCACACTTGAAGCTTAGAAACTTCTTTAAAATGTCATCTTAGCCAGTGAAGACAGCCTCACTGATCTGCCAGAGATGGGGAAAAAAAAAAAAGGCATTCCCTGGGAAAGTGTTGTAGTAAGCTTGGAGGTATGGAATGCCCTTGTGTAACACACAATCTTAAAAATCTGAAGTGGAATTATAAGTTTCAGCTCTTTATATTTTAATAGCAAATACTATTAATTATTTGAGCTGGGAATCTAGAAATTGGGCAAGGTTTTTTGGTGAACATATGCCTTCAAGATATGCCAGCAGGATATTTTACTGTGATGACCAGTTTTGTTGCCTGTGCAGAAAACAAACACAGAAGGGCAGCCCAAGGCACAGTTGAAAGGTCTCTTTAATTCCTGCCTTTGGCAGAATTTATTTCCAGAAATGTTGTCACAGGATTGGAAATAAAAATGTCTCCTGGCACCACAAGAGCATTTTCAGACATCACTCTCAAATGCGACACTTCTGAACAAGTTGAAGGAAAAAAGAGAGAATATTTTGCCCACTGACTTCTGACAAAGTGCTATAACCCTAGAAAAACTCATTTTAAAAGACTTTCTGTATCATCAGCGCTTATAGTACAGAAGCAAACCTTAATCCCTCAGCATTTCTGCTAAACTACCAAGGCAGTCACATTGCTTCAGCTTCTGCTCATCTATTATCTTTTTTTTAATTTCTGATGTTGGACATGGAGAGGATGCCTAAGGCTTCTCAGTTCTAACCTGCTTAGCTTTTGTTTCTGCTATGCATAGAGAAGATTTGAGTCCCTTTCAGACTAAGACCAAGACCAGACGTGGCCAATATCAGGTAAGGTATCAGGCAAGGTAAGGCCTAGAACGTACAGATGAGTATCTCTGGAAATGTTATGAGAACACACTTTTTCCCAATATGCTGCTGCAGTGCTTACCTGGCCATAACTCATTCATGTGTCAGGTCCCAGCTAGTGGTGCCTGACGTAATCTTGTCTGGTGTCCACATTTCTGGCTCCGCACATGGCACCAGCTGAGGCAGAACATGCTGCGGGTGGGTGAGGAAGGCTTAGCAGACTCCAGACTTCAAGGCAGAAGGTGAGTGTTTATTGTAGGAGGTGGTGAAACTGGGATTGGATTCCTGGCTTGGACAGGTGAGACCTGTGACAAAAAAGTTGGAAAAGTGGGGAGGATGAGCCTGGAGCCCCATTTTAGGAAGGCAGGTTCTTGTGGCTCCAGAAACTGGTGCTGGAGCTCCTACTTCTGCTGCATCAGGTAAAGCCTGCCATGAAAAGTGGCCCCAGAGTACTCTGCAACGGAGAGTCCTGGGCTACAGAAGCATGGCTCTTCTGCTGCAGGCTGTTCTATTTCCCCTGTAGGTAGTTAGCTGGACCCGGGTCAGTGCTCACATTGACTGACAACCACAAGATCAAAGAAATTACAACCAAATTTTTTCCACACTGTAACTTCAAAATACAGTGTTCTTAATCAAAAATTACAGGAGAGAAGGGAGAAACAAGTTGCTACCATAGTACCGGGATCAGTGAATTGCTTTATGGAAATACAGACATGTTACCCACTCATTGCTACGGTTATCAACTTACTCTCCTATTCTCTTCCCCCAGGCAGTACCTGGGTTTGACAGGAGAAGTGAATGCTTTTGGATATTTTAAAATCTTCTCATCATTTTCATTTTTGTTTGATTTTGAAACTTTCTTTGTAACTTAAGCTCATTACAAAATAGTGAGTGACAGCTATACAAATTGTGAGTAAATAACAGTCTTCATGACTCTAGTTTTTATTTTAAAAAAGCTTTTTTCTGCTTCTCTATACATCAGGTAATATTGAAAGACCACTAATGTGACCATGTTATTTCTGTTCTCTTCAGTTATCTTCAGACCAAATGTGGACTGAATTTCTCACGGTTGAGAATATTGTTTTAGAAAATAACTGGAGACATGCATAAGCTTTTCATATCTAAAACTGTGAATATTATTCTGGAATAAAATATACTGTGAAAAATACATTAAGTCTTCAAAAAACTTAAACTTTTCACTAGTTTTATTGGCTTTTAAGATTCACCTTTAGAAATGAATCTAGTAAATTCATAAATGCATGAGACTCAGTTGCCATAACTATTTTTTGTAATGTTTGGAATACTTTGTCAAAAGACTTTCAGAGGATTCATTTATAATAGCTCTGTTTCAAATGTGATCCAGTCCCATTGATAGTGAAAATTGTTATAACTAAGAAATGAGGAGATAGAGACTATACGATATGAACGTAAAAGGAAACTGAAGTCTTCCTCGGCATATGTTTCCACATTTGAAATAAGTTGAAAAGTTGAAAAGTTCTTATGAACTTTCCTGCTTTTATTATCTTTGATCAACACTGTGATCCGTTCCAGACTGCATGTTACATTCTGATGCCTTGAGTCATTGATGTCTATTATAAAATTAAAGTCATATTAGCTCACCCTTTACTATATTCCTCTAAACCTAAAAGCAAAGAAAACACCCACTTAGAAGAAGAATATGAAACCTGCAGGCGTTGCTAACCCAAGAGACTGTGCTGCAGCAAGGCATGGCAGCTGTATGGCACACTCAGAAAAACAATATAGACCAGCGTACAGAATGTTGCAGGCATGGACCTCTTTGCAATTTCAAGACTATATTTCTTACATCTTCTCTTTTAACAATCCTTTTTGCTGCATTGACCATACTGCGAGAGTAGGAAAAAAAAAAGGAGTGTAGACTCCTCCTTTCTAATTTTGAATACCAGCAAGACTGACTTTTATCACAGTGTATGAGGAGAGCTTTCCCGGAATTCTCAAAGGACACTTGCCTGCAGGCGTCTAATC
>NW_009648061.1:5371745-5382941 GCF_000708025.1 Charadrius vociferus
GGATCTTACTACTGACTTATCTTAATGTTCTGCTTTTCATGCTCACCTCTACTATAGAGGTCTGAAAAACTGAAATATTTAAGTAACTTTATATCTAAAATCAGCTGGCCTAATGTTTAGTGTCATAAATGCAAAAGGCATTGCAAGTAATCAATTTATATCTTAAAATGTAAATACTGGATTGCACCTTGGGTAGCATTATGGAGATGCAAATGTCATTATTTTTCTATACATCTAACAAGATATTGCTTTACCTCAATAATTCAGATCATGACTTCCCAGTGCCGGAAATTCCACACATTGATCTGCAGCATGTGAAGTATTTCCATGTATTTCTGAACTCAGCAGCCATTGCTGCCACAGGATGCCCCCTCTTCTACTCCTTTTCAGGACTGGATGCAATGCATTTTGCTGTTTGCTCCTCATGTGCTCATGTAGTCCCGTGACTTTTCTCAGCAAGGTTGGTTATTAGTCCTGTTACTTTTCGTTTACTTATCATCAGTGGTATAACTGAGATCATTGGATAATAGAAGCACTTAAACCAGAAGGAACTCTGAAGACTCTCTGACTGAAGCACAATTCCAAGCAAGACTGTCTTCAAAGCTAATTCAGGTTGCCCAGGGTCTTGTCCACATGAGTTTTGAACATCTCCAAGGATGCCAATTCCACAACCTCCCTGAGCAACCTATTCCAGTGATTAAATGCTCTTGTGGTCAAGACTTCTTTCCTTACATCTATTTAGAATTTTCCTTTTAAGTGCTGCGTCTTCCCTTTTCCCTGTTGTGCTTGTGAGAAGAGTTGTAGCCTCAGTTCTCTACCATTCCCCTTTAGGTGGTATAAGACTGTATCATTCATATAGGGTAAAAACAATATAGAAAAATATACTATTCTTGATAATAGGAGTCAGTGTTCATGTCATTCATTCTGAATTCACAGGCAAGAGTTGTTCTGCTAGAGATAATTTTGCTTAGGAAAAACTTGTAATGCAAACAGTTATTAAAATAGCACCTGTTTCTTTCTCTTTTTCATTGAAACCTCTTGTCTCCCTGTACCTTTCTGCAGATCTCGCAAATCACTCAGTGAATCTCTCATCCAGATTTGCTGTTGCACCAAGGCCTACCAAATACGAAGCTGGCAAAATTAATTCTTCTGCTTTGTATTCTGATCGTATTTTCTCAGGAGGCTAAAATAATTCAGAAAATACGTTTATATGCATGGTATTTGACCATTCAAATGTCTGAAATAAATCTATCATTAAAATGTGTGAGCTTGTCCAAACAAAAACATATCCAATTTCTCTAAAGAAATTATGCTGTATTTTCCAAGTCCTGACATTTATTTTCTAAAAGGCTTTATGATTATTTGAATACAAAGTGCTACAGGCCTGTTTTTTAAGACTGTTAATTGCAGGACTACTCTGCAGAACACTTAACCACAGTCTAGTCTCAGAAAAGAAGTACGAAATGTACATCATTTCCATGGAGACGCCATATATTCTCCTGGTCCTGGTGGAAGAGTCTTCAATCCCCCTGAACTCAGTTCAGCTAGGAATTTGGAGAACAAGGCATATGACTTCACAGGGGAACTTAAGCTCATCTTCACCTGGGAAAAGGTTCATCTAAAAGTTTTGAACTCCTTGATTTATTTCTCTTCTTTATTGAACAGGAACTATAAGAAAGGTTAAATTCCTAAGATAGTTTCTATTTTCTTAGATAAGCTGAAAGCATAGTCTGAATGCGCATACTAAGACTGAG
Source organism: Charadrius vociferus (assembly GCF_000708025.1). Lineage (NCBI taxonomy): Eukaryota > Metazoa > Chordata > Aves > Charadriiformes > Charadriidae > Charadrius > Charadrius vociferus. The sequence continues at coordinate 5,373,500 of NW_009648061.1, forward strand.
AACTATCAGACAAGATTTGGAGGCAGCAATATATTGTATGAGCCTATCTTCTTACTGATTAGAGTTCAGCATGGGAAGAAACTACTCCTGAATGAAAAGTAAGTGTCTTAGGAAGTGGGGGGGGGGGGGGGGGGGGGAGAAGGGAAGAGTGAGACAAAAAAGAGAGAGAACACAGAGAGAGAAAGTTCTTTTCAGTGATAATTTGATCTCCCTGGGCTTTTTTTCTGTTTGTTTTATCTAGCAGTCTGAGAAATATACTGTTCTCTCCAGATGAAAAGGTAACTGGAATCTAAAGAGGTATTTAATGAACTCTGTTGATGATATCCCTGGTAATAGAACAATGGATTGCCGTGAAATGCCTTACTTGCTTTGTATTCACAGGAGTCCAACTTAATAGTAGAACTTGATGTTCTACCAGTAGAAAATCAGGTTATCCATCCTGGAAGGGCTTTCTAAGTAATAGGAAGAATAGAACAGACAGGCAAGCAGTGCAGCAAAAAAGTTTTGCTCTTATGTTGATTTTTTTTTTTTTTTTATAAAGGAGTTATACACAATGCTCAGCTTAGATGCAAATGCTCAAATGCTTTCTCCATGAAGTTGTGTACAACACAACCTCTCCACAAAGTCTTGGAGCTATTCCCCTTCAGTATGCAAAAAGATGGAAAGTGTCATGGGGGAGTGGTATGTCAACACGTATGTTTCTCACCATTTCTTCACCGTGCAGTTTAACACCACATATCACAGGAGGCACTCTACCCCTCAAAGCCTTAAATTACATGTTCCATCAAAGTCCTTAATGTAAACAATATGAACTATTTATATATTTCATAAAGGAACTGCTGTCTTCCCTGTTCTTCTTTCAGTTGCACAGTTGTTCTGCACCAGGAAGGGTGAGGGGTTCTTTCTGGATCTCAGTAGGAAAGGCACAGCAGCAAATGGTATAATAATACTGCTGTAATAGTAATAATAATAATAATAATACCACCACCACCACAACAGAAATAGGAAGAGAAATACAGATAGAGAGTATGTGTCTTCAGGTGCTGAGAACACTGCTCTCCTGCAGCACTGGACGGGCCTCAGATGCACAACCACAACACATTGCGCAGATCCCATCCATGGCGAGGTTCACTCCTGCCCAGTACTGTGTCTCCTTATATCTAATGTAGCAAACAAAACTATGTATCTTGTTATGACAGGTCTCTTTCTTTATGTCCATCAGAGCATGCTTAAGGAAACATATCCAGGAACTGTATCCAGGAGCAGTGCATATCCAGAGCTTTCCAGCACGTTGCTGTTTATTGCCATTTACCTGGGGTTATGCAGCAGTCGTTTATACAAACATAAGCTCAAGATCACTGACTCCTCGGAGACAATGTCTTCCATAAGACTCCCAATGCAACAGTATTTCTCATTTGCTTCCCTTGGGGAGCTGAGACAGAAAAGGGTATACAAGAAAGAGGAGCACAGACTGGAAAAGAGGCTGTAATGTTGTGACAGTCTGTGGCAATTAGTGTATCTTTCCAGTCTGGAAAGTCTAAGGGTGCCTACTATTCTCAAGTTTTATCATTCCTCTGCTGTCAACAAACATCTGTGTAATGAGGGCTGATTTAAACAGAAGATAACACCAGCTGTTGATGTTAGTCTTTCCATTATCTTTAATGACAAACAGGTGTGCAGGAGGTATACTTATGATGGACTCTGTGACCGTCCCCTCTGTGATGGGATCCATGCTCTTTTAAAAGAGAAGAAAGGCATACAAATGTCATGCAAAGGAAATGTTATGAGTAGACTCAAGCACAAAATATTCAGAAGCATGAACATTGATATTCACTACAAAAATCCTCTTTTTTTCTCTTAAATAACTCATTCAGCACACTAGATGTATGTGCCTTGTGGATGAAACAGGACAGTACAATACCAGAGGCAGTAGAACTGCCAGAGTTTGAAGGTATGATGTGATCAAGGCAGGGGGTCATGTGAGACCACATTGGTGTCCTGATCAAGGAAATTAAATGCTGATTAGTAGACTTAGTACACAGCTTTGCCTCTTCAGTGTTCCTGTAAGGATGCTTGTTAAATCAGTAAATGAAGTTACCTGAAGGTAATAACTCATTTACGTTCCTCTATTCTTGGATTCCTTAACTGAGTCTGTATTGCCTGATTTAAATTCATTTTTCTGATTTGTGATTGTACCAAGTACTTGCAGCTTGAAATGTAATGAATAGTGCCTTTTCTCTGGATCTATGAGAGTTTCCTTCCCCTCAGGGGTATTGTGAAGATGATACAATAGCAATGTATCATGCATGCTTATAATATTGTGATGAGTTCCAGACAATAGCTTGAGAAGAAAATATTTGTTTTTCTCATCAGAGTGAGTCCTGAATGGTGCATAGTAAACAAGGTCTTATTGAAAAAAAAGGAGAAAAAAAAACAGCAATGAAGAAGCACTTGCTTAAATTATCTCCAGCTAGGCTGCACACTGAAAGAGGTAGGATGATCATGGGAAACATCTAATGAAGTTCTAAGGATCACAGGGGACTCAGAGATAGACAGCTTCAGGGTCCAAAATCTCATTATCTTCTGTTTGTGTAATGTTAGTGACAGTTCTTGACAGTTCCAAGAAGTGTCAGACCCCTGAGGACAATAAGAGCCTTGGTCAGCCTCACCTGTGGGCTCCATCCCATGGAGCTCCATCCCTGGACTCAACTTCCGCTCCTGAGTCCAGGCCCATTTGAGCTCTGTCCTGGGCTGTTAGTCCCTGTTAGTCTCATCTGTGTGGTAGGTTTGCTTGTCTCTAGCTCTATCATACCATGCCTGTGCCTGGCCACGGACCCGATTGCTGCGCCTGAGCTGTGGACTGCCTGCCTGGTTTGACCTCAGACTTGTCTGGTCACCTGCCTTGAAACTGGTGGACTGGATCTGACACAAAGTAGCATTAAATGATTTGTTTTACCTTCACAGATGACTCCTTGTCTTGCTTCAAATGTGGTCATGGATTTTTGCTTTAATTTTCAAGTCTGAGGAAAGCATACTTTTCCTGGGGCTTGGGAAAGAGCTACATATAAAAACAGCGTTAGGTCTCAAAAATGACTTGCAATCAAGTCCTCTTTGGATCGCAGTACTCTTTCATGAGCTGGAGGGCAAAATGCTCTTCCTTGAGAGATGCATCAGTCACATCAAATCTTCTTATAGCCGTCAAGAAATTCCAGATTAGACTTTTGAAGATAACCAGAGGTCAGGGAAGGGGGTCGTTTACTTTTGTGGCTTTGAAGGAGATTTTGAACACTATATGAAAATGTGCTGTATGAAACTGGAGTGTGCTTCAGGCATAGAAAAGGCTCCAATCCACCCCTTGATATTATTCAATCACACAGTCTTTTGTGCCTCAATCCTTACAGAAACTAATTAGGTAAAATTAATGGATGGGGTTCTCATTTTCTTACATTTATATGAGCACTTATTCTATGTAATTTTCACAATTTACAACAGCTGCAAATCTAGTCAACCAGCAGTCCAGACTTCAGCCAGCGTAGAATGTGTATTTCTTTCACTCTTTGACAGGTAACCTTGTTCTTATCAGATAACTTGAACAGTGGACCATTAAGAATTTATTACTCCTTGCAGAAACTCAGCTGTGATAACAACAGAAGACAAAACAGACAACTTCCATAGCCCACAGCCAAAATCCTTCTGTCTTTTCTTTATGCAATTCATGTGAATCCTTCCTTATAAAAAATAGATTATTCAAACTGAGGAAGAAAATAATCTAGTTACTCTGTTATTCAAATCTTTTGTTTTCAGAAAAAAATAACAATAGCAAAAATATAATAAATTTTGCTAGAGAGAATAAGGTAGTTTCTGTCTGTGCATTCTGTGAAGGCAATAGTCACAGACAGAATAGTCCATAGGATTCTTTAAAGTGAACTGTATGTTGAAAATTAATTCTGTTTCAGATGAATACCATTTTATTCAAAGTAAAAATAGCATTAAGTAATATTTATTGAGCATTTATATAATATTTATCTACAGTTTCTCCCAACTTTCTTCAGCCAATACCACAGAAAATTCTTAAGTAGCTCTGTGAGATATTATGTGATGATTTTCTACAAAGCTTAGAAAAGAAGTTACCAGATACCTTCAGTTCACAGGATGCTATTCAAAGAATTATAGAATATTTCAGTTTGGAAGGGACCTCAGAAGGCCATCTAGTCCAGTCCCCTCCTCCAAACAGGACTAACTTCCATGTTGTATCAGACCTTGTCTCATTACATTTCTGGTATTTCCCAGGAGGAGTCTGGCTCCATCTTCCCTGACACTCCCATAGGTAAAGGAAGACTGCAGTGAGGTTTTCCCCTCGCCTTCCAACCTTCTTTTCCCCAGACTCATAAACCAAGATCCCTCAGCCTCTACACATACATTAAATACTCCAAGCTCCTAACCATCTTCCTCAGTGAGATAGTTCAGCTTTGTAGGCAATGGCAACCTAGGGTGGCTGCATGTCACTCTAGCCTGAATGTCCAAGTCCCAATCCCCACTTGGGTTGACTCAGAAGCAGTTCAGCACAACAGCAGATGAAAGGTGGGCCTCTGGATGCACACACAAAAAAAACCCCAGATGAACAGCTGTCACAAACTGATAAAGAGCAAGCAAGGCAGTAATTTTATTTTTTTTTACATATGGATACAGAATTCAATACTAAAATACTACTTTGCATTCAAATAGGACAGAGTGTCTAGAAGCAAGAAATTAAACTGAGCTGCTCTTAATGTGTTAGCAAATTGCAGAAGATACTTTGAGGAGTATCCCATAGCTAGCTTTGAAGTTAGCCCTGCTTGGAGCAGGAGGTCAGTGTAGATGGTATCTAAAGGTCTCTTCCAAATTAAAGTTTTATTCTGTACCTTGAAGCACTCAAGAAAATTCTATGCCATATTTAAAAGCACATTATCTGTAAAGACAAGAGCAGCTGACTGACTGCCTGGATGCAGGAAAGAACTCTAAAAAACTTTCAAAAATGGAGATAAAAGAATATGCAGCTACTTGAGTCCAACATTTAGAAACCACAGGATGTTCCTAAAGTAGCAACTAACCTGCTAACTTAAAGCTCTCTACCAGTCTGTTTTCCCTGAATTTTCATTCCAACCTCAGTCTTTCATTTGCATCCCAGCCTCACTCCCTCCACTGTGTCAGCACAAATGCCAATGGAGTGACACAGTAAAAAGGGCATCTCTCCCGAAAGGACATCCCAAACCCTGCTATTTTATATCCTAGCTAAGAGTCCTGGCTCCTCTGCTCAAGCCCATTTTGTTTGCTCTCTTCTTAGAGTGATGAGATTTATTTTGTGCAATGCAGAACACATTCAATAGGATGAAGTAAAAAAAGACTCTTTAATCCCATCTGAACTAGACTGCAGGTTGTGGTATTTTTCTGGACTGGATGAAACCAGAACTGAAGATGTGATGGTTATATCACTGGGAGAAGTATATGTGGGGAGGTGTCTCTCTTGTTATTGGTATGAAAGTGATAAACTGTCACACATGGCTTGACAGGAAGAAAAGCAACTGAGAATAACCAGACGTTCCTCCACCAGGGGCAGATCTGGGGTTTAACAGCTGCAATGGGTAGAGTTTAGATTAAATTCTAAATCTACTAGATTTAGAATCTACTAGTTTAGTAGCAGATAGTGTTTAATCTACTAGATTAAACACTAATTCAGTTTTGGGACACAGTCTGTTCCTACAGGAATCTCACACGAAATGATTAACTGTTTTTTTTCCCCTGTCTAGATAGGAATCTGATTACACTTTATAAGCTTTCTTAACACATGACTTTTCATCCCCACCTTCCCTTTGTTTCCCCATACTTTTTCTCTCTGCATTCACTTTGAGCTCTCTGTTTCTTCACCCTTATCTCCTTCCCAAAAAACCACCACATCTCTAGTATTTCCTATTGATCCCTGTTTTGCTACATATGTACCCAAATTTGGTATTTCTGATATTATTACTTAGGTCATTTAGGCCTTACATTATATTACTGCTATGGTTACCCATGCTCTGGGGGTCCTGAAGGATTGTGCTCTCGTAATGACCCCCAGTACTCCTCTCCAATTGTCAGTGAAGTTTGACCATCTCTCATACAACTCCCTCATAACCATCTGTGAAATTTGGCCATTCCTCAGGGCACTACCTGTAACTTTTTTCAGCTTCATACTGTGTTATTCGTTATGTTCAACAATTTCTCATGTCATGTCCTGCAGTTTCTCATGGTCTGTTCGCTTAGCTAAATCTCAGGCTGTGACCCGGTCATCTGCCTGCATGCCTTAAGAGAGCTCATCCATTAAACAGATGATTTTCTAGTGCTAACTGACAGAAGATAGCTCTCTACAGCTCTTATACTCTACTAGATTTGTTAACTAGTACTGTGGATTTTTTAATTACATTTATATAAAATACATTCCGCTCTTTTTCTTGGTGCATGCATTCAATTCATTTTGTTCTGTATGGCATTCTAGTCTGGAAAATCATGGTCAGTATAGAGAACTTATAAAGCCAACTATGCACTCAAACTGCTCTCCGGAAAGTTTATGACCTTACCTCATTCTCAGATCTGACCTCTGCACACTTCACCCAGCACACCAAAAGCTCTCAGGAGCTGTGGAGGTGAAAGTAAGCAGCCACTGTGACCCAGAATTAAATCCTGTGGTAATGTGTAAAGGATGAAGCACCCAGCCAGCAAGGAGATGCTTTGCACAGAACAAGCACTTAATCTCTCAGTCCTGGTCCTCAAGAAAGACTTACAAAGCACTCTGCACAGATGCACCTGGGAATTAAACGTATAACACTAGGACATCAAAACCCATGGATTCAATAGAAATGCTTTTTATGGCACATTAGTCTCCCTCTTCCCCCTCCAATCTTTTTGTGCTCCATAGAATACAAAACCTCTCTGTCCCTCTTTCTTTCCCCCCTTGCACTCATACCCTAGCTGCTCTGAAGACTCCAGACACTTTTCCTTTCAAAGTTAGTCTGGTAAGTAACTTGTCTCAGAGGAAACAATCTGAATCCCTAATTATGTCTCATGTCTGCTGCTCCTGGAGAAGGGATTGCCTGCTCAAAACTTGTCCACTTTTCTTGTCATTATACCACTTAGTCTAATAAGACATTACAGCCTTATGCTGGTGATATCTTTAGACCATCATGTTTATAACAAAATGCAAGGCTTTGTTTTGGTTTTGCTTGTTTGTTGTTGTTTTTTTACATTCACAGGGGACGCAGCTGGATTGTCAGATCTTCAGTCTTGAATTCTGGCCTAGTATTTCCCAAATATGTTTACAGTGGACAATAGCCCAATGAAATGCATGATTTTAGGCACTGCTCCCAGGCTATGCCAGCTCAGTCTGACCTTGAACTTCTGAAATAATTCCAGCTGTCTTGTGTACATATGTAAAAGTCATCAGCTGGCTTAAACCTTTGGCGGTCAGGGAATATTAGGCCAGTGCTCGACACCAGAACCCACACTGTCAGGTATCCAGAATACGAATCTCTAGCAGAAGGCCCCCTTGATTATCTTTCATTCCCATGAAAATCTGTCAGATAACAAGTGGAGTCATCCTGTTTCTCACAGACCATGAATGAAAATGGATAATAATACTCTTCTTTGATATACTGAAAGGCACAATGGAACTCCAAGTTCCATATGTCCTTTATGCAGTTCATTTACGTAATGTCTTACAAGGAACTGAAAAAGGAACATATGACACAAAGGATGCTGACCTTGCATGTCCTTTTGAAAGAGGTCAGAGGTTGAACAAAGTTATTACGCTTATTCTTGCCTACCTTCACTCAGAAGAAAAGTGAATGCAATAAGCAGCCACAGCCATATTCAGGTTACACATCAGTGCTACAAGTGCCAGTCAGGAACTAAATTATGAACAGCAGCAAAGCAAGTGCCTTCCAGATTCACAGGAAACTGCTGTCCAGGCAAAGACAAATTTCCTCACACAGTCTGAAACTAAATGAACTGTCATTAGGGAAGATAATATCAATATAGGAAGTTTTCATGCACAAAAAAAATCCCTCATAATCTCATTTATTCATATCCCTTTAAATTGCTATAATGTTTGAGAATTTTTAATTATAACAATGGCATGCAAGCAAGTAACACGTTGCTCTCAAGCATTCAGAAATGCAACATTTAAGGACAATTAAGGACAGATACAAAGGAATATTCAAAGATCTATCATCCTCCTTAAGCAGAATTTCAAGAATGATGCAAAAAAGGATGAATGTTGGGTAGGTATTGGACCCACTTTTATCATGAGTTAAAAGTCTTTCTGTATTGTGCTTACGTTGTTTTACATTTTTTGCACCTTAAATAGACTTATTTACTCTACATACCCATGAAATGAAGTGAGAAAATCAGTCCTGTGCTGAGATACTTTTCTCATGAGTGAAAACAATATAAGATCTTCATTTTCCGGCACTGAGACATTAGAGTAACAGTTCAGTTGTTTCCTAGTTGTTTCACTTTTCAGCTTCAAATACCCTTTATCTTCAACAGGCAAGTTTATTTGTGAATGACACCTTTTGTTTCCTCTCCTGTAAAAATACTTTTACAGTTAAGTGCACCTTAACACAATATTTAGACAACTAATAGCATTGGTAATGTTGATAACATAGAAAATTGTAAAAATCCACGGTCCATGATCAAATTGCTGAAAACAATTTCACTGGGGTGGGATTGAACTAGTGTGGATTCAAGGGAACTAATTCCCCATTAGCCTGTTTCTTCTACACCACTGCCAAGTCCCTTTTTGCTAGAACAGAGGCACAGCTCCTTTCCAACTTTCCAACCCCATGTAGTAGATGCAGGGAACCATGTGTCTCTCACAGCTTGTAGCAGGTCATATCAGACATGGAAATAATAATCAGTGTGATAAACATTTAATACTAACATGTCTGGAATTCACACCACTGGAAAGATCTAGGGATCAGAGAGCTTTTCTTTCTTTCCTGAGATGCCTTTTGGAGACAGAAGAAAAAGGGACCGAAAAAGCACACAAAACTTTAAGAGAGGTGGACATGATATACCTTGATTTTAGGTAGTTCCTTCCACTGCATCCTCATTTGGAAACTGAGAATGAGCATAATGGAAAAGATGACTGTTAGATTGGCTTAAAATTGTCTGGACTGACATGCTTAGAAGGTCATGATCAACATCCAGTTGGAAGATGACAATGGGTGAAGCAGAGATTTGTACTGGTACCCATGTGGTTCAGCATTTTCACCGGTGGTCTGGATGGTGACAGAGCCCACCTTCAGCAAATCTGCAGAGGACACCGACCTAGGGTTGTGGTTATGACTGTTAGGTTTTGCCAAGTCCAGTAGCCCACTGTTATGGTTTGAGAGACCCATAACAATTTGTTGTCGTTTAGACAATCATT
>NW_009648061.1:5383131-5420923 GCF_000708025.1 Charadrius vociferus
GTGCACTCCCAGCAGTGGACAGCAAATGTCGGATACTGAGAGCGCTACAGCTTCAGGAGGAGGGGAAGGCCTCAGGAGTCCGGCACCAGGGCACGAAGTTCTCAGGATGGTAGCCATCAAGGGAGAAAGAAAACTTCACAGCAAACTTTCTAATTTATTGTGAATGTGACTTTGATGGTACAAAATAATCCTGTCGGCCAGCTTGGGTCAAGTGCCCAGGTCTTGCTCCTCCTCATCCCCACACCTGGCAAGCTCGAAAACACTGAGACCTTGAGACCCACACACCATAGCTGGCTGTAAAGTAAATATTTTCACAAATTCAGACACTGGAGTCTTCTAAAAGTGCGGTTTTCCCAAGTATTAGAATAGAAATTAGCCCTGTGTCGCTCAAACCAGGACACCCAGGAAAGAAATACTGCTGCAGCTCCATGCCTCCAGGACCAACCTGTAGCAAGGCCGAGCATGTATTGACCGCAGGCATATGCACACGCGCACGTGTGAACGACACGAATGTACTTATACACACATCCAGCCACACACATCAACACAGACAGGCACACACAGACCACACACAAACACAGATGGCACCAATGCCCTTGTTCTGTTCCCCTCTGGCTGAGGAGGATTTGGCAAAGAGACTGGGGGGGACGACATGACTACGCTGCTTGAAGAGGGAACTACAAAGTCAAGGGGAAAAAAACGTTTCACTGTAGTGCCAGGCAACATAATGAATAGCAATAGCTGCTTTTGGCACCTTGGGGGGTTCACCAGGAGGATGAAGCAGCACTAGAACAACTTGTGTAGGGAGAGGTGGAGCAAGCACGGTTGGAGGATTTCAAGCTGTGGCTTGGCAAAACCCAGGCTGACACAACATAGTGTTGTCCTGCTGGAGAGGAGGAGGTCGAGGAGCAACAAGCCAAGCGCTGCTCTGCAGCCATCAGGGCAGGGCCTCACCAGCCCACCAGCTCCCAGTCCCACATTGTCCTAGCGGGGCAAGCAGGGCAAGCTGGGGGGGGGGGGGGACGGACACACAGCTAGGCTCAGCCAAGAGTCCAGGCAGGTCTGTGGTGGTGAGGCAGATCCAAGGTCAAGCTGAGAAGACAGTCTGCAGGTCAGATTAGCAGGGACATGGCTGGAGACCAGCACTCCTGAAGCACAGAGCAAGCAAGGGCTGAAGACCCTAGGCTTTGCTTGAAATGGGGCTCCAGGGCCACAGGCAGGGTAGGGGGAGGCCCCAGGTGGGGCTGGTCAAGGCCAGGAGGCTAGGCAGTACCCTCAGAGCTCTGGTGGGATGCTGAACTGGAACCCTCCAGAAGGCTCCACCAAACAGCATTTTTATGGCTTTTCAGATGATGCTCAGTTAATTGGGGGGAGCAGCTGCATAACCTCCACCGCTGTTCTCCTAATCTGTATTACTGGAGCCATGGAGCAAGCCAGAGAACCTTATTTCTCTTACTTTTTTTCCCCCTCCCCCAAGGTAAACTGGGGAGAGCAGAGAACCCACCTAATCTGATTTTCATAAAGTAAATCTGATTATGAAAATGGAGAGTGCTTGCTAATGCAATCAGCATTTCAAAATATGTATGATTTTAACAAACAAACCTGACAAAAGGTTCCTAATTATGCTTTTAAGCATACATTCATCTTCAACTTTCTGTATTCCCATAGTGTCTGCAATGTATTTTCTGTGCTGACATATGTGTTTTGTGTTGTGTGTTCCCTCTTGGCTTTCTATACGAACCAAAAGCACTTGGTCATCCACTAGGGAGAAAAGAAAGAAGTATCAATTTACCTTTTTTTACATACACAAAGAGCAACTAGAAAAAAAGGAGCAAGTAAACCACACGAGGAAGCCCCCTTGGTTCCAGCATTAAGATGGTATACTCAAAGGCAAAATAAATACCTCTGAGTGATCAGGCACTCAAAGTTATTGTGAGAGAGAAGGCAGTGAAAATGAATAATCAGTTCTGAAAGTTCTGTAGTCATGTGTGAAAAAGCTTGCATAATGAGGGGCAGAAAGGGAGACATGATAAGAGGCAGGCAAGTTCAACACTATGTGAAAAGGGAGGTATGAGATATGCCAACATAACCTACTGTGCTGCAGAAAGGAACACATTCAATGAGAAGCAGAAAAGAAGTGAGATGCAAAAGAGAAAAAAATATTTTCTGGGGTGATACAGAATGAAAGGTGATATGTAAAAACAAACATGTGTGTAAAAGTGAAAAGTAAACCTTTAAAAGTCAGAGGTGAGTAGAAAAACACATGATGAAATGGAAAAATCCTAATGAAATACAAGTACGTAGAAGAGGAAAAAGTGAAAGAAATGCAGACAGCATCACAGACTGTTGTGTAATAAAGAAAAATGTGTAAACAGGAGGAAAGGCAAATAAAAAGATACGCAATGTTATATAAAAAAGGAAACATAACAGCCTGGGGAAAAGAATATTCAAAGTAAGGGAACAGAAGATTAAATAAGAGGTAAAAATGAAAAGCTGTAGTGTGATACAAATAAAGGCATGTGCTTTGAAAGTAAAAATGAAATAGTGCAACATAGCAGCAAGTGGGAAATAAGGGATGCAAGAATACATGCAAAAGGATACAAGTGCACGTGATATGAAAGTTAAAATAGATGTTGAGCTAAAGGGAAAAGAGAATGTGTTAGTGATAAAAATGCATACTGATTTAAAAGAGTGAAACTCTTCAGTGAGAAGTGAAAAGAAAAACAGTGACATGTTCAATTTAAGGCCTAAACAATTGTAAAAAAACCACCTGCACAAAGAACATATATAACAAAAGGAAAACTTGGAAAAATATAATGAGATGATAGAGAAATGGGCGATTAGATGAGCATGAGATGAGATGAGATCACAACAGTTTCAGATGAAACTGCTCAAAACCATAAACAAGTACTCATAAGTGGAAAAATGCAACATAAGCAACGCATAAGGACTTGTAAAATGGAAACATGTAATGGCATTTTAAAGACAAATGAGGAACAAGGTGTGAATAATGGAGCTGCATAACGAAATGCAGAACAGATAAATGCTGAAAGAAGAAATGCAAACATCTAAAATGGGTAATGTTATACATCAAAGGAAGTAGTGTATAAGTTAAAAAATCAAACCAGGTGATTCATTCAGGAAAATTTCTAAGAAAAAAATAAGCTTGGTGAAAAACAAAAAGGAGAATTCACTCTGAAAGGGGAAATTCATAATGAAATGCAAAAAATAAAAATGCATAAATAGATAAAGAAGAAAAGCATGATAGCATTCAAAATTGGAAATGTGTCACGATCTAGAGAATCTGAAACATGTCATTAGAAATAAATCAAGCTGCATAATTACATGCATTATGGAAAGTGCAGAAATAGCTCTGAAAAAGAAAACATGGAAGAAGATGCACAATCTGCAAAGGAAACGTGTGAAGATTTGCAGATATGAAAATGCATGCTAAGAGGCACCACCACCCCCAACTTTCAAAACATACAAAAATGGGAGTTCATTATGCATTCTGTAAATGAAAACCTAGGATGAGGTACAAAAATAAAATTTGCAATATGATACCATTCAAATGAGTAATGGGATATTAAAAGACTGTGTCTACTGAGGTGCAAAAGAAAGACAGTTTACTCAGGTGTAAAAAAGATGATAGATTTGACAAATCATAGCAAGATGCTAGTAGGAATTTATGAATTTTATCATAAGATGTAAGAAGTTAAGTGAAGAATGTGAGGAAAGGAAAACACATGGGCAAATCTGAAAGCCCGTGTTCCGGCTGCTATGCATAGTCTGTAATGGGCAACAAAAAGGAAATTGACTAATAAGCGATGATACATGAAATTCCTAATTAGATCTAAAAGTACATAATGAGACACTGAAGCAAAACCAAGCAGTAAAATAAAAATGAACAGGCACAGCAAAAACTGAAACTAGAAAGTGGAAATGAGATGTAAAAAAGCATTCATATTGAGATGCAGAATCAAAAAAGTGGGTAATGAGATGTGAAAAGGAAAACTCATAACAGGATTTGACATTAGAAATGCATAATAAGTTGAAAAATTGTAATATGCCATGAAATCCAAAATCTGGAACAGTAATGGTAGGCAAAACCAGAAATGCACCTTTAAGATAGAAGAGGAAAAATGAAATAAGATGCAAAGTTAAGTAGTAAATCACGTGATGCAGTAGGGAAAATCCAGAATGAATTATGAAAGATTAAATGCATGATGAAATGCAGAAAGAAAAATCCATAACAGGTTGTGAAAAATCAGTGTTTGATGGGAAACAAACCCCCCAGTGTATGGTGTAACATGAACACTGAAACCCACAGTGAGGGTCTGGAAAATGAATAATGAGATGTGAAATCAGAAATTAAATGATTTGTGATAACGATCATTCATAACGACAAGGAAAACCAAGAACTGAAATACTAATGCAGCATGGCATGTGAAATGCCAAAGGAGATACAATAGCCAAGATGCATAATGGAAAATGGAAACAGAAATATATAATGAAGTGTGAAAGAGAAAACATGTACCAACACAGGAAATGTTCATAATAAAATTTGCATAGTAAACCATCTTGACTTTGAAGGACTGAAGCACATAAGGCAGCATGAAAATGGAACATTATAGCTATTGAATTGCCAAAACCAAAACATGTAAGAGGTTCGGAGCAGGAATTCTACTTAAACATTTGAACAATAGGGTTAATTACCAAGTCACTGGCTTTTGTGGGCTCATTTTACCATTTTTGTTCTTTTGGGCTTGCCCCACTTGCCTCAAGTCAGATACGGAAAGGATCTTATCCTCTGTTCACACGTGAGTTCTTGACATCCACTGATGTCATCACGATATGGTAATGTGCCAGCTTCTTTTTCTGTGGCATCATCTCTCATCATGTCATAGCAATAGGCTCCACCAGCAGAATGTGTAGGAGAAACAGCCTTTGGGAATTCTCCCTCTAGGCATGTCAAGGCCACCAAGCAGCTTATTAATTGTGGAACAGTTTCAGCCTTAAGGCATTTGTGCCCAGGCCCACCAGCAGAAATGTGGGTGACTTGGTTAGGTACAGGTTTACAAAGAATCAGACAATAGATACACAGCGATTTTGAGCATGTTAATAGTGTATATAAACAATGGGCTTAAGTGCTTAAAGAGGAAGGCAAATAATTGCACTACATTTTTATTAACTCATGCTTTAGTCATGCAAGGCAACATATATAAGGCTAAATTCACCAAGCAGCTGCAGCGTATTTGGCCTTGAAGCGTGCTTGCAAGCTTTGTGTGGGTGCTCTGTTGAAACACTGGGTCTACTTGGCCCTGACAGTAACTTCTGTGGTGTCTTCAGCCATTGGCCTGTGACCTTGAATTTCACTTGCAAGCATTTAATGTTAAAGCATCCCTGTTCTCCAGTATATACCCCAAAGGTAATGTGACATTGGCATTGTCTCATGCCTCCAGGATATTTCCATCCCACAGGTAACTCATTTTTGCAAAGACTCTGTAGCGCAGGCTGGTTGCAGGTACTGTTCATACAGGAGGCTCATCACCTCTGCAGATGGTGCCTGCAAAGAGGGAAAACTGAATCACAGAGAGGAGCAAGATTTGGATCATGCAAGACCCACATCAAGGAGACTACGCAGCCACAGGCAGGTTGGAAGCGTGCTTCACCTCAACACTGATGAGCAGAAGGCTCTCTGGGATAAGCACAGGATGCAGAAGCACTAACACCAGCTGACCCATATAAGGCCATCCTACCCCTAAGCCAAGTACTTCACAGGCTGGTCTGGGAACACACACCAGAAATGCAGTGTAGTGCGTGCTAAGTCGCCCCTGGTCAGGTGGCCTCCTCGGAAGGGGTCATTGAACATGTGCTGCCCAACCTCTGTGGCCTGGCATCCCTGCCATGTGCCATGAAAAAGCCACTGCTCAGAAAAGACCCGGTTATTGAGCCTGCCACTATTCTTTCCCTTTGGAGTCGCTTCTTGGAGAAAGGGTCTCAAACTCTTCCAGGGAGCTGGCTGAAGTAGAAGAGGGCAGTGCTGGCACTGACCTCTCTTTGTGGAATCTCCTTGTCCATTGTTAAAATATCCTGGCATGCCATGATATAAACCAGCTGAGTCATCAATTCTGGCTGTACAAGGGATCAGCCTGGCATGCTGGTGGTGCTAGAGCAGGGTCCCAGTTGCTGGGCAGATAAAACTGCACAGCCCTGCATGGTATCTGTAGGGTATTTCCTCGTTTTAGTATCTGGCACTAACAAGTGCTCCATCATCTTTATAACTGCCCACTAAGATGTAGGGAGCAATTGGATCAGGGCTACAAAGATGATTAGGGGATTGGAACATCTCTCATATGAGGAAAGGCTGAGGGACTTGGGTCTCTTTAGTCTACAGAAAAGAAGATTGAGGGGGGATCTTATTAATACTTACAAATACTTAATGGGAGGATGCCAGGGGGATGGGAACAGTCTTTTTTCAGTGGTGCCCAGTGATAGGACGAGGGGTGATGGGCACAAGCTTGAACATAGGAAGTTCCATCTTAACATGAGGAGGAACTTCTTTACTTTGAGGGTAGTGGAGCACTGGAACAGGCTGCCCAGAGAGGTTGTGGAGTCTCCCACTCTGGAGACATTCAAAACCCGCCTGGACACTGTCCTGTGCAACCTGTTGTAGGTGACCCTGCTCTGGTGGGGGGGTTGGACTAGATGATCTCCAGAGGTCCCTTCCAACCCTGACCATTCTGTGATTCTGTGGATCATCCATCAGTCTCATCTTTGTCAGAGCCCCTCAACATCATTATGTGGTTCCTCAAGTTGTACAGGACAGACCTTTGATCATCCTTATCTCTAAGTGTTGTCATATGCAGCTAGCGACTTAATCTTATGCTAAATACTATGCCTATGGATACTGACAGGATTGCAAATAAATGACACACCTTTCTTCCTTGGAGTCACTTGAGGTCAGAGGAGCAGAGTATAATTGAGGTAGTTGTTTATCGTAACCATGACAAACATAGATCAGAGAAAAGGCCTTCGCAGTCCTGCTTTGGATCATCTTCCAAAGGCATCTCTGCCTCAGCTCCAGTCCGAAAACAGGATAAGAGGCTTCTTGAGTTCTGGAAATGGTAGCTGAGGAAGGACAGCTGCCAGGGACAAGCATGTCTGAGCACCTTCATCTTGTACAGGCGTTTCCCTCTAGAGATGTCTGTGCTGTAAGGTCAGGACAACATTTAGTTTTGGCTTGGAGGTTGACATGAAAGAAGAATGTGAAGTGGCCTTCTTGGTGGAGTTTTGCAATGGTTAATGTCAAATGTTTTGGTACAAGTGGTTCAGAAGTTTATTTGGAGGGGAATGGTTAAAGAGGGCTTTTTAATAGGGAGAGGCTTCTATCTCCTCACTCCTGATGCTTCTCCTTTTCTTAGTGCCCACACAAGTTCAATCTGACCCCTGATTTCTGGAAAGGATCAACAGAGGATTTGAAATGCCCAAGCCCTTTCCACTTAGACCCATCCCCTAAAAATGAGAAACGCCTCATAGAAAACTGACTGTCAGCCAAGCTTCAGAGAAAACGCCAACTGACTGCAATAAAATCAGGATTTCGTCAATAACTCTACTTCAGAAACTCTGATCCTTCTAGCACAATAACCTGTAAAATTTGATCTGACAACAGGCAAAACCCTCAATGGCATTAAGCTTATTAGACTGATTCAAAAGCAAAAGTAATACTGTGATTAGTGTATATTGCATGCATTAAGACCTTAATGAGTAAGAACACGATAAGTTGCCAGAAGCAGCTGGTAGCTTGTCTTATGCTGTAGAGTCAATCCAAATTACTCACTAAATGGCAGAACAGTTTAAAAAATGGGTAATGTTTTGGATGAGAAATAACACAAAAATACAGACTCTGATACTAAATATAATAAAACTAACATCTGAATGGGACAGAGATTCTGAATGCACGTATAGACTCCATTGTCTTTCCACAGCATGCTTCCCTTCTATACATCCTGCAGCCTCCATTTATGCTGTCTAGTAAAGGACTATCAAAACCATGCTTAGTCAGCCACAGAAAATGTTCATGGATTGCTTAAAACAAATAAGCATTCAGCAGAACTCATCTTTAAAGTTGCAAGAAGCATTTTGTCAGAGCTATAGAGCAACATGAGGATTATATATCTTTGATACAAAATATACCCTACAGTTGTTTAGTAAGTGTTCCACCTCATGAAAATGTCAAATAACTTCTCTTTTTTGAGAAAATCAAAATGTCATTACAAAATAGCCTCCTTGTTTTAGTTAAAACAAATGCAAATGTAAGCCATCTTTCTGCATTCTCTGGGCACACATTATTCTTGTTATAAATAAAACAGGCCCAAATCTTGGAAAGGCACATGCACACCTCACCTAAACCTCCAAAATTTTAAGGGCTGTTATCATAAACTTTGTTTGTAACTCCTCTCTAGCTCACCATTTTGCTTTTCTTTTGTGTGATGCTTTTGTGGCTCTCCTCTAGGGCATTGCTTGGGTGATATATTGCAGTACTGCAGGCAATTGAAAGCTGAACAGAAAGTTGCACTGAGGTTAGAAAATGCTTCAAAGAAATCTGGAGTCTTTGCCTGGTCATTCCTGACTGAAACATATGGAATATGTTTTTGCCGCCTTCTGCATTTTAAATTGTCGTGTTACCATGAATCAAGGATGTGGATGAGAGGAGGCTGGTATTAAACACCTCATTCTCTGATACATAAGCTAACAGTGCTCCAAGTGCGTTTAGACTGGCTGGCAAAGACCGCTTTGAATCTGAATTAAAATGGGTACAAGGGGTTCTCTAGAAGCCACACTGAACAGCACAATTAAAGATTAGAGTTCCTGTAGAAGTCATGACTCCCACATTGCACATTGAATGCTTCCACTAACACTTCATTGGAAGTGGGGGCAGGCTGACTTAAATTTTTCGTGCTCATAAATAAGTAACAAATTCTATATCTAGCATATAGTTAAGATTAGCCAACATTTTTTGTTATAAAACTTGTTTTACATTAATTACAGTTTTGTGAGTCTTAAGCCGGTTGGGCTTGAATTCTCTCACCTACGCACTTGCTGCAATTGACTGTTATCTGATAAATTTTTAGGTCATGTAATACAGCCATTTCCAAGACAGATGTGCCAAAACACAATTTCCCCCAGCCTCACAATAATAATAATAATAATTTTTTAAAAGTCAAAAGAAAAATCCCTTCTTAAGTGTTTCTTTGGAAAGATTTAGTACTTCTCAGATGCAGCTGCTACAGTCGCTCTGTGTGTAACAAGAAGGCCTTTTTAGCCCTTGAGGCTGCCTAATTACATTGAAATAATAATCCTTTGGAAATGAGAAATCTCAAGTTCACATACTATCAAAGGCTACAAAATTGTCTAACGCTGTGGCCTTCACTGAGTATGGTCCACCCTTTCGCTGTTTTACATATCAAGCAAAGAGCACGTGCCCAGTGAGCCACAGAGCAGATCCGTACGTATCTCACTTCAGTGCTGGGCTGAAAGGACTTTGCCAGCTGATCCTCCAACCGAACAACAAAACAGTGAGTCCCTCTTTGAGTTTCCCAGTGTTTCCTCCTACAACAAAGTGCACAAGGAAAGGCAGGCTCTTCCTCTGCTGATCCTTCTTGTAATGGGAACAGGAATCCTACAGAGACAGGAACAGATTCTCAGCATCTCTCTGCAAACATATGGGAATGCCGCCAGCAAAACATATGTCTCTTTTTTTGTAGCAGCAGGTTCATATACAAGCATCCCTTTTAACAAAGGGATAGAGGACTGTGCTGTGGCTCTTTAGGCCCCCAGCCAGCCGGTGACTCATGCTTTAAGGAGGGCTGAATTCTTTTCAAGCATTTTCCACTAAATTCTGAGGCAAGAAGTCTAATTACACTTTATGCTTTAACGCACTTAGAAGAACAGCATGATTTGGAAATGGCTCTTTTCATAAAATGGCTTTGTAGAACACATTTGAAAGTGACTGCTTTCCTAAATGCAAATGTATGAATTCCTCTAATTATATAACTGGGGGAAAAGAGGCTTTTTTTAGACCTCCAATATCTGAAGAAACTATGAGAGGACAGGATAGCTTCTCCCAGTATTCCTTTTTAGTATGTTTTCTATTCTAGTTCTAAATACAAATAACCAGAGAGGTTGTCAGCACTTTCTTTCTGTTATTTAGTAATTAGATGTCACTCTTACCAAAAAAAAAAATCCCAATTTTAAGTTTTAGCTTGTCAATCCTAATTCTGCAACATTGTCACACTGAAGTCGGGAGCCCCTAAACACCATCACATGGAGTTCAGAGAAGGAGAGGGAACATCTCCAGGACTTCCGATGACAAACCTTAACTTGCCTTTATCCTGACAGGTAAATAACATCCCTCTAGTAAGTACAGCATCTGATTGCATGAAAAAGCAGTAATAGAAAGTGTATTTTTAGTTTCTTTTAATGTAATTTCACAGCAGGAAACTGGAAAAACAAGCATCATGGCCGCATCTGAGTTCCTGTAGAATATGATTTAGCAATTAAAGCAGCTTCTACCCTCATTGCTTACAGGTGGGAGCATCAACAGGACTAAATCTAGAGACCTCTACTCGGTTTTCCCTGGGGAGAGGGCAGTCCGGGTCAGGGGACCGCTGCAAGTTTTTTCTCAAAGGAACACTCAGCTGCATTCAGTCAACCCCCTCCTCACTGACACTTCTGTTGACAGTATCAGGCAGAAAAAGACAGTCTGCACATCTTTCCTAACTGCAGGAGAAGACAGGGTCTGTAGGTATTAAGAACTCAGTCTGAGTGCTTATCATATGGGTATCTGCGTATCAGAAAGAGGTATCTATTCTTCTCGTGCTTTGCACTAGTGAGGGAGCCCTGGTCCCTTGGCCAGTTCCTGGGATGGCTGCAGTGGGAAGCTCGGGTACAAATTGGGTCTGAACAGCCCCTAAAGAAGCTGTCAGTCCTGCTCCTGCACCCTTATCTTCCAGCTGCCTCTCTTCCTGTTATTACACTGTTTGCTGTCATCTGTGCACTTGAAGTCCCATTTAAACTGCCAGTCAACAAGATTTTCACAGCTGGAGACCAAGACTCTTCAGGTCCCCAGGTTAACCCTCTCTGATCCTGCTACCTCATTATTTTATAGGCAATAGGACAGAAGGCAGAATAGTGAAAGGTTTGCTTTGCAGCTCAGCAGAGTTGTACTTTCATGGTAGATGTGCTGGGATTTGTTGCAAGGGTTTCTCAGCATGTAAGAGGTCTTCCCATAAAGCATTTGGCTTGGATAAAGGAAAGTCATGTCTACACCACTGTGTATAGAGTCAGTTAAATTATTTTTTGCTCCATACTTGGCTTTCATCCCCCAGCCACTGTTTGATTTACTCTGGATTGGAGGCAGAGGGTGACCTATTGTGCACACAGCGGGGATAACGAGGGGACCAAGTCTCTGCACAGTCCCAAGCAGGTGAACTGACATCATGGTGATACCGCAAGCACAGGGGTATTCTGGTGAATCCCAGAGGAGCTGTGGCAGGGGAAGTGCATGGGCACTGGCAGTAGCTGCCAGATCTGGCAGCCTGACAGAGGCATGGCAGCCATGACTCCACGTCCCCACGTCCAACAGCAGCGGGGCTGAGTGTGTGCTCCCAGCAAGCACATGCACAGCCCTGTGCTGACTGGCACTGGGGTCACAGAATCACAGAATCACAGAATGGTAGGAGTTGGAAGGGACCTTCGGCTATCATCTAGTCCAACCCACCTGCTAAAGCAGGTTCACCTACAGCACATTGGTCAGGAACACATAGAATCATAGAATGATGGAATGGTTTAGGTTGGAAGGCACCTTCAGATCATCTAGTTCCCACCCCCCTGCCATGGGCAGGGACACCTCCCACTAGACCAGGTTGCTCAGAGCCCCATCCAGCCTGGCCTTGAACATTTCCAGGGATAGGGCACCTACAAATTCCCTGGGCAACATGTTCCAGTGCCTTACCACCCTCACAGTGAAAAATTTCTTCCTAATATCTAATCTAAATATACCCTCTTATAGTTTGAAGCCATTACGCCTCGTCCTATCATGACATGCCCTAGTAAAAAGTCTCTCTCCATTTTTTTTGTAGGCCCCCTTCAGATACTGGAAAGACAATATAAGGTCATCCAGGAGTGTTTTGAGTATCTCCAGAGAAGGAGACTCCACAACCTCCCTGAGCAGCCTGTTCCAGTGCTGAACCTTCAAAGTAAAGAAGTTTTTCCTTATGTTCAGACAGAATTTCCCATGTTCCAGTTTTTGCCCATTGCCCCTTGTCCTATTGCTGGGCACCACTGAAAAGAGTCTGGACCCATCCTCTTGACAGCCACCCTTTAGATATTTATAAGCATTGATGAGATCCCCTCTCAGTCTTCTCTTCTCCAGTCTGAACAGACCCAGGTTTCTCAGCCTTTCCTCATGAGAGAGATGCTCCATTCCCCTGATCATCTTTGTAGTCCTCCACTGGACTCTTTTCAATAGTTCCCTGTCTTTCTTGAACTGGGGAGCCCAGAACCAGACACAGTACTCCAGATGTGGCCTCACCAGGGCAGAGTAGAGGGGGAGGATGACCTCCCTCGACCTGCTGGCCGTGTTTTTTTTAATGCACCCCGGGATATCATTGGCCCTCTTGGCCACAAGAGCACATTTTGGCTCATAGTCAACTTGTCCATCAGGACTCCCAGGTCCCTCTCTCTGCAGATCTGCTTTCCAGCAGCTGTACTGGTGCATGGGGTTATTCCTCCCTTGGTGCAGGACTCTACACTTGCCCTTGTTGAACTACATCAAGTGCCTCTCCACCCAACTCTCCAGCCTGTCCAGGTCTCGCTGTATGGCATCACAGCCTTCTGGTGTGTCAGCCACTCCTCCCAGTTTTGTGTCATCAGCAAACTTGCTGAGGGTACACTCTGTCCCCTCATCCAGGTCACTGATGAATATATTGGACAAGACTGGACCCAGTACTGACCCTCGGGGAACACCACTAGCTACAGGCCTCCAAGTAGACTCTGCGTCGCTGATCACAACACTTACAGTCAGGTTCAGAGCACAGCCAGGGTCCGATCCAGCCTGGAGACAAGCCCAGCAGTAGGACTCACATTGGGACAGACACTTCTGCACCCTGGGGATGCACTGCCACTGCTCATCCAGAGCAGACCCTGGAGTGTGGCTGAAGGGTCCCAGCTCCTTCACAGTGTCCCCTGGGGCTGAGGGATGGTCCCCAGCACCCCTGGGAGCGTGGCAAGGTTCCCTGCGGGGAGATTGCAGAAGCACGCTGTTAGCACTAGTGACAGTATTGACATGTACACTGCCTGCATCATTTACAGAGTTAAGTTCAGTTCAGGGATGGATGTAGAGACACAGAAGGTAGGAGAGGGCTGAAAGCATCAAAACCTTCATAGAATGGTGAGGCTGAAATTTGTATGTTTTGTTCCTCCCAAAGGTTCCTAGTTTTTCCTGCACAAATCAGAGCCCTGCTACCTGACTCCATAAAGGTTGAAATTCTTTCTGCAAGTTGAGGAAATTGCTTTGCAGATGTTTGTTTCCCATTGTAATTGGATTGCTCAAATTCCACAGGGCATTTTGCAGAACACCCAGTCTTTGCTTGTTTCTCTCAGGTCTCTGTCTGCTTCTTGGCTGTCACAGTTTAGGTCTCCATTTTGGTGGACTATCTGCTTTCAAAAGACCCTGAATATGTGCCTTTAAGTGTATATTTTATTCAAATAAACCAATTCCACCCACAAGAGCCAATTTATATCTCATTTTTGACAATAAGCTAGGTTGTTGTCAGTTCAATTACTTCAGTTGTCCCAGGATTTTCCCTCACAGTCATCTAATTGTTTGGTAAATAATTCTAGCACATAGGACACCTTTGCAAAAGCATCAGTCCCTTCTACACATGGGAAATTTGCCCCATGGTGATGGGTGACACCCCTGACCATAGAACAGAGTGGACTCCTGTGACAGCCCTGAGAAGAGCTGGGGTGGGGGCTCTGTTTCCTTGGCTGGCTGTTGGCCTGTGTATTCGGTGTAGGTGTCAAGACTTTGGCAGTGGTGGGGTTGCAGAGGCATCTTCTGTGAGAAGAGCCTCATTTGTCCCTGTGCTGCTCAGGGTGGGAGTAGAGGAGCGGGGACTGAAGGAGTGAAACTGAGCCTGGGAAAGGGGAGAGGAAAGGTGATTTAATGTTATTTCCCCATCCCTCTGAGTGGGTAAATCGAGTGCATGGATGGGTGGGAGTTTGGCTGTTGGCTGGTGTCAACACACCACCGCTTGTTGATAACTTGCCTGTCATGTTGCATCTGTGCTCCTTCATGTTTGTGGAGATGGGCCTTTTATGGGCTGACTACTCTCCTGTGGTAAGCCTAGGATAGTCTGGCAGGGTATTATTTGGGTTTCCACCACCATTGTTCCTTTGTGCACCTTTGTGTATGTGAAGACAAACTTTTTATAACATAAACTAGAACTTTCTATCTTGATATTCCCTAAAAGGCAAGTCTTCCATGTCCTGTGTTTCAATTTCTACAAGAACAAACCTTTAAAGTCAATTCCCATAAGATATTGTCTGGTGTTTTTCTGTGTCTATTCTTAACATTCCCTTCTCTGCAGATAGATCCAGCAGTAAATTTCTCTTCTGTTAATTCACTACCCATTCCTGGACTCCAGTTAACGCAGCATTTGAAACTAAGAATTTCCTCCTTCCCTTAGCAGACACCACAGAATGGTAGATCATTTCAAATCTTCCAAGTCTTATTTTTCTAAAGAATAACCAAGATGTTTTCTCAAGAAACCTTCAGCACTGTATAGTTAAGTTAAACAGTTAAGTCTGCATATACTGATAGCACACAAGATGCAGATAGCGGAAAGTATTGGCCAGTTGCAAGACTCCAGTCCCTTTAGGACAGACTATCCTGTTCCACTATTTGTATGTCTCATTATCTTCCTATCTTGTCTATACATTTTTCATTGCCGACCAAATCTTTCTGGCCGATGTTAGTATATACATTCGTTCAGCTTCTTCATGCTTTCAAGATGCACAGCAACCGCAGTCTTATATAGCAATCTGCCTCCTGGACATGAAGATAAGCACACAGGCATGCAACTTTTTGTATGTTAACTGTTTTCTATAGTTTCCGGTGTCTGGGAATTTATAAAGCCAAGGGAGGGCTGAAAAGCAAGAAAACATCATGGAAATACATTGCAGCAGTTAAACTATGCTACATTAATCCCACTGACTGGTTCTGCACAGACAAATTATCCTTGCTGTTCAGAAGTCCCTCCAACGATACCATATAACTCTACAGCAGGTGGAAAATCATTCCCTGTACTTGATCCCAGGCTCTGAGACAGGCATGTATGCACATCTATGTATGTTTTATATACATATAGATATTAATTCTTATATATGAATGTGCATGTGTCCTGGTTTGAGGTAAAACAGAACCACATTTGTTCAGTAAATTTGCTTCTTAGCTAGGCCTCTTCTAACTACTGAAATTAACAGCATATTGTGCAGAAAACGTTCACTTTCTCAGAGTGATAAGACCCATGTTTATAGCTGATGCCCAGGCGTGGTATGCAGAGAGGCTCTTGCTTATACTTATTGCTATAACACCCAAGGCCAACCAACTTTGTTATTTGTCCCATTGGAGGGTCGGAAGCAGAAAAGCACAGAGGGGTCCCGCCTGTGTGGAGGAGTGGACAGGACAGGTGACCCAAAACTGACCAACAGGGTATTCCATCCCATCTGCCTCATGCTCAGTATAAAAGCTGAGGAATCAAAGGGTCAGCCCTCTTTTTTCAATGGCTGACATCTGAGGAGGACTCTGTCTGTTCATCTGCCTGTGATCCTGATCCCGAATGCAGATCCGGAATCCAGTTCCCGTCCCTCACTGAGTCCAGCCTGGGACTGCCCCAGTGCCAGCCGGTGGTGTGATCGTCACCCTGGAAGCTTGATATAGTTTTGCATATATTTCATTATTTTCTTTTTATTATTAATATTTCATTAAAGTAGTTTAGTTCCTTCTAAACTCATAAGTCTCTTTTTCCTCCTCTGCCTTTCTCTTTGAAGCGGGGTAGAGGGGACCATCTGTCAGTCCCATCTGGGGTCCCCCAGGTCCCCAGTGGCCAATTTGGCCTAAACCACGACAGTGTGTTATGTAATCTTAAATGGCAGTAGAAGTGCTCCAGCTCTATTTAAACTTAAACATTTTTAATATTAGCAGCTGTTGGCACAAAATATTCTCCGGTCTGTTTATAGGATCCTATCTTATTTTTCCTATTCCTCTGTAACAGTTCTTATCATCTAAAAGTTGGAGGTGTATTCAACTAGGAAAATAAGAATGTACCAGCTAGCCATTTCCTCTGTTGTTACCACAAAATCTGCATCTCCTCACCCTTCTCTTCTTCCCACTAAAATATCATGAAACATTATTGGTTAAGATGTATAAAATATACACATGTACATAGATACATGTTGCTTCATCTCACATTAATAATGTTAATGAATTCAAATCTCTTCTTAAAAGTAAAGATTAAGAAATACCTCTACTAGATTTCAGCTGCCACTTAGTAACTTTCTCATTCTTCTTCTCATACTTAAGTATAATTACCTCACTTTTAGCAAAATTAAGAGATCCAACTCTTCAAAGCAGAGAATAAAGCCCAGTGCTGTGAAGTGTCCCTATAATATTTTGACATGAAATCAGTGATCAGAATTAGTGATAATCATAAAAAATGTTTTCTGATTTTCACAAGGTGGAACTGGGGTTCAGAAATGATATAATAAAAACACCTGAAGGAGCAGTTATCCATGGCTCAGAGAAAGACATGTATATGTTTATACAAGTATAGAAAGCATTGTCCTTGGTATAAACCATTACACATGAGTATGCATTTTTCAATATATCCACTGCTGCCCTTTCCTAAAACATGTCTGAAAACTGAAAATGTGAAGGAATATTTTTTCCTTTCTCACCTTTTGTTTCTTCAATAGCACTGTTGAAGATGTGACTTATTTCTAGAATGTTGCAATGTAGTTATGACATTACCTTTGGGTCTTCATCTCTGAGGAATAATTATTGTGATTTTGTCCTTGAAGTATAACATCAAAGCTCCCTTCCAATATGTGACTCAAATATGAATAAGATATAACTGATGTTGGAAAGTGGAATTTTGTTATCCTCATATTATACTATGAAAAAACTGGAAACAAGAAAACTTTACTATAATACCTTCCATAACAGACTTCAGTTTCAAAGTAACACTGACATTTCTAACATTACATGCCAGAGAAGAAAATATAGACATGTATACACGGCATACAGGAGAAGAGTACTTTTTGGAACATGGACTTTTCTGGTGCTTTCTTTTCCTTTTCTGCCTAGTGAACTGTATATTGTTTAACCAAAGAACATTTTTTTTAGAATAGCAAGGGAGCCACAAGTACATTAAATTAATCCAGAGACTGCTGTGACCCCATCAACTTCTACTCAGAATAAATTAGGAAAAGCAACCTGGTGGCTTAGTAGGAAACATTTTATCGTTCTACATTGGTACCCCTGAACAGTTAAATTTTAATCCCAGAATGAAACTGGTAGATGTGACAACACTATCAAGAAATGTACATTTGTAATGTGGACAGGTGTACACATGTGGAAATTAGAAACATTCTTTCTAGGTTGAGTAAGACTAATATGTAGTGACAGAAAGTTATTCTGGCAGACAAGACCTTACAGCAGTAGTTAAAGAGATTATTGCCCTGACTCTGTATCCCAAATTTAGCTTGATTTTTCTTCTCCCTACCAGTTAGCTGAACAGAATATGCTATATTGTAGATGTTTCAGGTCCCAGGCTAGTATCAGCTTGGATTGCTCATGGACGTGGATTTGCACTAGGGCATCCGAGCTACAACGTAACATAGAATCATAGACTCATAGAATGGTTTAGGTTGGAAAGGACCTTGAAGATCATCGAGTTCCAACCCCCCTGTTGTAGGGAGGGACACCTTCCACTAGACCAGGTTGCCCAAGCCCACATCCAGCCTGGCCTTGAACCCCTCCAGGGATGGAGCCTCAACAGCCTCTCTGGGCAACCTGTTCCAGTGCCTTACCACCCTCGAAGTGAAAAACTTCTTCCTAATGTGTAATCTAAACCTGCCCTCTTCCAGTTTAAAGCCATTCTCACTCATCCTATCACTACATGCCCTAGTGAAAAGTCCTTCCCCAGCTCTCCTGTAGGCCCTCTTTAGCTACTGGAAGGCCGCAGTAAGATCTCCCCAGAGCCTTCTCTTCTCCAGGCTGAACAGCCCCAACTCTCTCAGCCTCTCCTCATAGGAGAGGTGCTCCAGCCCTCGGATCATCCTCGTGGCTCTCCTCTGGACACGCTCCAGCAGGTCCATGTCCTTCTTACGTTGAGGACTCCAGAGCTGGATGCAGTACTCCAGGTGGGGGTCTCATGAGAGTGGAGTAGAGGGGCAGAGTCACCTCCTTTGACCTGCTGGCCACAGCACAACTCTCATTTGTTGCATTAGGTAGGTGAGAATTAGTGCAGCTATGCCTACTCATATTTTCATTTGCTCCATAGATCTCCCCTACATATTAACTTCAGGAGAAAACACTGATAATTGAACACTGTGGAAACAGAAGGACTCCATAGATTTATTCCATTTTCATATACAGCAAATTTCTGAAGCATTGGTGAAATATTTAAAGAAGTATTATAAACCTTGTAATTTCAAAAAAAAATTCTCCCCAAACTTCTCATTTGAGTCAGTTACAGGGTCACTGGAGGAAAAATGTCCATGGCAACACTCCACACATTTTATGGTGCAGCATAACTCATGAAGATATGTAAAAGGATTTTGCACACATGTATTGCCTTTAACTAGTAACTAAAATGTTCAGTATTTGTTCACTGCATGCCCTAAAGTAAGAATTTGATTCTCCATTGTCCTTCTGTCAATTACAACCACATGGGGATGGTGGGTATGGATGGCAAATCAGAAGGATTCACCTCTCGGGGAGGATCCATCCTCCTTTGGTGGAAGAGTGCTAGAACAGATAAGGCACTTAGAAAGACCATTTCAGTGTGATGGCTTCTGTTTTCACTGGTGATATCAGTGCGAGCAGGTTGTAGATAGATAGATGGCATGCTCATAAGCACTGTAGGGTGAGGTTTGAAACCAGGTGTACAGGTTCGTATCTGTTTTCAGACCAACAAATAGAATGCTAGTTACTAGAACAATCATTTGGGCAATAATTAAAATAACATTACTATTTTGTGAACTCACACTGGTTTGCTCACTTGAACCTATCTTGGTGTCACCAGTATCTATTTTAAAACTGTGTATCGCTTGCCATGTAGCTGTACCAATGTGGTTCTTAGGCTGATAACAACTTAGGGTAAAATATTAAAGGACAATAAAGCCGCTACGTTAAAGGTTTTGCTCTTAAAATGATTGCTCTTTTAACAGAAGGCTTAAATTAACATTTCTAGACATAAAATAGAAGCAATTTAGTCCACAAATAACTACACAAACAGCTGAACTCCAAATATAGTCAGACAACTGCTGAATATTTCAGAAATAAGGGTGTATTTATTTAAGAAAAAGCACTGTTGTCACAAACAATTCTTATGACATATAGATCAGCCAAACATCATCAATATACAGCTGTACACATATACAGCCTGGGTAACCAACAGAACACTGCCGTTGGGTGTATAGTGGCTAGAAAAATACAATGGTGACAAACTTTCCTTTTCTGAAAGGAATGGAGAAGAAACTCCCAACATATTTTCATAGTTGACCAGATTTCTTACTAACATTGGGACGATTCCTCTCCTATAGCTTATCTGACACAAAGATCTTTCAGATAATTTTAGGGACAGACCCATCCTCTTAGAACATTAATTTTCTCTAGAATCCTCTAAAATATCACTTGAATTTGATGCACAATCAGCATTTCTTATCATAGGATCTTTGAGTCTCTGGGTGGGGTCAAACAGCTATAACTGCATTCTTGAAGCTATCATCACCACCACAAGGCAGCAGGTACTCCATGCAGATCTATATGGATAGAAGATACCATAGGCAGCTGTCTTTCATTTACCCATGTTCTAATTTCCTATTCTTGTTCATTTAAATGAATGCAGATACTGCTGAGGAATGGGGAGATGGTAAAAAAATGATGTAGTAAATCAATCGCCTTAGAGAAAAAAGATTAAATCAGATTAGTCACTAAATTAACCATAATATCGCAGCAAATAGAGATTAATTTTTGGCAATACTGGTGAGGACGGCAGAAACATCTGAAGGAATTAGCTAGAAAATTCACATTAAAATCTAGCAAAAGCCTTTACTGTCAAATATTGGAACTTGGCAACTTTAGGTCTTAAAAACATTGTCCATACCAGGATGTCCTTAGCATAGCCAGTAAAAGAGTATGTTCTATCATTGACTGGCTCAGATGCTAAGCTTGTTTTTCTTACTTGGGAATGAAGGTGTACTAATCCATGGTTTCTGCACCTCAAGCAAACACTTTGTTTACTGGCCTGTATTAGACAACTCAAACTAATCAAGGTACGAGATCCAAGTGTGAGTCTAGAAACAAAGCCTTCAAGGTTTTGAATGAAGGACCAAATTAGCTACAGAATTGAGGTTGTTACATATGCATCTCCCCAGGTCCACCAGCTGCAAGGCTGGGATTAAAATTTAACTGTTAAAGGGTACCCATGCCACTTATTCCTAGTAGAATTGTTGGGATAGAAAATTCTGAGAAGTGTCGCATATTTGCAATGAAATTGTGCAAAGACTTCAGGTTTTACAGTTTCAAGAGACAGTACTAATAGTGGAAAATCACCCATACAGCCACCACTTTTGATGAATTTTATTGAAGAAAGAGGAAGCTATTAAAGGAAAGAAGCACATAAAAACTGCAGACAGACAATTGGTACTGTCTGTGGACTTGAAATTCTTGCTTACTTTATCTGCACACCTGAAGCCAAAAGTCTGATCTAAAGCACATTTACATTTCAGTCAAAATGTCTTTGACTTGTGTCTAGTCATTTTAACATTAGAAAACACCTGCACACACTGAATATTCTGGGTATCTCTCATAGATA
This sequence comes from Charadrius vociferus, assembly GCF_000708025.1. Taxonomy (NCBI): domain Eukaryota; kingdom Metazoa; phylum Chordata; class Aves; order Charadriiformes; family Charadriidae; genus Charadrius; species Charadrius vociferus. Next base: position 5,404,299 of record NW_009648061.1, read on the forward strand.
GAGCTAAAGTACCCATGAGTACCTTTTGTGCTGTAGCTACTACTGCAGTTTAAAGCATTTGAGTCAATTAATATGCTTTTGTATGGAATAGTCCCTGCTTGCTTTGATATACTACTGACATTTTATAGTAAGAAACACTTCCACTTCATCCAAGATGCACTTTAATCCGGCTTGTTTCTGCCATACTAAACTCTCAGCTAGGCAAGGAAAAAGTATTGAGTTGCAATTGTTGTGAAGAGGAGGTGAAATGTGTCAGTAACATGTCAACATTCTGTTAGTTCATAAGGATATAAACCCTTACATCAAGACTACCATATATCACATATACAACCATGCTCTACAAACCTTAATCAAGCAAAAATGACTACTGAAGATGATTGAGTTGGTTCATGACTAAATGTACTGTAGTGACTCATATTCTTTAGTTTTAAAAAGCTTAATTTCCTGTTAAAAATTCATTAACTGACATTCAAGTACACCACAATTTTCTTTCATGCTGGATAAATAAGCTATAGAAGAGGAGCAGATTTATTGGAAAGGGAAAAATTTTGCATGCCATTTTAGTCATTCAGATTTCTGCCATTAAAACTTGGTTTCAATTTGTTTTTTACTAGAATTTGACCAGGTCACAAAAAATAAGAAACAATTGCATTCAGCTGTGAAAATAAATATGTGCATTTGTCAACACAGTTTTTCTTTTCATCAGTACAAGGCTGCTCTTTTAGAAAGCACACAGACTTCTGCTGCAATAAAATTTTTGTCTTCCCAGAGGAAAATATGTGCACAGTTGAAGAGAAATAAAGGTTTAGAGCATGATATAATCAAGTGAAAGGGAGATAACTCAGCGAAGTCTACTAAATGTTAATAACAGCTCTTTCCCCCTCGCCCCCACAGTGGTAAAGGGGATACTGCTGACAAAAAGCGTGGAATACATTCCAGGGATTTGCTGAAGCAAATGCAAGTTTGGGAGAGAGATGTGGGGAAAAAAAATGAACTGGAAAACAGGAGAGAAATTGAGGGGAGTGGGGGGCCAGAGGGGACAGGGGGACAGGATTGCCTTTCTTTTTTTTCTCCACACAAAGAACTTGCGTAAATTCTCAAGAGATGTAAGGTATCATCACTTTGAGTCTTCTGATGGCAATGTATCAGGTTGAAAAGGCTGTACAGAGAGAGGCCTCTTCTTCCTTATGTGGTAGTTATGCTCACCCAACAAAATTATTATGGAGAAAATGATGACAGCAGTAATGACTGTAATGTAGGCAGAATGTCTTTATGTCTGCTGGTTTCCCTCATTAAGAAGTTCACTTTGTATAATGAAAAAGTCTTGTTATTAGCTACATGTTTATGCACTGCGCTGATATTGAAGGCGCTCTGTGACAGTGCATGCACCTCCAATGCTTCTTGCTTGTAGCTCAAACTCTGTGCATTAATGTCCAAACTTTTGAGATTACCTTTGAATGCCCTTCCTTTTGACCATGAAAGTGAAAAGTCCTCCTTGTAATCTTCTCTCATGTGCTACCTTCGCCATATGCACCACTTCCTCACTTGCCTCTGTGTTGAGGTCCCTGTTCTTGAGCATAGTTTAAGACCCTCATATTACATTAGTAAGTCTATTCACAGGGATGTTCTCCTTATTGTCAGGTGGATACCATCCTCTCCTAGTAGGCCTTCATCTTCATTGAATGAAGTGCCATGATGAAAGGAACCAAGGCTTTTTGAAGATATCTGAGAGTTCACCCCTGCAACAGTGCAGGCTGGGGGACAGCTATCAAGGAACCACATTTCCAGAAAGGATCTTGTGGTCCTGGCAGACAAGATGAACCTGAGTTATCAGTGCACCCTTACAACAGCAGCCAATCACATCCTGGGTTGTATTAACAAGAATGTGACCAGCAGGTCCAGGGAAGTGATTCTTCCCCTCTACTCAGGATTTGTGAGACCACATCTGAAGTTCTGTGTCTAGTTTTGGGCTCCTCATTACAAAAGAAGTATGGACATACTGGCTAAGTCCAGTGGAGGGCCACAAAGATGGTGAAGCAGCTGGAGCCTATGACATACAAAAAGAGCTGAGAGAAGTAGGCCTGTTCAGGCTTAAGAAGAGAAAGCTAAAGAGAGATCTTATTCAACTACTCAGTGACAGGATAGAGAGAAGATAGAGCTAGGGACTACTTGGAGGTGTACAGTGGTAAGATGAGAGTCAACAGACACAAGCCGAATCATGACAAATTCAGGTTAAATATAAGGATTTTTATTTATTTTTTTTAAAGCATGAGAGTGGTCAATTACAGGAACAGGTTGCTCAGTGATTTTGTGGAATCTCCTTGTCTTTGGAGGTTTGCAAGACTTGACAAGACAAGTCTCTGAGCAGCCTGATAAAATTAGATCTGCTTTAAGCTAAGCATTGGATTAAATGACCTTTGAAGGTCCCTTCCAATCTACTTTATCACACGTATCTAGGTTCTGCTGTACCAGATGTGTTTTCTCTTACCCGAGCCCTTCTTTTTGATCAGAAGGATTGAGAAAGATACCACCTGCGGCTACACTTCCCTCTCCTTCATCTTTTACCTGCTCTCGTCTTCATTGGCTGTGTGACTGGTGCCCAGATGGAAGAGCAGCAAGAGGCCATAGGTTGAACTGACTGGAACTTTTCAAACAGAAGACTAGGAAATGACAAAAAATTGAAGGAGACATAGAGATCAGCTTGCTCATACAACGAATATTTGTATTCATGCTTAGCTTTGGCAGGCTCCACAGTGTTTACGAAGGTATCTGTTAATATGCCAGTCACTACCTCTTTGTGAACAACAGTAGGACACACTTGCTGCTTTTACTTACAAAAATATCTTCAGCTCTGAGATGAAACTGTCTTGTGGTTTGAGTCAGAAGTATGACTGAGAAGCAAGAAATCAAAGGAGGATGTGGAATTCAGGAACACCAGACATCATATACTATTTTCACCAAATACTTACTAAAGTATGGAAGCAAGGATCTGAATTTATCTGCTTCAACCTTGGATAAAGATGGTGCATGGCTCTGCAAATTAAACAGCATGCAGCTTAACAGAGATACACAGATCATAGCGCGTTACCTGGTACAGGGTCAAACACAGTGGCACTGCTATGTGTACTACCAGAAAAGAAGCACTTTTCTTTTACCCAATATCTAATGCACTCTCACCAGCATTTAGACCTGCCTCGCCAAGCCCCACAGTGGCTTTCTAACCACTTGTCTGCAGTGCTTTCTGAGATCGTCATGGGAAGATATATTTCTTTAGTGCCTTCTTACCACCTTTGAAAATAAATCATGCTCTGTTCCTAAAATCTGCATGCCCCAGCTCTTGTTCTTTTTGCAAAATTAATGTTCTTTTGTGTTTAACTTCCCTCCTGAGCACATCACTTAGAGACCACATTCTCTGCTGTGGTTTGTAATTTGGGAATACTTTACTTTTTTCTTCCCCCAAAATCAACAACTAATTTTCCTGTGAATCAGCATAACTATCACAATGTTGCATACAGACTCCACTGCCCCCTACGAAGGTACCTTGTCAGACACAGAAGGAAGAATACTTATCCCAAACAACAAAGGGAGAGAAGAAAAGTCCACCTTACTACAGCTGCTTCTTTGTAAATCATCTTTAAGAAATGGGAGGAACTCTGATGTCTTCTAGTGATACCCATTATAAACTCTAATGCAAGATCCCTAATAGGAAAAAATGAGAAGGGGCATATAGGAGAGACTTCATCTGTGTCATCTGTGCTGCAGCTGGAGAAGTCCAACCAGCAACCACTACTCCTCAAACCCAGTTAATAAAATTTCTCTATGTACAAGTTAAACAGATTGTCCAATGTTTTGTTTCTTAATGCATGAAGCAGTGGTGTGTTTGTAGACATGTCTATGCTACAGCTGCTGTTAGAAGACACTACGGTCCAGGGGAAATGGGAAGCTTTGGGGGTATACGTCACCTGTTTGAGGTAGCTAAAGGGCAAAACCCCTCTCCAAACAAAAGCCAAGTGGCAGTCTGGCATGCAAACCAGAACTCTTAAAGCTTATGTAAGGCAGCATGAAAGCACTTTAAAATAAACAAGTTGACTGTGGCAAAGGTGAAGGCACAACGGCAGCCTTGGTGGATGTGTAGCAGTTTTCGAAACTAAAGGATGGTGTTAAGTGCATCCTCATGGTGACAGGTATATTATGCACGCCACTGCATAATAGCCAGGGGTATTTTAGAACCATTTTTACCAAGTGCACACCACCTCAGGAGTTACAGCCTGACTGGGAAAAGATGTTTTAAGCCAGCCTTCAAGAAAGCTTTTAAAGCTGTATAACATTCACCACTTTGTTACTATTAATGAAGTAAAGCCTCCATCACAGAGTGTTTTAACAGGGCACTCAAAACCAAGATGTGGAGATATTTTATAGCGCACAACATTTTTTGCCACATTGATATGTTATCAGGGTTTCTAAGGAGCTACAACCATAGCTGCTATGGACTACCACAGCCATAGAGTCTGTGGAAGTGAAACCTTTGAACTTTGTGGGAGTTTAAATTTAAAAACTTAAATTAAGTTTAAGTTAAAGAATCTGCACCTTTCATCAAAAAGGGAAACCATGTAACGGGGTTTGAATAAAAGAGAGTTTTGAGAAGGGTTATAAGCATTCATGGATGAAATTTTCAAAGTAGCTAAAATTGTGAAAAGGGATACCCACATACCACTGAATAGATCACAGTCACAAAGCAATCAAAGGGACATTTTATGCATAAGAACTTCAAAAAGTGAATCCAAATAAGGGCAGACTCTACTAAATCGAGAAGGTCATCACTGCAAATGTCATGTAGCGTGGCTCATCCCCCCAGATATTTAACAGTTGTATAGAAGTCTCCCAAGACCAGGACATCTAGTGATTGAATTGGGGCAAGGAGAAAAGAAGGATGATGGACAGTCGTTTATCCCTCTCTATACTCATCAATGCCAGCACCAGAATTTTTCCACAGACCACAGTCTCACACTACACCATACAACTGGTGAGGCCCACGGAGCTCATTTGAGTAGGAGATGGGGCTAGGAGAAGTACGATACCCACACAGTTGGAATAACATCAGTGAAAATGCCACCTTTGAAATATCACTGCTGGGCAGTAGACATGGCACTGTACCTTGTGGAAAGGTGGTCTGTTTTGGTGGAATGTGTGAACCTTTATTAACCCTCACAACAAAGCTTCAGCCAACCAGTCTCCAGCTGTAGGCCTGGTCTGCAGTACTGTCATATGAAAAACAAGGTTTAAACTAGATGAAAATCTTTACACTTTTTCTGAAACTGGGATGTTAGCACATATTGGGGGGGGCTTTGCCAGGGAGTCTTGCAAAAAATGTTCACTTTGTGGCAGGCATCACCAGAGGGTTTAGCTTGCTCTCCCTCTACATGCATCTTGTAGAGTACCAGCTTGTTGGGGACTTTGTGGTTGCACTATTGCGCTGTGTTCCAACCAGCAGTAATAATAATGAGATCATTTCCGTGATGGGTAGTAAGCTGCACTGCCTGTCAGTATATTGCCTGTGCATTGACACAATCTGTGTTGAAATAAAGACTGACCAGAACGAGCACATCTTATTTTGCTTTAGAAAGTTGATTGTTAAGTAGCATATGCAGCCCTGGAATTCTCTGATATTTTAATAAACCCCACCAACATGGTAGAAGTAAATTGTTACAGGGACGCAGCCTTGTAAATGAATTATACAGTCCAGGCTAGCAATGGTCTCCCTGGTTTTCCAGGCATTGGAATGCTGCAGGCGTAGGTGGTATACTCTGTAGCTTGCTGCATATGCTGTGTATCTAGGAGGTACATTCCATATACTTCAGCTGTAGAAAGGCCAGACAACTTTTGAAAAGGGATTTGGAAATTGTTAAGTCACGTGTTGAAAGTATCACACAAGATATTGCAAAAAATATGTTTAGACACATTTCCCAGGCCACGCTGGGCAAGCTGGAAAGACCAGCAAATCAAGGAGGGCTTGTGGCTTATTGACATTCAAAGAAAAAGCTTTAAAAGAAAGAAAGACTTGTCATGCCTCCTGGCACAGGGATGGCTTGCACCTGCCCTTTAAAAAGATGAGTACAGGAGGCACCAGACAGCAGTGTGGCTGGGAAAAAGAAAAAGAACATCCCAGGTCAAATGGTGCAAAAGAAATTGAAAGCCCAGAAAAAAAAAAAAAAAAAAGAGGGCCTGTTCTACCACTAGAAAAGGAAATATATTTTAAAAGGGATGGCTTACATTTAAGGCTGCTCAGAATAATACAGCGAACCAAAGCTGGGTTTGTTTGAAGTGTCCCCAGTGCAGACTAGCATTGAGAAAAGCCTGTTTGTGGAGGTGCCTCCACTTTCCACCATGGCAGTCTGCACCTCTGGACGTTTTCATAGCCAGGAATGGGGAAGATTAGAGAGATCTAAACAACAAACTGCTGTACCTTTGCAGCAGAAAGCTGGGCGTCCAACCTCAGTACCAGTGAAGCTGTGAGCCTTGCCGGCCTCTGTTTTCCATCCGTTACGTTGGGAGACCAACTTACAGACCAGAGCAACAACCGCTACCCCTTCTGCACGGTAATTGTGTCACTCCCCAGTTACAGCAGTGACAATGACCACACATTTCTCCATGGGGCTGTTCTGCAAAGACATGGCTGGGCAGCAGAAAGCAGAAAATGGAAAGCAGTCAAGGCAATGTTCAGCTCTGATGGCCTAGAGGAGGATTAAGCACTTGGGACCACTCTGCCACAATCTGTTCTTTCAAGACAAGCTTTTGTAGAACTGAGTGGATGTAAAAATTAGGCTGATGCACAGCAAAGACAGGATTTGTTTGATGAGCTCCCTGGCAACAGGGGCCTGCAAACCAGTTAATACCTATGGCTTGCTGCTTGTGAAGAGAGTGTGGGTGGCACACAGGGTGCATTTGGGACACACTGAATTCTTTACATATGACCAACACTAAATACCTGGTTGACCGGGTAGGCATGAAAGCATTTGACATAACAGGCAGGCAGCCATGTCAGCAACCAGGAAATTTTGTTTCTGGGACAGCTGCCCAAACTTGTTATTGTGTTGACAGATAACGATGCTTTTAGCAGCAATTATGCTTAGAACCCTTTCAACTTTAAACACTAAGATATAAATTTTGTGGCTCTATATGTGGATGGTGAATAAACCCTAGCAAAACCACTGCAGCTTGATTTTAGGAAGGGCTGTTGTGTGAGAGAATACCTGCAGCTCATACAGAGGATTGGCAGCCATATGAAAGACCACATATGCTGTCAACCAGCAGGGAAGACTTCACCCCTGGCTATACCCTGTTTGCCTTCAACCTGTCTCCAGATCAGCAACATGCTGATCACTATTCCTTGATTAAAACAAAAAACATGAGAGCAGAAATATACTTTGCACGGGCTTCGACCACCCCTGTTAATATGGTTTCGGACAGTATATTTGGCAATGTGATAGAAATAAACCAGAGGAGATATATGCCTTTTCACTAAATGTGGAGAGAGACATCAAACAGCTCTCTTTTTTTCAGCAAATCCCTATGCCAGGGAAACGTTTCTAGGCATGTACCCGAGTGACTGATGGCATAGCCCTAAGTGCATTAACAGATCAACAGCTCCAGAAGGTATAGGTCACTCGTCAGACGGTGGGACATCATGCTCCTAAGCCTGCCCATGATGGTCTGGGTCCTCGCTATTTAGCGCTGAATGCCAGTAGCTATTTTCAATATGTAAATGGCCAGCTGCACTGGCAGAAAGAATTCAGTTCTTAGCCTAAAAGCCTCTGGAAGCATTTAAACTGACAACCAGGTACCCATATAGTGTCTAAGCAGTATCTTCAAACAATTCTAAAATGAAGTAGGCGTCACTCGCTTACATCTGCCTGGCTAAGGACACAAGCTTACCTAAAGGTTTCTTCAATAGCACTACATATTTTGAGTTGAGGGCAAAGGTGCAGCTCTTTTCCTGTACATCAATATGTGCCCATTGCCTCTTGTTCATCCATGGGATAACACCGAGTCTGACCCCATCTTCTTTACACCCTCCCATCAGGTATTTATACACACTGAAAAGATACCCCTGTGCCTACTCCTTTCCTGGCTGAACAATCCCAGCTCTCTCAGCATCTCCAATTGCTCAATCATCTTTGTTGCCCTATGCTGGACTCTCTCAATAGTTCCAGCAGTGTGGTGGTGAAACTTTGTTGTATGGCCAGGATACAAAACACAAATTTTGGTGTTTAAATGGTGCTTTAGGTGCTCTAGCAAAGAAGGAGCTGGCTGGAGAGCATGGGCATGGGCAGTCACATCAGTCTCGTTAGGAAAACAAGCGCCTGAAAGTTTCTTTACAGCTGTTGCTTTATCATTTCTCAGGAAGCAGCTCTCAGGAGGCAGCACTCTGGTCTGCAAAGTAGCTGGTTCCTATTCAGCCATAATCCCCAGCAGCTGTGGCTTTGTCTCCTGTGGTTGCCATGGGAGACCGTCATGTGAGGGGATAGCAGCTCTCCACCACCCCCAAAGGCATGTGCTATGTTTGTGCATAGGTTGCCCAATATCACCAAGCATCTGATGTTAGAAAGGATCCATGTTTCAACCCAAAAGTTTGTATAGAAACCCTACTAACGCTCACTGGAGTGCTATTCTGGCCTGTAACCCACTGATGGTTGGGGCAGCAACAGCAGTGGATCTCTCCAGCATCATCTTCCCTAAGACTTTTGTCATCTGGGATACTGTATCTGGAAGATGCTTCTACGGAGGGGGATTGCTTAAATTGCAGACCTGGGATGCCTAAGCAGCATATACCAAAGATAGATCCATTTCATTCTGGTATCAAATCATCTGAAACTCCATGTAGTGCCATACCATGGCATCAGTTGAGGCTAACGCACTAATTTTCTAGTTTGCCCCAGCACCAGGTGGGAAATCACTAATAGTCTGTCCTCCAGTCTTCATACTGCCCGTGAGCACTGCGATCCAGCCCCCGATTAACTTTCTTACCTTAAACTGGTTCCCCGCTAGCTGGGAAGAGTCAGGGGCAGTGAGCCTCTAGAGGAATGGTAGCTGTCTTTGGCAGCAGAGGGGCTACTGGGGGTCGTCTGCTGGAACGGTGTACCAGACTCCAGTTCCCTGCAGAAAGTCTTGGAGGGAGGTACTTTACATACAAAAGCTCTGCACACTTCCAAGCTCACACTACTGTCTTGTGCCACTGTAGGGACTGGATTCCTGGGACCAAGATTCCTCCTTCACAAAGCCAGCGTTACCAGGGGCAAAAACTGATTGATGCAGTTGATGGAACTCCATGTCTTCTAGAGGGGGGTAAGGTTGTCCATGTGCCCCTTCCCTCTCCCCATTCCCCAGACAAAATGGCGTGAATATCCATTTGCTCCAGCTTATGAGGTCATTCTGGAGTTCCTTGCCATCTGAACAGCCTTTGAATCATTTGCAAACTTGGAAATTTCACTGTGCGCTGCCATTTCCAAGTCAGTGATGAAGATGTTGGATTAACCTCAGTCTAATACTGATCCCTGGGATGCCAGTGCTGGTACTTCTCTATCCTGGAAAATGACCGTGAACCCTACTCTTTGTTTCCTATTCTTTAACCAGCTTTCAAACCTTAAGAGGGGCTTTCCTCCAAACCTGTGGCAACTTCATTTCATATGGGTATCTCATACTCTGTTTATCCTCTACAGAGACATAAAGAAATGATTCTGAAAGCAAACTAGCAGGGTAGTGTTAGGTTTTAGGTAACGTTCAGAGAGACAGTGAGGATGGAGTGCTGTATCCCTTCTTTATCCACCAGAGCCGGAGCAGTCACTCCCACTGACAGAGCACCCTGATTTATGTGTTTGCCTTGCCAAAAGGCCAACTAACTGGCTTGCTGCAGGGTACTCTGGGCTGGTCGGTGCTGCACTGCTGCTCCTGGCTCTGTCCCCGCTCTGCAGGGCAAAGAAGAGGGTAAGAAGGTCTCTGCAACATCGTGAATAAAGTACGCACAAGGGGAGGTATCCATCTCTGTTCTAAACTGCATTTAAATGTAGTGGGTTGCCTCCACTGAAGGACAGAGAACACAGTTTTACATAACATATGACCTGCCAATTAAATAATCATGTAATGAGGTATGGGGAGAATGACTGCTCTTTCTATCTGTAACCACATTAGGACCGGCACAGTGGAACATCTTTTAGAGAAAACACTCAAAACACTGCATCCTAGAGCATCATGTGTGGCCATCCTCTTGGCATCGTGCCATGAGCCTGCAAGACAGGAACTCATCATGGAAAACAGGAGGGCTTTATGAGGGTCCATCCCTGAAACAGACAAAGAATGATTTGTATTTCGGTTAGCCTAAAGCAGTGTGAGGGAGCAGCAAGAGTGGGGCTGCTCGGTGAGAGGAGACAAGCCAGGAGCTGAAGGCGACCGCAGCCCAGGCGGTGACCTCACCAACAGGACACAGTCCCACAGGATCTGCAGACAGTGGGCAGGGCAGGGTGCTGGTAACAGGCTCTATCCAGAGCCCAGACAAAGCAGAACAATCAGTTGGGTTTGGGCATCCACTTAGAACTGAGAGGAGACAGGGCCAGAGGCAGGAGTGGAAATAATGTTACCTACTGGATATGTCCAAGGTCTGTCCCAAGGAGGAACAGGAGACCATTATGCCCACAATATAGCTCATGCAAGGACTAAAGACACAAGCTTAAGCTTAATGACCCTGGGCCCACTGGCAGAAGGGGTGAGAGAAGTCTCCACGGGAGGCTGGTGAGGGCCATTAAAGCTTACTGATGCCCTCAGGACCTTGAACATCCAACAGGTCAAATCTTCCTGTAGCAAGGAAAGCTCCATCTACTCTTCCGTTTTAGGTAACGTTTTCAGATAAAACTATTCTACACACATTTTTGTTTATCTTTAGGTCTCCCAAATGTGCATGTTTTAACAAGTGAGCTATTTAAAATAATCTTCAAAACTACTAAGTTCTGCCCTAAATACAGACCAAACCTTTTTATGATGCTAAAGATGCAAACTTACCTTGTTTTAATTCAATGGATTTTGACCACAACTCTTCAGAAGCTGAAAGCTGTTAGTGAGTGGTTCTACTTCCCTGTACTTCAAGTCTGTCTCTTTAGAAGAGGTTATATGTACCTGTTTGTGAAATCTTTTCAGTGAGGCTTCAGCTTGGAGGTTGGTGGTCATTTTTTGCAGCTCAGTCCCAACTGCTTGAAAATTGAAGTATTAATTTTCCATTCTCTAGTGCTGCACAGGCAGCAACTGGATCATGAAAAAACAACTATTGCTTCTGACTTAATTTTCCAGGCATACATATCACCCACAAGGAAGCTTGGGGCTAAGTGCAGTAAGGCTAAGCTATTTGTCTTACTTCAGGGACAAATAAACAAACCCACTGTGATTTATTACTACTGACAAACTAAATGAAATAGATAGGGAATATCCATTCATGACGTACTAACAAGTGCAGGAGCAATGCACCAATGTGTGAATAATAGAAATGATCTATCAAGATAGACTGCATGATGTAAAGGCAATTTGTTATTCAGTACAATTTGAAAAATCCAAATATTTTCTTTCCTCTTTTTACAGATACATTCGCAGAGCGAAATATACAAAAATCAGCAAAGAAATTAGCCTTTGTCTTGATTATTATAATTTATATTTTTGATCGGATTCTGTTCTGTGGAGCAATTCTGTTCTTAGCTAAAAAAGGTTTACTTTTTTCAAAACAGTTTGCTAGCAAGATGGCATTGAAAAAATTCTCTCCTAGTCCATCACTGTCAATATACTGTAAGTACTTCCTTCAGGTATTTCACGTCTGTTCACATTTTTCATCTCTATTATCCTCTCTATGCTGTAAATGCTTTGAAAAATCCACAAGCCCTGGATGATGCTTTCAATCTAGACGTCTCTGAGTTTGTATCATTAATTTAAATTGAAAAATATTTTTTATGGCCTATTTATTTCTTCATCTTTCCTACCTGCCTATATTTAAAATCATCACAATGCATGATTGCCTTTGAAACACAGTCTAACTCTTTGCCAAGTAAATTTGGTGATTCTTAGCCTTTTAAACATCTATTTTTCCTTTTCTAGAGCACTCTAGCTGACACGTGTAGCAAATAAAACTTCCTCCTAATCTTTTCCATGAGAAGGTGGTGACAAGAGAAGCAAAGTCACCCAAGAATCTGGAGCTACGAACATAATTCTTGCCTGCAGTCTTCAGACTGCTTCCAATCAACTCAGCCACACACAGATCCTTTAAATGGCAACAGAGGCCACAAGAGGTAAGGCTACATGTAAAGTTACGTAAATTTCGATGACAGAAACTTGATGTGTTTTGCCATGCTGGTGTAAAGAGCCATCTGGGCTTGAAGGTATCACTGATTCATTGTATTTGATCCTTTTTACTTCTTCTACTGCTTATATTACCTCTGCCTTCTGATACCAGACTCCAACCTCCCAAATTCTCTGAGCTCATCCAAGATGCTTAAGCCTTAGTCTGGCTGCACTTTTATTACAAATGACAAGAGAGAAGATTTCCAGGTGATTTAACTCAGACATCCAGGCTAGACACAGGAATTGCAGAATAAAACTTGAAAATCAAGACACTCGTGCAAAATTCAGGTACTAAATTACAAAATGCATAATGGATTTTTCATCTATTTTATACTTTCCTATACCCAAAGTGATGATTTTTTGCCACGTGAAGCTCTGAATGCTATTAAGGAGACTAGAGATTTGAGACTTAAAGTTCTAAATCTCGGAATTCACAATTGGTTGGCAGGATTTTGTGGACCATAGCAATTCCCTTAGGCCTGCCAGTTAAAGCAGAAAAGAGATCTCCCTCCTTTTTGGGTGGGGTAAATATCACTCCTACTTGCCTACTCCCCAGTCACTGGTTGCAGTATTAGTAGGTCCAGTTTTAATGACAATCTATTGTAAACCAGAGCAGATACAATCCTGATCCACACAGAAGGGCTGCACAGCACTTATGCGACTCTACCACATACCACAGGAGCCTGCACCATCCAAAGACGAGCAAGAGTTTAAATTCTGTCACAACAGGGGCTAAATAAGAGTGTCGGTTTATTTCCTGTGTTTGTAAAAACAGGAGCTGGGCTCAAGACAACTTCACAATTCTTTTTAGCTTGCAGGTGGGAGCAATGAGAGCACATGCGCATTTGTGAACGTCTTGTACTCAAATAATTCAAACTTTTTGTTGCTATAAATTATCGTTCATTGCATTACAGAGCATTTTAGTTGCAGCAGTGTGCAACTGCTGTCACTTTATTTAAACTCCTTGTATTTTAATGAGATGTTCAGAAAGGGGTACCAGCTATACTGTGATGACAGATATCCAGTCAAACTACTACTTGTAGGTGTACCTGTGAGACACAAATTTCAGGCTGTTAGGTTGATTACACTCAAATTAGTAAAAAATGGTGTTCGGTCTGCTCTAACAGAATGACAACGTTGTCTTGATACAGACAGCGTGGCTCTATTTCCAGGCTAGCTAATCAAGTTGAAGACCGCATGAGCACTTGGTCGTCACCCAAACCCATCCTTCCAGAAGGCAGTGCAGCCCCCTTGGTGGGGTGGACTGGGCAGCTGTCGGTACAGCACACAACAGCAAACACCGTGCTGGTTGGGGAAGTTATTAGAATAAAATATCCTGTTGCCTCATAACTCCCTGCTTGTAAAACATTATCTCTACTGACATCCAGCCGTAGCTGGAGTCCCAAACAGTGAGGAGCTCAATGCAGACACTGTTATTGGTGAGGGAGAGGAGCAGCTCAGGGCTTCCTGAGGACTCTGGGTAAACAAGCATCTGATGAACAAGAGAGGGCTTCTGGTCAGCAAGGGGGATGAGTGGATCAAACCTTACTTAAATTTAAGTTGAACCACAGTTCAGGGCTTTTTTTTATTAAAACATGAGTTTTGACTTTGAGTGCAAAACCTCCTACTAACCTTTTTGGGCAGCAAGCAGACAAGAGACCCGTCTAGAGCAAAGGCCCTTCTGGACTCTCATTTTCCCATCTAGGTCCAGAGGACCTTGATAAAGCTACCCAAGGTTTTTTGGTTTAGGACAAGAGTTTTTTCAGTGGATCCCATATATTTCAGATTCTCCTTTAGAAGCAAAAACTGAAGAGTAACAACCACAATGCAGAAAGCCAAGTGGCTTAGCAGGTGTAACATGTCAGAGTCAAGTTCAGACAGTTATCTAATGATAGGACTATTCAAGCTGCTGTTGTACAGACCTCTGGACTAGCTGAGTGACTTTGGTAGGGCTTCTTTATTCAGTGCCAAACACTCAATGGAAAGATGCAGGTACACTGTATTTTGGATCCACAGTGAGCAGAGATGAAGTTCTGAGTGTGTAATGAGGCAAGGAAAGGAGGCCATAATGATTGACTTGATGTTGTCCGTTTACTCACTGCTGGCTTCCCCAGGTGAATTATCTTCTTCTGGTGAAGACGCATTGCCCTCTCAGTGAAGTTCCCTTGGTTTTGCCAGGGTCATTAGTCACGATGGGAACCTAGATGATGGAATTCAGTTCTGGTTTGCAGCTTTTCTCATTATTTATTTTTAAAGAGGATACCTCCTCAATAATTGAACTCAACCTTTCTTGTTACTTGTGCCAGCTGGAAGAACCACTAGCTCATTATAGTTCATTGCCAGATTTTCTTCTTTTTCCCCCACAGTAAGGAGGAGGATGTGATCACTGGAGTTGTTTCTTGAGTGCATAGTCTTTTATAGGAAGTGACTGTAATGTTAAGAATTTGTCATGTTTGATTCTGGCAACACTTGCCAGAATAAATCTGTGTGCAATAAATCTGGAATTCAGCAATTTGTCGTGTTTGATTCTGGCAACACTTGATTTTCCTGTGTGCAATAAATCTGGAATTCAGCAGTAGGACACCTAAACATGCAAAAAGGCCTCATACTACTGAGTTCTAGCTTGTTAGAAGAGAAGCCCTTCAGGATGCATAATTAGGAATCTCTGGATAAACTGCTAAATCAGAGTTTTATATATTGCCAGTTCTGTAGATTTTTAGTTTGTACAAAGCTTTATGTCAAAATATATACAGGAACAAGAAATTACAGCATAAAATTAGACAAATCTCTTGTTAACTTGGTAATAAATAGTTATATAAAGGTCAGCTTAGCTCTTGTCAATATTAGTCTCCAACTTGTCATGACAAATGAAATTTTCATGTCACTTATAGTCATGAAAATTAGTTGTGGGTACATAGATGCCTGGCACATAAGCTGGAGAGTGACCAAAGTAAATGAACGGTTCCTTTTCATCTTGTTTATAGTCAACGTTCCTCAGTGAAGACTGAAAACTTTGTTGTTGTTTGTTGTTGTGGTCCTTAAGAAGTGGAACATTTTGTTTTAAAATGGAATAGTACAGTTTCTCATTTCCTGCTATTTTAAATGTTTATTACTGCACAGTTTTTCATCTCCCTCTGAATTTAAAAGTACAATCTCTCAGTTGACCATTAAAGTCTTACTTTGCTGCCAGCTTATTATATATAATCTCTTCCATCTATTTCATCTTCATAACTAATTGCATACATTTAGAATCCCTTAGGAAACTTAGGGAGAGAGTGTCAGAGTAGACACTGTTAAACATTGTCCTCAAAATGAACTGTAGCTTTTTCATCAGACATAAGGAATACTTTATCCCTTGTGGATAAATAATAAAGAAAGATAGGCTAAGTCAATTTCTGAGCATTTTTGTTTGTGAGCTGAACAGTTGGACCATTTCAACCTAATAAAAGTCATAGTTTAATAAAGTCATACCAGCTGCAATAAATGATTTGAGAGATACACAAAACAACAAATGGAACAGTAATTGAAACAATCTAAATTTGAACTCCTCCACTTTGATTTCTCCTGAACCATGATAAACGAGCAACAAGTTCATTTCTATTTTAGACTCACATAAAACTTCAAGTTTAGTCTGGGATCTGGTTCCAATTCACTACAGGTATTTTTACCAGCTTTGCAGTCTTTTAACAGGCAATCCATAGGGAAATAGTAATGATGTTGTAATTTCCTTTCTTATTTTGCTAAATATAACTGGAAATTCTCTATACGTATTGAATTTCATAAGGAAAAGAAACTGTGATTGCTATTTCGCTTCCTGATGGATAACCTTCATGATGGCAAATATGATTTATGTCTATTTTAATGTGTGTTCAGTCTTGATAGTTACTAAAGCTACCTGTTTTGGGGGCTTCCTGAGGTCAGCAATTTAAGAATCTTCATTTTATAAACATCATTTGCCAAGCTGATCACTCCTAAATAGACAAGCATTTGGTGATAGCTTATCCCAGAAATAAATTGCCAGAACCACTGACGCACATGCAAGCCATCGTTAAAATCTCTGCTGTACGTGTCGTCTGCCTCCGGCATCCTCTTTGCCTTTTTGCATGCTGCTGTTTGTTACTCACGGTGCATCACCTACAGGTCCCATTTGACACCAGGGTTTTGTTATGCAGGACTCCGCATATACACGGGAAGACAGTGCCTCTGCTCAAAGTCCACCCATAGTCTGCTCTGTCCAGGCAGAGCAGAGGGTGGCA